>NC_081373.1:14027276-14382276 GCF_030684315.1 Stegostoma tigrinum
GTTCCAGAAACCAGATGGAGTTTATTGCTGTATTGAGTTTCAGAGACATTATTGAAATTGTTCTGCTTCCTGGAACAGTTTTGTATAGCTGAAGACCATTGAAAGCAGGAAAGAGTTACAAACGTAAATAATCCCAGCCTGGAGTTAGTGATATGCCAATGGAAAGCCATAGCAAACACAGACAGAAAAAAAAATTGGCAGTGGTCCAATTCAATCCCTCCTGTTCCCTTTCCAATGAAATTCACTTTACAAGAGAACTCTTGCTTTTAGACATTCAAGTATTTCTTTGCAATTTGAGCAGCCTTGGTTCTTAGGTCAGATCCATGTTTCATTGATATGCTGTTGTGCTAAGGAAAAAACATAGAAAGGTATTATTAATTTAGCATTTTGCTTCCTGTTTCTTTACTTAGATATGATGCTTCATTTTCTAAAGATTTTTAAATTAATAATTTGCCATTCATGAAGTATCATTATGCGTAAATAATGAATCTTGCATCTAGGGGACTTTACAAACCATTTCATGTACAATATGGATACAATGCACAAGCCTGGGCCAATTCCTAATCTTTATTTCTAGTCTCCTAAGCATATTTACAGCCATGTCTTATTGCCCATGCACACTTTCTAACCCACTGTTCGCCTCCCATTCATGTGTCAATGTATGATATATGTATTCATAAAGTGCTAAAACTATAATAAGGAGAGGTATTGCCTTCCTCTACACTGTAACAATTGTATAATTCTGTGGATGCCATTGGCTGCTACCAGCAACAGTGGTGTAATGCTGCTATTACTGGACTCACAGTTCATGAGACTTAGACAGAGAATGTGAGTTCAAATCTTACTAAAGTAGTTTGTGAAATTAAATTCATTTTGAACAAAAAAAGTTGTAGAAAAAGTTATACTTAACCAGTCAGATAAGTAGTTTCCCGATATTCTTTAGACAAGGAAAAATGCCATCCTTACCTCGTCTCTTACATAAAAGTGAGAATTTCGCTGTGTTCATGTGACCTAAGAAATCACACCGTTATATCAGAACAAAAATAAGGCTTTCTTAAGACTGTTATGAATAGTCAAAGAATGCTGGCCTTGCCAGTTCTTTGAATTATTGAATCATACAGTAGAAAAGAGACCCTTTTGGCCCATCAAGTCTATACCACCAAAGCTACACTAAACCTACACTAGTCCCACTTTCCAGCAGTAGACCTTGATGTTACAACACTTCAAGTGCTCATCCAATCTGCTGAAATATCTCTTGCAATTACTCTCTGATCTTGGATTTTGATCATTCAGGCCACGCACCATCACAAATTACTGAATAGTGGCCTTAAATAGACATAGTTCTATCACAGCAAATCACTGGCACAATTATGTTGCAGAGGACCTAAACGAATGGGAGGGTGAGCAGGAAAGAACAGAGCGGTAGGATGCCAGTTAAGTAGGGTGCCAAGTGTATGTTGGGTGATGGAGATTTGAGTCCAGTGTTGGTATAAAAGGAAGTAATGTTCCAGAAGTAACAGGGTATTTGGATCCAAAGCAGGGGTCACATAGAGATAAGACCAAGGAATAGCAGAATTAGGCCATTAAGGCCATTGGATCTGCTCTGCCATTCAATGACATCGTGGCTGATCTGATTATTGCCTCATGACTAGAAATCTGCCTGTCTCAACCTTGAGTACACTTAACAACTCAACCTTCAGTGATAGTCGGGTCTAACAGCAGCGAGAGAGACATGAGGGTGTAAATTGCCAGCAATGGGAAATATATTGGAAATGCAGGACAGAGAAATATTCTCTGATTTTAGATGCAGCCAAGGGAGGGTAGTGTTGGGGGGAGAACAGAACAGAGAAACAAACCCAGAAAAATCATATCTAAGAAACAGGCAGAAGTATGGAAAGTCCTCGTTCACACAAAGGGGGTTCGAAGTTTGGAAGTTAGTCCCGTCGACATGAAGCAGCGGATAGCAGTTCAGTTAATAATTTTAAACTGAAATTTGACGGGCTTTTGTAAGGCCACATTATTAAGGGATATGGAATTAAGAACTGCAATCGATCTAACAAACGGATTAGCCACAATCTCATTGAATGGTGGGACAGGATTGAAGGGCTGAATGTCCTGATTCTGTTCCAGTGAGACGCCATCCTCATCCTCTCATCACTCCCGTTATTACGAATACCTGTCTCTATCACCTCAACACCCCTGATCCTGCTCACACCACACACGACGTCTGGAAGGGATAAGGTTAAAATAGCCACTTGAATCCTTCTTTCTGAGCGACAGCGATAATATACACAAATAAGCAACTGTGACTTTCTACTGATTAGAAAGAAATAATTCCATTTAGAAGGCTGGGATTACCTGTTCTCTTGCCTTCCGACTTCATTGCATTATCTGTTAACTCATTGTCTGGTAACTCATTGTTTCTTCTTCGTCTTCAATTCCAATCTTTGATATTTTCCTTGGATTTTCTTTACCCTCCGTTTCCACTCTACCGCCTTTGGTTTGCACGAATCCGCAGCTTTTCAAATGAATGGGACAGTTTACTCGGGTAAAAGGAAAGTTCTTTGTCAACAGTCCGAGTGTGTGAAACAACTTTCACGAGTTGGAGATGGATTAATTTTTACTCAGGGTAGTCTCTTTACAAGCTGGATTCCTTGATGAATCATTAAACTTTGGGAGGAAATTGAAAGATCCTTCCTCGCAACGTGAATTTTTAGAAAGTAGCTTTTGGTTCAGAGTTTCGCTGTGGTCTCCAGACACGGCCTTACCCTCTCGCACAATCTGGAAATGCGTTTCTGTGATCTTTTCGTTATGCAAAACCTAAGAACTGTTCTCCGTTCCGGACATGAGTCATATCAAATTGAGCTACCTTTCTCGTGGCTTAAGCTTTGAATGCTTTATGTTGTCAGGATTGCTCAACTGTATATCCGCCCAGGGCTAAGAATATTCTTCCTATGGTCAGGTCACCACACCCACATTCACTACAACAGTCTCCTACAGTAGGTGAACAATCTTTCACATTGTTTCTTCCTAAACTATCACTTGTAACTGAGTTGCTTTGGATTTTTTTTCTTGGGACATTAGTGTCACCAGCAAGGCCTGCATCTGTTACCTACCCCCTAATTTCCCTTAAAATTGTGTCTCACTAGGTCAAGAGACCATAAAGAATAGGAACAGGAGTCTGCCATTTGGCCCATCAAATCTGTTCTGCCATTCAATATAACCATGGCTGACCTGACCCTCCTCATGTCCACTTTCCTGTGTTTTCCCTATAACCCTTCATTCACCAACTGACCAAGAACCAATCTACCTCAGACTTAAGGGTACACAAGGACTTGTGCCCGCACCCCACCCCCCCACCCCCACAGCTCTCCATGGCAATAAGTTCCAAAGCCTCATAATCCTCTGAGAGAAGAAATTCCTCTTCATCTCGGTCTTAGATCAGCACTCCGTTATTCCGAGACTATGCCCTTTGGTTCCAGGCTCTCCCAGTTTTGCTCTCTGGTTTTGGAACACCCCGCCCCAACTCTGGGGAAAGGACCTTGACTATTCACCCTATCCTTACCCCTCATGATTTTATAAACCTCTAAAAGTTCACTCCTCAGTTGTGAATGCTCCAGGGAAAATAGCCCCAGCTTATTCAGCGTCTCACTATAGCTCAAACCCTCCAACCCTGGCAATATCTTTGTAAATATTTTCTGAACCCTTTGGAAGCTTCACTACATCCTTCCAGTAGCGGAGAGACCAGAAATTAATGTAATGTTCCAAAAGTGGCCTAATCAATGCCCCGTATCGCCGTAACATGATTTCCCAGCTCTTATACTCAATGCACTGACCAATAAAAGCCAAAGTACTAAACGCATTCTTCACCACCCTGTTTCCTACAGCTCCATTTTTACAGAAGTATGAACCTGCAATCCAAGGTCCCCTTGTTCTGCAACACTCCCAAGGACCTTGCCGTTAATTGTATAAGTCCTGTCTTGATTTGCCTTTCCAAAATGCAGCACCGCACATTTATCTAAATTAAACTCCATTTGCCACTCCTCGGCCCACTGGGCCATCTAATCAATGTCCCGTTGTACTCTGAGATAACCTTCTTGGCTGTCCACTACACCTCCAATTTTGGTTTCTTCTGCAACCTTATTAACCATAGCTCCTACGTTCACATCCAAATCATTCATATAAATGACAAAAAGCAGTGGACCCCATACCGGTCCTTGTGGCATACCGCTGGTTACAGATCTCCAGTTTGAAAAGCACCCTTCCATCGTCATTCTCTGTCTCCTAACTTCAAGCCAATTTTGCTCTCCATTCCAACATTAACAGCTTCACATTTTTCTACATAATACCTCATTTACCAACTTTTTACCCAAATAACTAGTCTACTAATACCTCTCTGTGAATTGTGTATATCCCTCTCCAAATCTGCCTTTTCATCTTTTTCAGTTTTTTTGACAAACTTGGCTTTAGTATGTTTGCTTCCTTCCTCCAAGACATTAATGTATTTGTTAATAGTTGTGGTCCCAGTACAGATGCCTGTATAGCTCCACTGGTCACAAGTCACCAAGCTGAAAAAGAACCACTTGCTGTTTCCTCTGCATGATCCAATTCTCTATCCGTGCCAATACACTACCTCCAGCTCCATGGGCTCTTATCATGCAATTTAACCTTTTGTGAGGTACCTTGTTGAATGCCTTTGGAAGTCCAAATATAATACATTCCCCTCTATCCACTCTGGCTGAAATTTCCAAGAAAAACTAACAGATTGGTCAGGCAGGATTTGCCTTTCATGAAGCCATGCTGACTCTGCTTGATTGGGTTATGATTTTTTTCAAATGTTCTGCTCTTACTTCCCTGATAATAGGTTCCAATACTTGTCCAACAATAGATGTCAGGTTAATCAGCCTATTTTTTCATACTTTTTGCCTCCTGCTTTTTTTGAAGAGAGGTGTTATGGGCAGCACGGTGGCTCAGTGATTAGCACTGCTGCCTCATAGCACCAGGGACCTGGGTTTGATTCCACCCTCAGGTGACGGTCTGTGTGGAGTTTGTACATTCTCGATGTGTCTGTGTAGGTTTCCTTTGTGCGCTCTGGTTTCCGCCCACTGTGCAAAAATGTGCAGGTTGGGTAGTTTGGTCATGGGAAATGCAGGGTCACAGGGTAGGGGCCTGGGTCTGGGTGGGATGCTTTTTGGTGTGGACCTGATGGGCTGAATGGCCTGCTGCTGCAATTTTCCAATCATCTGGTACTTCCCCAGAATCCAAGGATTTTCCCTTGGGCCAATGCATTCACTATCCTTGAAATGTTCCTTCCAATAAGCACTGACTGCCTCTTTGCCCTTGATGAGGACCACACTGTTCTAATACTTATAACCCAAGCACTTGTATGACATTCTGGTGTTTGCGAGACACCCTTTCACAATCTTAAAGATCTCAGGCAAGTTTCAAATTCTGGAGAAAAGAACTATATTTTGTCAATTATTTCTCATAGGTATATAGCCTCAGTTGTGCTTTCTTTCCACTAAATATTTTGCAGTTTCTCAATGCTTTATATCTTTTTTTGTTCTGTGGAGACCTGTACTGTTTTGTGATTATCCCAGCTGATGTTATTAATGGACATGCCAGAGCCCAAATTGAAGTCCGGGTTGGTAGATCATATCTTTGGTTTTTCTTTAGGTTTAACGAAGCAGTCTTTCACTGAAACACAAGTACGTAATACAGCAGGTTTGGATTTGACAATAAAACAAACGTTTATTGCACAAAGGAAATGAGGATAGAATAAACCAAACTATTTTCATATAACCCAAAATTTAGATTTTAAAACACACGGTAAAGTATAACTCTATTAATCCCAACAACATTCCTTTATAGTACTCATACCAGAGAGAATATATATATAGGAATTAATTTAACTATGGCTTCAATTTCATATCTTGAGAGACTGACAGCCTCTTCCTGCAGCCTTCCTACAACTGAACTTAGACTTTCTCCACTTCAAATAATCCTGTGAAGGTTTTAACAAAAAAACTTGTAGAACTCTAAAGCTAAATTCTTTACACTGAGATAACCTAATTCTTAATTGCCCTAAATTACTTCCCTTTCTCAAGAACAACTGTTTCATGCATCTGGCTTCAGCCAGGAATTCTGAAGATTGCCCCAAACTGAAACTAAAAAGGCTTTTAATGGTGGATAATAAAATGTGAGGCTGGATGAACACAGCAGGCCAAGCAGCATCTCAGGAGCACAAAAGCTGACGTTTCGGGTCAGGACCCTTCATCAGAAATGGGGCGGGGGAAGGGAGCTCAGAAATAAATAGAGAGAAGAGGGGTGGGGCTGGGGAAGGTACGTGGGATGGTGATAGGTGAGTGGTGGGGTTTGGTTAATGAGGTGGGAGGAGTAGATAGGTGGGAGAGAAGATGGACAGGTTGTGTCAGGTCAATGAGGTGCGCATGATGGGGAGGCTTGTATGTGGGATGAGGCCAGGGGTGGGGAGATTTTAAAACTGGTGAATTCCATGGTTAGGCCATTGGGCTGTAGGCTCCTGAGATGGAATATGAGGTGCTGATCCTCCAGTGGAATTTGGATACAACAAATATTTGGAATTAGGGGGCTAATGATGACCATGAAACTGTTGACAATTGTTGGGAAGAACCCATCTGGATCTCTAATGTCCTTTAGGGAAGGAAACTGCCATCCTTATGGTCTGCATGTGAGTCCATGCCCACAGCAATGTGGTCGATACTTAACTGTGGGATTGGCCATAAATATTAACCTAATCATTGAAACTCTCATCCTGTGAGCAAATAAAAAAAAAGTTTTGTTTGCACTTGCAAATGGCTGTAACCTGATTAACGCAATAAGTAAATAGAGAAGTGGAGTGCATCTTTTGTATTTTACATTAATTAGGGATAATTTCCCAGTCTGATGCCTCATGAGCAAATATGAACTGTGTTGTGATACAAACTGTACAATGCAGGAAGGCCCAGTTTTGGCCTTTTTTGGAGAGATTCATAAAGAACAAGGGTTGAGGCAGAAGGGGTGGGGTTGTCATGGGGATCGGAGGGTCACAATTAGCCACTGCTCAGAAGAAGGAGAATAAGTCTTGCTCACGACACAGTACACTTGGTTACTTGGGTGGCTTGATCTTTGCAGGTTGTGGGCACACCGCATTTTTTGAGTCTTTCAGAGGAAAACGGCAAAAATAAACAAGAGAAAGAAATTTGCATTGTATTCTCCTGTGCTGTGTACATACCATGTGCAAGTTAATAATTAACTACAAGTTAACAAATAAGCTTTTAATGTCTTGGGAATATTCTTATCTGCACTTTTGCAAAAAACATCTAAAATGAAGAGCAAGTCCTGGAGCCTGGTATTGTACAAGCACATTTTTATAAGCTTTGTTGTTTAAAGGGAAATAGTTGGTTAAACTTTAACTAAAGCCCATTAGTTCCTGTCATCAAAGCAATGACGTTTGAGGATTTATTCCCTTCATTGAAATTTACATACTCTTGCTGAATTGTTATTCTCCTTTCAACAATGCTATGCAGTTAAATGTTCATTTCATTCAAAACCCCACAGCAGTTCGGTGACAGCCCTGAGCACATGCACAGGTATGAGCAGAATATGTATCAAAAACCCAGGACGCTTCTCAACATAATTCTTAAAGAGTGGGGTCTGGGGTTTGTATTTTGATTCTCAGTTTCCTAGCAGTCCCCATGCTCCCAAGATCAGTCAGGACAGTGGGATGTAAATTGAGAAAGGCTTACTGCTGTGGTTCAACCATACAAAAGGCAAAACCTATAAAACTGGCGAATGAGACACACTGCTCTGATTAGTTTATTATACTTCAGCACTGAGGTTCAGTAGGGCCAGTATATTCATTTCCAGGTATTACAGGTGTTTTCCCCTCTGGGCATGAAATGCATTTTCCACATCCTGCTGCAGTTTGCTGCCTCACTCTTGTCTATTGGTTGGCCAGCCACCAGATTTCCTTGATAATAAAGTGTGAAGCTGGATGAACACAGCAGGCAAAGCAGCATCTCGGGAGCACAAAAGCTAACGTTTTGGGCCTAGACCCTTCATCAGAGAGGGGGATGGGGAGAGGGAACTTCTTCGGTCCGCCTCCCCCTCTCTCCCTATTTATTCCAGAACCCTCACCCCCTCCCCCTCTCTGATGAAGGGTCTAGGCCCGAAACGTCAGCTTTTGTGCTCCTGAGATGCTGCTTGGCCTGCTGTGTTCATCCAGCTTCACACTTTATTATCTTGGATTCTCCAGCATCTGCAGTTCCCATTATCTCTGATACCTGATTTCCTTAACTGATCAGTCAATCTTTTTAAAGACTAGCATTCTATGAAAACCTCAAATAACAAATGACCTTGTTGCTTAATTCTCTGCCTTGCATTCTGACAGTGTATGAGGAGTGCATGCTACAAACCTCATGAATTCTGTCCTAGTAAAATAGCATGAGCTTATGGAGCATGGGTGGGGGTGTTAGTGAGGAACCAATTTCGTGCACACAAATCCTCCCCAAATGTTGCCAGTCCCAGGGCAACAGCTTCAGAAATTGAGGACCAGGAGAATCATCAAATTGGCAGTGAAAAGAAGGCAAAATAAAATAAGAGTTGAAACCCTTCCTGCTAAATGAGATACCTTCAGAGCCATAATGCCACATATATTTCCATACCTAAGGACACAATTACATCTTGGTGATTGACTATTTCATTGCAACAAATCAAAGATACCACTCATGTAATTATTGCTAAAATATGGGCCATTATATGTTTGGTGTACCTCCACAAATTGGGTCTGACAATGGTCTGCTGTATAATTGTACACCCTTCCAAGACATGTGCAGGAATGGGGTGTTCAACATATTACCTCTTCTCCCTGCTACACTCAGAGGAAAAATCTCACAGAAAGCACTGTCTGTACCATAAAATCCACGATACTTAAGGATAGCGACTTGCTGAGAGTCTCAGATCGTGATGTTAAATTTATATGCTACTCTTCAGGGCAACAGTATAACCTCACCAGCAACCCTGAAACTTGAAAGATGGATCCACACAGTTCTTTCTTCTTCATATAATCCTTACCATGTTGAAGCAGGCCATTCAGCCCATTGAGGCCACACTGACCTTCTGAAGAGCATCACACTCAGACTCAGACCATTAGCCTATCTCCATTACCCCACATTCTCCATGGCTAATCCACCTAGACTGCACATCCCAGGACAGTCTGGGCAATTTAGCATGGCCAATCCACCTAACCTGCACATCTTTGAACTATGGAAGGAAATCAGAGTGCCCAGAGGAAATCCATGCAGAAACAGGGATAATATGCAAACTCCACACAGTGAGTGACCTGAGGCTGGAATCAGACTCAGGTCCCTGATGCTGTGAGGCTGCAGTGCTAACCACTGAGCCACCGTGCCACCTGTGCTTTGTTGGAAAGAAGGTGAGAAAATGGTATAACCATCAAAAACAGTATGACCAATGAATGAGCAGACAGTTATCCCAATTTAAAGCAGGACAAAGCATTCATGATAGCCTCAGGATTACAAGTGCTCATGAAAAGATATTGGATTAGTGTAGCTGGCCAGATTATATGATGTTGTAATAAAGCACGACCAGTTCCAGCAAAGAAGTAGACAGCATATCCAAACTGTGTATTATCAGTCAGTGGTCAGACAGGGTAACAAATTAGATACTAAAAGTATTATGTTAATAATCAGATATTATCCATATATTTATATAATGTATATCCATACAATGTATAATCAATTACATCTATCTGCAACAACAGCTAAGTCAAGCTATGTGTATAAAAACACAATTGTGTTGCATGTTTGTTGAAGCATTATTTAATGTGTAGAGATGTACCTAACTAGGCATCCCTGCACATGTTTATGTTCCTACCTTTTAAAGAGTAAAGAAAGTGTGTTGGATTAAAACCAGTGAATTAAACAGAAAATGTCAGAAACTCAAGATCTGAAGAACAGTCTTTAGACTCAAAATGTTAACTGTTTCTCTCACCACAAATGCTGCCAGATATACTAATTTTCTGTTTCTATTTCAGATTTTCAGCGTCTGCAGTGTTTATTTGGCATGTTATGTTATTGTGTAGATTACAAAGCGACAGGTGGTATATTATTATGAAAGCTAGATGACATTGTTCTGGTATAAAGGTACTTGCCTCATCTTCAACAGAATGCCATGGTTAGTGCAATAGGATCAGCACAGTGATATAGTCATCACAGCCTGTTATATGTAATGTTACAGTCATGTGACACAACTGTAACATTATTGAGTGCATAATTCATACTATGCATAAGTCTGAAATATGATAACTGAATAAATCAGGTCTGTACAATTGCAGCAAAACTTTAATGTTCTTGTCCTTCACACATTCTCAGTAAAGGTTAACATACCATTTGTCCTTCCAATTGCTTGCTCTACCTGCATATTAGCTTTCTGTGTTTCACATACAAGAACACTAATTCTGGGGATTCCAACATTTATGTTTCTTACCATTAAAAGCCAATACTTATTGATCATCTCTAGTTGCCCTTGCGAAGGTGGTTGTGAACTGCCTAATACAATATATGCCCACCATTGTAGTCTGCCACCTTAATGCTGGTCACTGTCTATCTCATTTCAGCTTCTTTGGGTGTGACTTTAACCAATTCAAAATGGATCTATTTGCATAGGATTAATATTGAACTCTTGTGTCCTCTTTACAGCTTACATTTCCACCTAACTTTATTTCATGAGCAAAGATGGATGCATCAACTCTGCCCCTTCATCTGTTATTAATGTAGATTGTAAATAACTGAGGCACCAGCACTGGTAGTTAGAGCCTGTCAATCTGAAAGTGCCCTGTTTTTCCTTGATATCCCTGGTGTTCTGAGGAAGGATCACTGGATCCAGAAGGTTAACTCTGTTTTTCTTTCACAGATACTGCCAGACCTGCCGAGCTTTTCCAGCAACTTTGTTCACGTTCCTGATTTACAGCATGTACAGTTCTTTCTGTTTTTACTGCTTATCCCTCATTCTGTCCTATAACCTATCCAAACCTATCCTAATCTTACTCCCTAAACCACTATCTTGGGCAACAATTTTGTGGTGACTCTTATATCTGTTAAATATCAAACATCGTCCACTTGTTTGTTGTAAGCCTTCCAAACTAGTTGCATAAAGTCATACAGCATGGAAACAGGCCCTTTGGTCCATGCTGAACATAATCCCAAACTAAACTAGTCCCACCTGCCTGCTCCTGGGCCGTATTCCTCCAAACCTTCCCTATTCATGTACTTCTCCAAATGTCTTTTAAATGTTGTAACTATGCTCACCTCCACCATTATCTCTGGAAATTCATACCACATAAAAACCACTCTCTGTGTAATAAGGTTGCCCCCATGTCTTTTTTAAATCTTTCTCCTCCCACCTTAAGATTATGCCCCCTAGTCTTGAACTCCCCCACCCGAGGGAAAAGACCCTTATCATTCATACTATCTATACTCCTCATGATTTTACAAACCTATATAACATCACCCCTCAACCTCCTACACTTCAGTGATAAAAGTCCCAGCTTATCCATCCTCTCCATACCCAGCAACATCCTGGTAAATCTCTTCTGAACATTCTCCAACTCAATTCTGATAACTGGGCAACCAGAAACAGACATAGTATTCCAGAAGAAGCCTCACCAATATCCTGTAAAACTTGAACAAGACTTTCGTTAAATAAATCATAGATCATAGATCTGTCATACACACTTCACCCTTTCATAAAAAACAATTGACTTTGGAGTTCAGGACATGGTTTTCCAAGTGCCTTGTTACCACTTTCTTTTATAAAGGCTTGCAGTTTCCTGAATGCTGATGTAATGTTAATTGGGCTGTAATTTGTTATAATCACCAAAACAATGGGACCAAGGGGTGATACCAGTGTGAGGGTGATCACATATTCCCATTCTTCGCCTTGTTCTTGGATGTGCTATCATGTCCTCAGGACAAATAACTTCCCCAGTTTCTGTAACACGTCCCAGAATTGTCACACTACCAACTAATAGTTGGGCATGTTGAAATCGAGAACCACGAGAGCCTGGGTTGATAGGAAGCAGTCAATTAAGTTGAACAGTAGGGCAGATGAACCACCAAAAGGAGTGGGCTCATTGAGAGATTTTAACTTACTCACAGACGGTACTCTGTGGTCCACCCTGTACATACTTCAACCCTAATGACCCTCACCATTCCCTCACTTGTCCTAATAAGTCCTTATATAGTTCATCAAAGTTTTCTTCGATAATGCACCAGTGAAGTCCCCGCTATTCCTATCTCCCTCATCACTTTATCTAGACTCTCTTTCAGGGAATTCACATTGTTCGTTTGACCTGCAGACGTGGTCGTAAGTTCCACATTCTCACCACTGTCTGGTTAAAGAGGTTTTACCCAAACCTCTTATGACATTTATTACTGGCTATCTTATGTTCATGACCCCTACTTTTGGTCTTAGTCACAAATGATAACATCTTCGCTACAAATGGGCACTTCTGGGCTGTGATAGTTATGGATGCTGTCAGAAGTTTAAAGTCCTCCATCAGGTCACCTTTCAGTCTTTGCTGTAGGAGACAAAAGCCGCAATCTGTTCAGCCCTTCCTATTGTAATACGTCTTCAGCTCTGATATCATTATTGATCATTTTTTAAGCAGCAGCTTCAGTCTCCACATTGCATTACGATATGTGTATGAGATAATAGTTCTGAAAAAATTAATGCATTAAGCTCCATTCAATTTGATTATGTCATCAGTGTCAGGTGGAGATCGAGGGAGCCGAGCTTGAAATCCGAATGGGGTCAGATGTGTCATCTCTGGTTCCCGATAGCCTTGGTAATTATCCCCATCTAGCCAATATTCCTATCACTGTCACACAGTGAATTGCATCTACTCATGAAGACAAGTGCTTGTTCTTGTTACAACTCACTAGCATTTCACCCTCTACGACTGCCAACGAAACAAAGTCCAGTATAGAAGGAAGGATTGGTGCAGCATTTCACCCCAAACATTAGCTGGTAGCGGTTGGCTCGGCAAGACAAACTGTACGGTGATCAGTGGTGGGATTATTACTTAAATAGCTTGAGGAAACAAAAATGAATAAAATCCATTTAATCCAGGAGAAAGAGTTTAAAAATGCAAGTGAGCTGACCACTTTAAAAAATGCTACTGCTTTAAGAACATTCAGAAAGTTAGTCAACAGCTGCAAGTGTTTAAACAGACAGGAATAATTATCTGAGATAACAAACTGTGAGGCTGGATGAACACAGCAGGCCAAGCAGCATCTCAGGAGCACAAAAGCTGACGTTTCGGGCCTAGACCCTTCATCAGAGGGGTCTAGGCCCGAAACGTCAGCTTTTGTGCTCCTGAGATGCTGCTTGGCCTGCTGTGTTCATCCAGCCTCACAGTTTGTTATCTTGGAATTCTCCAGCATCTGCAGTTCCCATTATCTCTAGGAATAATTATCTATCTGTCTGTCTGTCTGTATCTGTCTGTCTGTCTGTCTGTCTATCTATCTATATATCTATCCATAATAATATAATGTATAAGTGAGCAATACTTGTATGTTGAGACTATTTAATTTAGGCTGAGCAGTAATGAGTTAAAATAATACATGACGAGGAGCACGAACTAGGGAAGCTTTAGCTTTATGAAGCACTGCATGTTGCTGAACTGCAACTTGCCTTTCCCTAGTCTGAGAAATCACGTAGGACAGATAGCAAAAAGCTAGAGCTCGCAGCATCTGTGCACTCTTATCTTCACCGCATTCTCCTTCAGTTAATGTATGTCTGGTTGCCTAAGTAATGACCTTGCCTTGCTAAAACAAATTACAGTTTGTTTTAACCTGTTTGTACCACTGTATAAATTCTGCTTCTTTTTTATGCTTGTTGGAGTGTTTGGACCTGACTGTTTATCAGCGTTGACTCTCTGTGATATCATTTGCCTCAAAGTCTGTGCCTTTGGTGTGTGATTTAATCTAGTCTCTTCTACAATATGGCATAGCCAGCAGAATCCCTATTTCTCTATGTTATATGTGTATATATACATGCGATCCAGCAAATTGATTAAAAAAAGGGAAGTGAGAGAGGGATTTGAGTTTCCCCGGCTAGTGACACATGTTTGAGCCACCCTGATCCAATCTCGGGGAGACCAGAGAGATAGGACGGGCAAGACCATGTGTGGAAGACAGAAACTCGTCACGAAATCCTCAAGTTATGATACATAAACTATTGATACAAAAGGAAGGGTTAAGGAGACTTTGAGGACTGAGATACAAAGAGGTCTCGCGGTTGAGATGGGATATCCTAAATTGTTCACAGGATTAGGCAAATTCAGTATTCAAAACAATAACAAAGGATGTTAAGCTGTAACATTTCTAAACATCCAGAAAGAATCAAACTCAGAAGCTATTAGAAGAAATTTCCAAATGAGCACTTCCAACATGACCAAACTATCTGAGTGGTATTTGGGAATTTACCCAAACCCAATGGGTCCAACAGAAGATATCTTAGCCTAGTAGCTCAATGTGGTGGTAGTGCTGAAATCTGCCCTTTGTATGCAGCCAACGAGAGTTTAGCCAAAATTTTTAAAGTCGAATTTTTAGTAAATTTAGTGACAATAGTGAGTTTTGGTAGGTGCCATTAGGGGAGCAAGCAAGAACAGCTCCTATATTTATGACTCTCTTTGGGAGATTTTAATTCAATAGACTGTCATTCGTCATTACCTCAGCCTGAAAGGTTTCTCAGCGCACTATAGGTAATATATTATAAGGTTTAGAACAAGTCATATACCATATGGATGACAAATTGATACATGGGGGGCACAATTGAGGAAGAAGCTCGAAGGTCCATGCTGTTTTCAAATGCCTTCAGATCAGGCAGATTCTTCATTTGTGAAGATCAGTTGGGAAGAGATTCATCAGTGATTTCGTTGGCACAACCGTTGGTGGCTGTAGAGTCCTATTCTGGACCTGCAGATCCTGGAACAGTGCGGGCAGGGGAATGCTCCAGACAGCGGGGCTTGAGATGAGGGCTCCTTCCTGCGTTTCCGTCTGTCCTCTGCAGCTGCTCTCCTCGAACATTCGAACTGCTCCATCACCGTCATAGTTTTCTTCCGCCATGCGTCCCTGTCAGAGGCCAGCTTTAGCCATTCTGTTGAGGCAATGCTGGCCTGAGACAGCTGTTGCTTCAGTTGGTCCTTGTAGCGCTTGCGTGGGGCACCGCAGTTTCTTTTGCCGTCGCAGAGTTCCCCGAAGAACATTGTCTTGAGTATTCTGGTGTTGTCCATCCACAATACGTGACCCGACCATCGAAGTTGCTTCAGGAGAAGGGTCGCTTCGATGCTGGGGAGCCGGGCCTTTTCCAGCACTTAGTTGTTAGAGTCGCGGTCCTGCCAGGTGATGCCCAATATAGAGCGCAGGCAACGTTGGTGGAATCGTTCCAGCAGCCGCATCAGTTTCCGAAACAGAGCCCAGGCCTCGGAGCCATAGAGCAGTGTGGTGATGACCGCGGCCTTGTAAACCTGGATTTTCGTCCACATGCTCATCGAGTGGTTTCCTCATACACGCTTCCGCAGTCGCCCGAAGGCACGACTTGCTTTTGCAAGGCGATTGTCAACGTCTCCTGTGACTGTAGCATCATTGGAGATTATGCTTCCCAGGTAAGTGAAGCGTTCAACTGTGTTGAGGGGGTGGCCGTCGATCGAGATTCGAGGTGGGTTGTATGCGTTGCATGGCGGCTTCTGGTACAGGATCTCCATCTTCTTCAGACTGATCGTTAGCCCGAAAGCCTTTGCAGCTTCGGAGAAGTGCGTCACTGCAGTCTGTAGCGCATTTTCCATGTGTGTGAGTAAGGCGCAGTCGTCCGCATACAGCAGCTCCATGATGGGCTCCCGTGTTGCCTTCGTGCAAGCGAGGAAGCGGCGCAGATTGAAGATATTGCTGTCTGGGCGGAAGCGAATGGAGATGCTGTTCGTGATGCCCTCCTTCGCTTTCTGCAGCATCATGTTGAAGAAGATGGCGAAGAGTGTTGGTGCCAAGACACAGCCCTGCTTCACGCCGTTGCTGATGGGGAACGGGTGTGATAGGTCACCGCTGTATTTCACCTTGCTGCTCTGACCTTCATGAAGTTGCTGTAGGATGGTTAAGAACTTAGGAGGGCATCCAAGCTTCCCCAGAATTTTCCATAGACCGTTGCGGCTGACAGTATCGAAGGCTTTGGTGAGGTCAATGAATGCTGTGTACAGTCCAACGTTCTGTTCACGGCATTTCTCCTGAGGTTGACATAGTGCGAAGATCATGTCGGATGTGCCTCTGTTCGCTCTAAAACCACATTGACTTTCTGTCAGGTTGTCCTCCGCAATGGTGGGAATCAGTCTGTCCAAGAGGATTCTGGAGAGAATCTTCCCAGCCGTAGACAGCAGAGCGACACCTCTGTAGTTCGAACAGTCCGATTTCTCACCCTTGTTCTTATACAGGGAGACTATCACAGAGCCACATAGATCAGCTGGCACCTCGCCTTGTTCCCAACAGAGTGCAAATAGATTGGTGAGTTTGTTCAGGAGCGAAGCTCCTCCTAATTTGTATACTTCTGCAGGGATTCCATCGATACCGGGGAATTTGTGGAGTTTTGGCTTAGAGATGGCAGATTGAACCTCATCCAGGATTTAAGCCACAATACCATATGGATTCACAATTTAAGGAGTTATTGAAAATATTCTGTCAAACAAGGACAGGTGACATTGCCATCCTGAAGAAGGGAAACCCCATCCTGTGAACAAAGTGGATTTTGTCCATCTGACTTCATTTTATAGAAAACTTAAGAACAACTTCTCATGTCCTGATGATAAGCAAACTATAGGATGTCTGGGGCTTATAATTTCCATCATAACACCTTTATCTTCCAGATTTGTTTTTGGCCTTGCACAAATGGAATAGTCTAACTCAGTATCTCTACCAAAGTTTGCCTCATACCTTTGATTCTTTTAGTCCTAAGTACTAACATCCAACTTCTTCTTGAAAACATTTAAGATTTTGGCCCTGACTGCTTTCTGTCACAGAGAATTCCACAGACTCACTACTTTCAACGGTGAGAAGAAGAAATTTCTCCTTATCTCAATCCTAAATGGCCTACCCCCTATCCAGAGACTGCTAACCATGGTTCTGGGCTCTCTGGTCAGGAGCATGTTTCCTGCATTTATCCTGTAAAGCCCTGTTAGAATTTCATAGGTTTCTATCAGGTCCCTCATTCTTCTAAACTCCAATGAATATAGTCTGACATGATCCAGTCTCCCTTGATATGCCAGTACCGTATCCATCAAATGTTTCAGCATTGTTCCTGTCGAAATAATCCTAGTGAAATCAATACTTGAACCTAACGGTTGGGACATAGGGACCCAGTATGGCTGATTTTATTCTATCCCACTCCAACCAACAACATCTTTTGATACAGCCACTTTCAAAGATCAGTGCACCCATGTGTACATACAGGACTTCCCACCCGGACTGCATTCTTAAGCCTGTTTCTCAGCAAATTAAAGGAAAAAAACTCATATCTCCTCTCTGACATATCAAGGTGTAGAGCTGGGTGAACACAGCAGGCCAAGCAGCAGCATCAGAGGAGCAGGAAAGCTGACATTTCAGGTCTGGGTCCTTCTTCAGAAGTTGGGGAGGGGAAGGGGATTCTGAAATAAATAGGGAGCAGGAGGCGGATGGAAGATGGATAAAGGAGCAAGTAGGTGGAGAGGAGACAGACAGGTCAAAGAGGCCGGGGTGGAGCCAGTACTGTTGGAGAGAGGTCTTTCCAGAGGGAGGAGGGTAACTTCTTCAAGGAAGGCAGCTTTAGAAGAGGCTTTGAAATGGGGTTAAAATTGCTAACCTTCAGGTTAAACACCCTGCCAGTCATCTCCCACAAACAAGTCAGTGGGGTCATTGTGTCTTACTCTTTATCTGACTAAAACTGCTGCCACCACACTTCCATAAGGAGCATTTCAGATGCTAGCCATAAATGGAAATGTTCAAAGAATTTTAGTTTTGTTTCATACTGTGGTGAATTATTCTCTCCTGACATTGTTCACAACAGTGACCTGAAGAGTCCAGGACAAAAAGGTTGGCACACTCCAGGAAATGAACCTGGCCCTGCCAAAAATACACAGGCCAGGAGCCTGCACTACAGACAGGAGAAGCTGGAATTGGTCCTTTTTCTAATTTAGTTGTTGATAAAACAGGTAGAGCTTGGAGCCAGGCACTCAGGAAGTAGAATCTAAAAGCCAGCAGCAGCAGCAAGATCATTTGGAAGAATCTGGCGATGGAAGGCAGGCGTTGCACAGCATCACCAACAGTGGGAGCCCTGGATACACTTGGTGGAAACTTGAAGCGTTTTCAATTATTACAAAATCAAAAATTACACAACACCAGGTTCTCGTCCAACAGGCTTATTTGAAACCATGAGCTTTTGGAGCGCTGTTCCTTCAGCAGGTGCAGTAAGAGAGTGCACACAGACACAGACTTTATAGACAGAGAGACCAAAGGATCATACAACTGGTGTGAGTGGAGTGAACAAACATAAAATGGCTGATGGTGAACTCCGTTAGAAAGGAGACACAAGTTTCGATCGATTAAGATTCAAATTCCAGAATCTGTTTCAAGTCACTGCCCTGAGATAATTACAGGTTTTAACAGTGTTTGCCTAATTTTCCAAACCTCAGTCGGGCAGCGATACAAAAGGTGACATCTCAGGTCAGACTCTGAATTGTAGGTGTGCGACCTCATTCAGAATCTATCTCCGAGTTTTAATCTGGAATCATGCTGGTTTTATTCAGAAAGCAGGAACTTATAAAATGTCACACTGACTGACTGTGACTATAAGTTGTGTGTTTTCTTGAAAGAAATAGAATGTATCTACAAGTAGACAAACATCTTGAATGAAATTATTCATCCCATGGATTTATGTCTGTCTGTGTGTGTGAGAGAGAGAGAGAGAGAGAAAAAATGTTTGTGTGTGAGAGAGAGAGAAAACGTTTGTGTGTGTGTGAGAGAGAGAGAGAGAGAGAGAGCGTGAGAGAGGTGATGTCGTCAAAACAGGACAGTAAGGAAGATTTTACAGATGCAGAATACTGTGGTGGGGTCAACTGCAGCGCAAAATGAACCCAAGATCACGGGTTCAGACCATCCTCATGGGTTCAGAAATTGGCTATCTGTCTCTGCTCGGCAATTCTCCAATGTCGTGTATCCCGAAGGCCGCCTTGGAGGACGCTTACCCAAAGATTGGTGTCTGAGTGCCCTTGACTGCTGAAGGGTTCCCCAACTGGGAGGGAGCAGTCCCGCTTGGCACTTGTTGTGCAGTGCCCATTCATCCGTTTTCTTAGCATCTGCATGGTCTTGCCCATATGCCACGCCCTGGGGGCATCCTTGCCTGCAGCGTATGAGATAGACAACATTGGCTGAGTCACATGCGTATCTGCATGCACTTGGGTGGGTGGGTTCCCACGTGTGATTGTAATATCCATGTCGATGACTGGCATGTCTTGCAGAGGTGGCCATGGCAGGGTTACATGGTGTTGTGGTAGATGTTCTCCTGAAGGTTGGGTAGTTGCTGTGAACAATGGCCTGCTTAAGATTTAGTGGTTGTTTGAAGACAAGAAGTGGAGGTTTAGGGAAAATCTTGGCAAGATATTCATCATTATCAATGATATGTTGAAGGCTGCAAAGAACATGGTGCAGTTTCTCTGCTCTGAGGAAGTACTGGATGATGAAGGGTACCCTATCAGTCTTATCCTGTATCCATCTTCTGAGGAGGTCATTGCGGTTTTTCACTGTGACATGTCGGAACTGATGATCGATGAGTTGAGCGTCATATCCCGTGTACTTCCCGCATTGGGGACATCTACTGCCTTCCAAAGGTACACAAAGGCAACACACCTGGATGTCCATCGTATCAGGCAATGGGACCCTGTGCGAGAACGTCTCTGGCTATGTTGAGGGCATCTTGAAACCCATTGTACAGGGAGCTCCCAGCTTCTGTTGTGACACTACAGATTTCTTTCAGAAACTCAGCACCCAAGGACCAGTCAGACCAATAACATCCCTCATCATAATGGACATTTTGGCACTCTACACCAGTATCGCCCATGATGACAGCATGATGACATCACTGCAACAGCCTCAGTACTCCATACCATGAGCTACCAGTTTCCAGACATCATCCTACAACACATCCACTTCATCCTCGAGCATAATGTTTTCATTTTCAACAACCAATTCTTTATGAAACAGCCGTGGGGACCGAATTTACAACCTAATGTGCCAACACTTTCATGCATTAGTTCAAGAAATCCTTCTTTGCTGCACAGGACCTCCTACTAACACTATACTCCAGATACATTGGTGACATTTTCTTCCTTTGGACTTATGGTGAGAAATCACTGAAACAACTACATTGCGATATCAGCAAGTTTCATCCCACCGTCAGACTTTCTATGGACTACTCTTTAGAATCAGTCTCATTCATGGACACACACATCTCCATCAGGGACAGACACTTCACTACCTCACTCTACCACAAGCCCACGGATAATCTCATGATGTCCCACTTCTCTAGTCTCCACTGTAAACCATCCCCTACGGATAAGCCCTGTACATACACAGGATCTGAGGAGGAATGTAATAGACACCTGAAGGTGTTGAAGGATGCCCTCGTAAGAAGTGGATAAGATGCTCAACTCATTGATCACCAATTCCGAAGTGCCACAGCGAAAAACCGCAATGAATTCCACAGAAGGCAGACACAGGATACAAGCGATAGGGTACCCTTCATCATCTAGTATTTCCCTGGAGTGGAGAAACTACTCCATGTTCTTCGTAGCCTTCAACATGTCAATGGTGACAAAGAGTATCTTGCCACAGTCATTCCTACATCTCCACTTCTTGCCTTCAAACAATGTCCTTAAATGGACCATTGTTTACTGCAAACTGTCCAGCCTTCAGGACAACAGCTACCACATACCACACAACCCTGCCATGGCAAACACTGGAAAACATTGTCGGATCATCCACACAGATATGACAAGCACATGTGGGCACATCACCCACCATGAACATGGCAGATACACATGTGACTTGGCCAATGTTGTCTACCTCATATGCTGCAGGCAAGGATGCCCTGAGGCATGGCATATCGGTCAAACCAAGCAGCTACTACGACAACGAATGAATGGGCACCACCCAACAATTGCCAGGCAGGGATGTTCCCTCCCAGACAGGGAATGCTTCAGTGGTCAAGAGTATTCAGCCTCCGATCTTCAGGTGAGTGTCCTCCAAAGTGGGCTTTGGAAAGCACAACAGCACAGAATCACCGAGCAGAGACTGACAGGTCCATACCCATGAAGATGGCCTGATCCTGTGATCTTGGGTTCATTTTGCACTACAGTTGACTCCACCACAGTGTTCTGTGTCTGTAAAATCTTTCTACTGTCCTGGCAGCATCACCTCTCTCACACCCTGCTTCTCTCTCTCTCTCTCTCTGTCTCTCTCTCACACACACACACACGTACACAGACACACGTACACACACACACACACACACACACACACACACACTTCATCCAAGATGTTTGTCTATTTGTAGATACATTCTATTTTTTTCAAAAAACACACAATTTATAGAGGCAGTCAATGTGACATTTTATAAGTTCCTGCTTTCTGAATAAAACCAGCATGATTCCAGATTAAAACTCGGAGATAGATTCTGAATGAGGTCGCACACCTACAATTCAGAGTCTGACCCTGAGATGTCACCTTTTGTATCGCTGCCTGACTGAGGTTTGGAAAATTAGGCAAACACTGTTAAAACCTTTAATTATCTCACGGCAGTGACTTGAATCAGATTCTGGAATTTGAATCTTAATCGATCGAAACTTGTGTCTCCTTTCTAACAGAGTTCACCATCAGCCATCAGCCACTCCACTCACACCAGCTTTGGTCTCTCTGTCTATAAAGTCTGTGTCTGTGTGCACTCTCTTACTGCACCTGCTGAAGGGTAATCATTCCGAAAACTTGTGATTTCAAATAAGCCTGTTGGACGAGAACCTGGTGTCCTGATTTTTGACCTTGTCCACCCCAGTCCAACACCGGTACCTCCACAATTATTACAGGACAGCCATCAGCTTGACATTGGGGAAATTACTGCAGTGCCACCTTATGGAAATAGCAAGATCTGCGGATACTGGAGTCAGCAAAAACACAGTTGGAGCTGGAGGAACACAGCAGGGCAGGCAGCATCAGAGTTTCGGTTTGGGACCCTTCTTCAGAAATCAGGGAGGGGGAAGGGAGCTCTGAAATAAATAGAGAGGAGGGGTGCGGTTGGGGGAGGCAGGTGGGATGGCAATAGGTGAGTACAGGTAGATAGTGATGGGGATTGGTCATTGATGTGGGAGGACCGGATAGATGGGAGAGAAGACAGACAGGTCAAGGAGGCGGGGATGAGAGGGAAGGTTGGTCATGGGATGAGGCTGGGGGTAGGTAGATTTTGAAGCTAGTAAAGTCCACATTGAGACCATTGGGTTGTAGGAATATGAGGTGCTGTTCCTGCAGCCTTCAGGTGGCGTCATCATGACACTGGAGGAGGCCCAGCGTGGACAGGTCGCCCAGAGAGTGGGCGAGGGAGTTGAAATCGTTTGCAACTGGAAGGTCATTTGTCGCAAATGGAGCACAGATGCTCTCCGAAATGGTCTCCGAGCCTCCGCTTGGAGATCCCATCTCCCACCTCCAATACACCCCCTCCTCCTGGACACCACCCCAAGGCCTCCTACCCTCCCTCGACCTCTTCATTTCCAACTGCCGTCATGACATCAACCTCTCCAGCCCTCTTACTCACTCCAACCTCTCCCCGACAGGACATGCAGCCCTCCGCTCCAACCCTAACCTCACTATCAAACCCACAGATAAGGGAGATGCTGTTGTAGTATGGCGCACTGACCTCTACGTCACTGAGGCCAGGCTCCAACTCTCTGACACCTCCTCCTACCACCCCCTTGACCATGACCTCACCCCCGAGCACCAAACTATCATCTCCCAGACCATCTATAGCCTCATCACTTCAGGGGACCTCCTACCCACAGCCTCCAAACTCATCATTCCCCAACCCTGCACCGCCCGCTTCTACGTCCTTCCCAAAATCCACAAACCTGGCTGCCCCAGCCGACCCATTGTCTCCGCCTGCTCCTGCCCCACCAAACTTATCTTCACTTATCTTGACTCTATTTTCTCCACCCAGGTCCAGGAACTCCCCACCTATGTCCGTGACACCACCCATGCCCTCCACGACTTCCAATTCCCTGGCCCCCAAGGCCTCATCTTCACCATGGATATCCAATCCCTATATACTTGCATTCCCTATGCAGATGGCCTAAAGGCCCTCTGCTTCATCCTGTCCCGCAGGCCCAACCAGACCCCCTGCACTGATACCCTCATCCGCTTAACTGAACTTGTCCTCACCCTTAACAACTTCTCCTTCAACTCGTCCCACTTCCTACAGACAAACGGGGTGGCCAAGGGCACCCGCATGGCCCCAAGCTATGCCTGTCTCTTTGTAGGTTACATGGAACAATCCCTCTTCTGTAGCTGCACTGGCCCTAAACCCCACATCTTCCTCCGTTACATTGATGACTGTATCGACACCGCCTCATGCTCCCACGAGGAGCTTGAACAGTTCATCCACTTCACCAACACCTTCCACTCCAACCTTAAGTTCACCTGGACCATCTCTGATACTTCTCTCCACTTCCTGGAACTCTCTGTCTCCACCTCTGGCAACCACCTTGAAACCGACATCTATTTCAAAACCACCGACTCCCACAACTACCTCGACTATACCTCCTCTCACCCTCCTGCAAGAATGCTATCCCTTACTCCCAATTCCTCTGCTTCTGCCGCATCTGCTCCCATGATGGGGCGTTCCACTCCCCAACATCCCAGATGTCATCGTTATTCAAGGATCACAACATCTCCCCCACAGTGGTTGAAAATGCCCTCAACCACATCTCTTGCGTTTCCCGCACCTCTGCTCTCACATCCCCTCCCCACAATAAAAACAAAGACAGAATCCCCCTTGTCCTCACATATCACCCCACTAACCTCCGTGTCCAACATATCATTCTGCACCACTTCAACCACCAACATTCCGACCCCACCACCAAAGATATACTTCCCTCCCCACCCCTATCTACCTTCTTTCGGGACTGCTCTTGCCCAGATTTCTCGTCCATTCCACACTCCCCACTGGCCCCACCACCATCAATACTTTTCCCTGCAACCGCAGGAAGTGCTGCCCCTACAACTCCCCCCAACCCCCAGTCAATGCACCAAACAAACCTTCCACATTGGACAGAGGTTCACCTGCACATCTGCTAATGTGGTCTATTGCATCCACTGCTCCTGATGTGGCCTCCTCTACGTCGGTGAGACCAAGCAGAGACTCAGAGACCGCTTTGTAGAGCACCTGCGCTCTGTTCACGACAAAAGACAATGCCTCCCAGTTGCAATCTATTTCACCTCCCCCTCCCACTCCCACTCCCACTCCCACTCACACTCCCTGGGCGACTTGTCCATCCTGGGCCTCCTCCAGTGTCACAATGATGCCACCCGGAAACTGGAGGAGCCGCACCTCATACTCCCCCTCAGGAGCCTGAGGGCCTGGATGTGGATTTTACCAGTTTAAAAATCTCCCTACCCCTGGCCTCATCCTATGACCAACCTTCCCTCTCCCCTCCTTGACCAGACACAACCTGTCCATCTTCTCTCCCATTTATCTGCTCCTCCCACCTTATTGACCAATCCCCACCACCGCCTACTTGCACTCACCTATCACCATCCCACCTACCTTCCCCAGCCCCAGCCCCAGCCCTGCTCTCCCTCTCTATTTTGGAGCTCCCTTCCCCCTCCCCCAAATTTCCGAAGAAGGGTCGGGACCCGAAACGTCAACTTTCCTGCTCCTCTGATGCTGTCTGGCCTGTTGTGTTCATCCAGCTCCACACCGTGTGATAGCAGTGCCACCTTGTGGCCATTACGATGAGTTGTCAACCAAAGGGTCATCGCTTCCTGCAGACATTGTAACAATAACAATTTACATTTATGTAGTGCCTTCAATGCAATAAAGCATCACAAGCGCTTAATAGGAACATTGTAAACAAAATCTGACGCTGAGTCACCATATTGTCAAACTGATAGTGCTGAATGAATTCAGTAATGGCTCATCAAAGTGAATACACGAAGTCATGTGCCACATGATATACCACAAATTTATTAGCTTAATCCAATTTAGATATATGCAAACTAATGAGTGGCCTAAACTACTTTAGACACATTTAACACCTGATTCTCACTGCCTTCTGCCCATCAGGGTTTACGGGTAAGACCGGCACTTGGAGGTCCAGTTCTGTTTCCGTGGGCCCGGTCTCACAAGCCCCATTCGATGGTGAGGGGCCTCCTGACCCAGTCCTGCAGACAGTGAAAACATCCCCAGTATTGATACTATTTTGAATCTGATGTTACGTGCTGTATTACAATTCTGAGCACATTCCTAAGCGTTCCTTTGCACTTGGTTGTCGCTAACTCTCGTGATCAGATTATTAACAGACTGACTTTCCATGAGGCACCAGCTTACTAAAACCTTTCGAGAGTTAATAGGTCTATTTGGATAATAATGGGATAGTGGAGGTTAGATGGGCTTCAGTTTGGTTTCACACGTCGGTGCAACATCGGGGGCCGAAGGGCCTGTACTGCGCTGTAGTGTTCTATGTTCTATATTTAAGGAATATTAGGACGCTTTTGGGTTCGCCCTGAATGAGATGTTGAGAGACTGTTTGGGATGGGGGATTAATGATATCATCATGCAACAATGGCTACTCACTGAGAGCCATCTGGCCTTCAAAGAGGCAATGGAAGTAGCTTTGTCACCAGAGAATGCTCCAGCATGTAAACTGCAGGGTATCCCAACAGAAGTGGACACTCTCTCCTGTCCAACTGAACTTAGGGAACATCACTTGTGTGTAGACAATCACAGAGTCTCGTACAGGGAATATCCTGAGCAGAGGGGCTCTAGGTCGGCCCACAGCATAAACAAAACTGAGCCTTGGATAAATGGCTAAAATGTTCCTCGGGATCTGGGCTGGCAAGCCATTGTAGTTGCTGCCAATATGTGGACTTGAGAGAGCACAGGAGTCCAAAGAGACCTGACTTGAGCGAGAAAACTCATAGTCGGGTATTCAGGAGAATGCACACATTGAAAAGTTCACCTACTTGTGGTTTGGAACTAGCAAATTGCTTAGCAACATCCAAATCAAAACCAATCAAAACAAATGTCTGGTTAAATTGTCGCCCAGTTCTAATGGAGGTCGATATTGGCGTAGCTGAATCAGTGACTACAGAGCCAGTATTTAACAAGACTCAGTCTGGACTCCACCTCTTATGTTTGCACAGGACCTCGGTCAGACTGAGAACGTATATCAGGAAACCATCACAGATTAAGGGTAAATCTTCTGCCCCGATCTCTGAAGATTGGTTCAGTTACCATTTGATTGTAATAAAAGGCTCAGGCCAAAGCTTGATGACGCAGAATTGGTGGAGGAACATTCACCTTGATTGGCTCCTCTAGTTTTTGACTAGAGGATGGCTAGCTGAGCGAAGTCCTAATTGTATACCTGGAGGTTTTTCAGGAAGGTCTACGAACTGTCAAAGAAGCCAAGGTCACCACACAAGTTGGCCAGGAAGCAATTCCATGACTCTGCAAGGCCCATGCAGTGCCATTTGCTTAAGTGCAAAAATAGAGGCAGGAATCAGGCTGGAAAGTGAAGGAATCATCAAAACAGTAGATTTTGTAGAATGGGCAGCACCGGCCGTAACGATTGTGAAGCCTGATGGGTCAGCACGCCATTATGTTGATTTTGAGACAACAGCAAACTACTTCTCACAGCTGGGTAAATGCCCAATCCCTCACATAGAGGGCTTGTATGCAAAGTGGTCAGGGTGGGGGGGATGATGTCTTTCATGAAGCTGGTCATAAGCCATGAACCCATGCAACTGTGACTCGATGAAGAGCCCCAGAAGTATTCCTCAATTAAGAAATTGTGAGGCTGGATGAACACAGCAGGCCAAGCAGCATCTTAGGAGCACAAAAGTTGACATTTCGGGCCTAGATCCTTCATCAGAAACTCTCTGTACCATTCACAACTCCTCAGATACTGAAGCAGTCCATGTTGAAATGCCACAAGATCTGGACAATATCCAGGTTTGGGCTGACAAGCAGCATGTAACATTCACGCCACAAAAAATACCAGGTAATAACCACCTCCAGTAAGAGACAATCTTAGCATTCAATGGTGTTACCATCACTGAATCCCCAACTATTAACATCCTGGAATTCTCTCGATACCTAAAG
This sequence comes from Stegostoma tigrinum, assembly GCF_030684315.1. Lineage (NCBI taxonomy): Eukaryota > Metazoa > Chordata > Chondrichthyes > Orectolobiformes > Stegostomatidae > Stegostoma > Stegostoma tigrinum. The sequence continues at coordinate 14,054,757 of NC_081373.1, forward strand.
CACAGGGACTGCAATGGCTCAAGAGCAGTTCACCACCGCCTTCTGAAGAGGGCAACTGGGGATGGTCAGCCAGTGACACCCCTGCCTCACAAGCCTATAAATAAAAAACGGTGTCTGTGTCCTGATGTTGCTAAAGGTTAACAGGAGCATGTAGAGTTATATAGTCATAGAGTCATGGAACTGTACAGTATTGAAACAGACCCTTCAGTCCAACTCATCCATGCATCCATATGTTGTAAATTAATCCAGTCCCATTTGCCAGCATTTGGCCCATATCCCTCTCAACCCTTCCTATTCATGGATCCATCCAGATGTCATTGAAATGTTGTACCAACTTCCACCACTTCCTCTGGCAGTTCATTCCATACATGCACCAGCCCCTGTGTGAAAAAGGTGCCCCTTAGGTCCCTTTCAAACCTTCCCCCCTCTCACCTTAAATCTATGCCCTCTAGTTTAGGAGACCTCCCAACCTAGGGGAAAGACCTTGGCTATTCACCCTACACCTGCCCCTCATGATTTTATAATACCCTAGAAGGTCACCCCTCAGCCTCCAACGCTCCAGGGAATATAGCCCCAGCCTGCTCAGTCTCTCAGTTTCCCTAAACAAGATTGAAGAGTGGGCAGATAGACCTGCAAAAACAAGAAGTTATAAATCAGGCTGAAGCTTCGGTACTGGAGAGATAGTAGGAACTGCAGATGCTGGAGAATCTGAGATAACAAGGTGTAAAGCTGGATGAACACAGAGGGCCAAGCAGCATCAGAGGAGCAGGAAGGCTGATGTTTCAGGCCTAGACCCTTCTGTTTTGAGGAAGGGTCGAGGCCTGAAACGCCAGCTTTCCTGCTCCTCTGATGCTGCTTGGCCTGCTGCGTTCATCCAGCCCTGCACCTTGTTATCTCTGCAGTTTGGTACTGTTGCCTTTGCAAGGTGATCCATTAAAAGCAAAATTCAATGGTCGCTACAAAGCAATTAAAAGTGTTAGTCAATTACATATTTAAGTGATAGTCCTAAGCATAAGAAAAATAATCAGTTGTGACGTGTGAACATGTTAAAATAGTACTGTCATAGATAAGACAATAAAACCTACAGGTGTGTCAAGTAATGTCAAGTATTATTAAACTAGAAAGGGTTCAGTAATGATTTAACAGGATGTTACCAGAAATGGATGGTTTGAATTATCAGGAGAGGCTGGACAAGCTGGGATATTTTTCCCTGGAACTTAGGAGGTTAAGGGGTAACTTTACTGAGGTTTATAAAATCATGAGGGATATAGATAAGGTGAATAGCAGGGGTCTTATCCCAATGGGTTGAGGATTTCAAGACGGGGCATATTTTTAAGAGGAGAAATGTTTAAAAAAGATATGAGGGGAAACTTTTTTTACACAGAGAGTGTTTCATGTGTGGAATGAGCTTCCAGGAGAAGTAGTGGACGTGAGTGCAGTTGCAACATTTAAAAGACATTTAGATAAGTACTTGAACAACAAATCTTTAGAGGGATATGGACCAAGGAGGGGCAGATGGGACTAGTTTAGTTTAGCATTGTGTTTGGCACGGATTAGTTGGATCGAAGGATCTATTTCCATGCTGTATGACTTTCTGACTCTAATGAGCGTAGTTGAGGAGGATATGAGGAAGAAAGATGACAGCCAAAAAGAATTGGACAATCCTCAAGGTGAATCTTCCTCTCTTAGATTAACAAATTCGGAGATATTCGAAAATTTAGACTCTGCATTATTATATCTGGAGAAAGCTCAACAGAGAGATATGGTGAGATTGTTTGGAAAATACAAAAAGGTTTGCAAAAATACATTTGAATGCAACACGTTAAGTAAGCATGATGTGGATGTCGGCAATTCAGACACAATGAAATAAAATCCACATTGGCTAAATCCAGAGAAATAGGCCAAAGCAACAAAGGAAATTCAATACATGTTGGAGAATGAATTGATCGAATCAAGTCAGAGTGTTTGGAGTTCTCCTGCAGTAATAGTTCCTAATTTGATAATAATTTGTAGATATAATTTCATTATGTACAGACTACAGGAAAGTGAATTCAGTCACAAAGATGCATTCATACCCTATTCCCAGACTAAACGATCACATTGATAGTGTGCTCTTCTTATCTAAAATTGATTTGTTAAAAGGATATTAGCAAGCACAGCTAACAGGAGCTAAGAAAATTTCTGCATTTCACACCTAATGGATTACGCCAATGTCATGTTCTGCCATTTGGGTTTGAAAATGCCCCAGGCACATTTCAGTAATGCAAAAGGAAGCATTGGCTGGGTTTTCCGCTCCTCAATGTTTTGAAGTTTATTTCTGAAATAGAGACTTTGAAACATTACTCCATAATCCTTTGAAATTCATGAAACAGCTGAAGGTTGTACAGGTGGAGTTTAGATCTGCAGCATTTTAACATTATTAGAGTTTATATTAGAGTATTCAGTAGAGTTTAGAAGGTTGAGGGGAGATCTAATAGAAACTTACAAGATAATGTATGGCTTAGAAAGGGTGGACGCTGGGAAGTTGTTTCCATTAGGCGGGGAAACTAGGACCCGTGGGCACAGCCTTAGAATTAGAGGGAGTAAATTTAAAACAGAAATGAGGAGATATTTCTTCAGCCAGAAAGTGGTGGGCCTGTGGAATTCACAGCCACGGAGCGCAGCGGAGGCCGGGACATTAAATGTCTTCAAGGCAGAGATTGCTAAATTCTTGATCTCACAAGGAATTAAGGGCTACGGGGAGAGTGCAGGGAAGTGGAGTTGAAATGCCCAACAACTATGATTAAATGGTAGAGTGGAATCGATGGGACGAATGGCCTTACTTCCACTCCTATGTCTTATAGTCTTATAGTCTAACATACAAATTACATATTTTCCGGGAAAGAAAATGTAATTACTGATGCCTTATCATGAATATAATCTCTCATGAAATTAAGAACATGACCAAGAAAGTTGAATGTTGAATAAGAATCTGGTGAGAGGAAGAAGGAATGTTTTTTTGTCGTTTAAGCGTTACTACCTTTGTCATGAAATGCATTTTCTTTCAAAGTGGTGTTTCATGTCTTGGGGGTGGAGGCATGTTAGAACCCTGACTGACTTTTCATTATTTTTATTTTTTATTATTTTATCAATTTAAATTGCAGAGTTGAACATGACTTGTAGTCTTTGAGAAAGCGTGTGGTAAAAGAAAAGGAAGAAAGCAAACAAATTTGTCAGGCCAGGCCTGGAGGCTTAGTATAGGGTCATAGAACCACAGAGATATGCAGCACAGAAGCTGATCCTTCAATCCACTTATCCACGCCAACCAGATATCCTGCACAAATCTAGTCCCATTTACCAGCATTTGGCCCACATCCCCCCAAGCCCTTCCTAGTCATATATCCATCCAGATGCCTTTTAAATGCTGTAATTGTACTATCCTCCACCACTTCCTCTGGCCACTCATTCCATACTTGCATTGTCCTCTGTGTGACTATGTTGTCCCTTAGATCCCTTTTAATCTTTCTTTTCTCACCTTAATCCTATGCCTTCCCATTCTGATTACCCCTACCCCAGGGAAAAGACCTTGACCATTCACATTATCCGTGCCTGATTTTATAAACCTCTATAAAGTCACTCCTCAGCCTCTGATGCTCCAGGGAAAATAGCCCGAGCCTACTCAGCTGCTTCCTAGTTTGAAAGATCAATTTATTTAATCTGAATTGCATACTCTTTAGCCTCCATCACAGTGAATTTTACCCCTTCAATACATTATCTCACTGTCCCAATCATTAACAATTTCCTCAAATCCATGTCCTTTACTAATCATCAGATAAAGCTTCCACTTTGTGAAGCTATCACAGCTCTTATGATTTTTGATTGCCTTGCCTAAATCTGTTCTATTGGCATTGCTAAAAAAGGAACATTTTGTCAAAGCTTTTTATCTTTCACTCATCAGGACATTTTGCAAGAAGATCAGGTCATGGGCAAAACCAACATTTATAAAGCACGATTAGAAATTGTTTATTTGTTGGCACTTGGTCTCTGATTCATGGAGTAATTGCAACAGGCAATGCACAAATTAATGCTGATTGACAGTTTTGTAGACTGATTCCTGATTAGAGGAGTTCCAATGGACAAGGTGAACATAATACGAGAAAGAGTATTATGTTCAGACAGATAGTAGAAGTTGGCTGCTAACAAAGTCAGGATCAGGGAATTGGATCTGGCAAGTGATCAAAGAAGAAAATGTAAATAATCATCCGGAAATAAGGACTAATGAAACTGAGGAACTTAACAAAAAAGGTAGCAGTTATAAACAGTACGTACTTGAAAAGTTAACTGAATTGAAAGTTGATTTTGAGGTAAGTTGACCACTGGACCAGATGAGCTTAATTCTAGAGTGACGAGGGAAGTGGTTTGAGAGTGGGATTGCTGGTTACCTTTCAAACCTCCAGAGGTTCTGGAAAGGTTCCTGCAAACTGGAAATTAATAAACATAGCCCCACTAATTAAAAAGGGCAGAAGAGATAAAATAAAGATCCACAGACAGTCGGGAAAATGTTTTAACAGGAAATTTAGAAAAGAATGGCAAAATTGGGCAGAGTCAACATTGATTTATGAAAAGGAAGCTATCTTTAAAAAGCTTGCTGGAGTCTTTTGAGGGCCTTCCTAGTAGCATTGATAAAAGGGAACCAGCAGATGTGGTGTGTTTGGATTTTCAGAGGCTTTTGATATGGTCCCGTGCAAGAGATTAGTAAATAAGAAAGAACAGATGGAATTAGGGACAATAGATCAGTACGAACTGCGAGCTGATTATCAGAAAGCAGAGAGTTGGAATGAACAGATCACCCTCAGGATGACAAACTGTCACTACTGGGGCACTAAAAGGATCAATGGCAGATCCACAACTGTTCACAGCCTGTACCAATAACATGATGCGAGGACCAAATATTTCCAAATTGCTGATGACACCCACATAACTGGGTGTGAACATAAATTGTAAAGAAGATGAAGGGTGATTTCAAGACGATTTCGACAGGCTAAGCAAATGGGCTACAATCCAACTGTCAGTTGGAATATATTGTGAGTGAGTCTGAATTTATTCATTTTGGTAAAAGGATAAAAGGGAGTATACTTCTGAAACAGTGACAGGTTGGGAAATGTAGATGTCCAAAGTGCCCTCGTCCAAGTGCCACCAAAAGCTCACATGCAGATGCATCATGCAGTAGGGATGGCAAGAGGTCTGTTGGCCTTCATCATAAGGGGATTTGAGTGCAGGAGTAAAGACATCTTAGTGCAGTTGTATAAAACCTAGGTGAGACCTCACCTGGGGTTTTGTGTACAGTTTTGATTTCATTATCCAAGGCAGGATATACTTACGATAAAGAGAGAACAACAGAGGCCAATCAGCTTAATCCTAGGATCGCAAAGTTGTCTTTGACGAAAGATCAAGGAAACTGTGTCTGCATTTCCAATAGGTTTGAAGTATTGGTCTGAAGGTATTCTTAGGAATTGTCAGAATGGATACACACAAGATGTTTCTCCTGACCACTGACTCTAAAACCAAGGAACATAATCTTAGAATAAGCAGACTGAAATAAGGAGGAATCTCTTCACTTGGAGGGTGGCAAATATTTGGAATCTATGGAAGCTCAATCATTAAGTATGTTCAACACAGCCATCAATAGATTTCATGAGCTGAATCACATCAGTCATTATGGGGATAATGTTATCTAGTCCTGTTCATATGTTCCTAGGGACATTGGTTTAAACATTGCATGAGGTAATAATATTTTTCTTAGGTGTCTCATGCGAAGTATTTTATGTTGATTTTCAACCAAAAGATGTTATAATTAATTCCCCAGTTTAAATGCATGAAAAGTTCAGAATCTCATTTATAGAAATAGGCCAATGACGAGTCTTCATCTTATATATTCACCAGAGGATGCTTGACAGGAGGAATAATGGATAATCACAACTGGAATATATTTAAGAAGTTGTTTAAACGACTGCACAGACTTCAGAACAGGTAATTTGAACTTTATTGTTAATCCATATCAAACCAACTTTTGATTTTAATGCAAGCAGCTAACCCTCTGATGCTGGAAGCAACTGCTAATGTTTATATGCAGAAAGTGCTTCCCTTTAGTGTTGAGACACAAATAAACACGTTTCTGAGATGGGCTGAGGGGATTAGAAATTGAGACATGGCTTTGATTTGGTCATATTTTATGAGTTCAGAATTGTCTTATTGATGTAAACAGAGACAAAAACATCATGAATATGCTGAGATTTGAACAGAGTCTGCTGTATTTTAGAATTTTGTAAATTATGTAAGTGACAGCCTGTGTCTAAGGAAGTTTTGTAGCAAACCCAGCTTGCAGCCAAAGGAAAATAATGTTTATTGTGAACAATGTGGAGGGAACAATGGAGGAAGTTCAAAGAAACAATGAATGTTATTCAGAACTATTTTATATCAATGAGAAGGAAAACTCGACGTCGCTTAAAAAAAAGCAATGGACAAACAAGGAGGTAAGGGAAAATGTAAAATTAAAAGAAAAGGCTTATCAAAATGCAAAGAATTTATATATTCACAGAAAGGGACAAATACAAAGATCAACAAAGGGCCACAAAGTGAATTACAAGCGCGGCTAACAAACATTACAATAGGAAACTTGTAATGGACATAAAAGACAGTAAATAAAGTAAGAAAAGATTTTATAAATATATAAAGATAAAGCCACTGGCTAAGAGTACAACTGGCCCACTGAAGGCTGAGAGTTGGCATATTGTCAATGATCGTGGGAAAATAGTGGACCAGCTGAATGATTATTTTGCTTCAGCATTCACAGCAGAAAAGGAGAATGGCTAACCAGGAATCCCAAAGAAGCTAACAGAGGATCAGGAACAGGATCTGAAGAAAATTATCTGAACTAAATCACCAATAATGGGGAAGTTAATGGAGATGATGTAGTGATTAGAATGGGGTCAGCCAGATGGATTTATTGAAAATGAATTCCCTGATTGGGACTCTTAACCTGGTCCAATCAGGGAGTCCTGGCTGACAGACATAAACAGGAGAGTCAGAGATTTGGTTCACTCTAGGAGCTGGCTCTGCACTGTCTGGATCAGTGTCATATACTAGACAAGTGTAAAAAAGGGTGACTTGGTGACAGGATACCAGCCTCCGTGGAGTTATTTTGTGGAGAGGTGATGAGAGTGGGATTAATGATGTAACCATGGAAAAGCACCCACTAGCTGAGGCCCAGATGGACTTCAACCAGGCACTACAACTGGCTTTGTGGTTAGAAAATGTGGCGAGTGAAGAATGTGAGTTACAGGGTAGGCTGCTGGAAATGGACACCTTTGCCAGGCTGATTCAGCTTGGGGAGCCTCATTCAGGACATATCCTGAGTGGAGTGACGCTAGATCAGCCCACAGCACAACCCCCAAAAAATAGCCAATCCTTGGCCAAACAGTTAAAATTTTCTCATGAATCCAGGCCAACAAGCCACTGAAGTTGCTGCTGATATGCAGACCCAAGACAGCAAAAGAGACCCACGAGACCTTGATTGAGTTAGAAAGTGTACATCCTGGAAAGTCCACGTATAGCTGGCTGAAACAGTTAAATTGCTTAGCAACATCCAAATCAGAACCAATTAAAATAAACATCTGGTTAAATGGTCACTCAGTCCTAATGGAGGTCAGAATCAGCACTGCTGTATCAGTGACGGTGGAACTAGTCTTTAATGAAATTCACACTGCATTCCAACCTTTCAGGTTGCGTAAAACCTCGGCTAGACTAAAAACCTATACCGGGGAACCCCTACAGATTAAGGGTACAACTTCAGATCCAGTTTCATATGAGAAGCAGCTGGTTCAGATAGCACTGATTGTAGTAACAGGCAAAGGCCCAAACTTCTGGGGGTGAAACTGGTTCATAAAGATTCAACTTACAACATTTTTCAACTGGAAAATGGCTGCCTGGGTAAAGTCTGAATTAAATGCTCGGAAGGTTTTCAGGAAGGTCCAGGGACTATCAAAGGGATCAAGGCCACCTTACATCTTAACTAGGAAGCAATTCCATAGTGTCACAGGGATGCTACATGCAAACAGGAGGAGCAACACCTCATATTCCACCTCGGGAGCCTACCACCCTACGGCCTAAACATAGAATTCACCAGTTTTAAAATCTCCCCACCCCCTGCCTCATCCCATGTCCAAGCCTCCCTCTCATCCTGGCCTCTTTGACCTGACCCAACTGTCCATCTTCTCTTCCACCTATCTGCCCCACCCTTCTCACTGACCAATCCCCACCACCGCCTACTGCACTCACCTATCAACATCCCACCTACCTTCCCCAGCCCCACCCCTCTTCTCTCTATTTATTTCCCAGCTCCCTACCCCCTCCCCTTTTCTGAAGAAGGATCCTGACCTGAAACATCAGCTTTCCTGCTCCTCTGATGCTGCCGAGGCTGCTGTGTTCCTCCAACTCCATTCCCTCTCGGTGGTACTTATCAAGCTTTTGTTTCATCATCCTGTTATTTTGTTCCACTTGCCATGATGATCCACATTTTTCAACTTCCCTGATAACAGTTCTAGATATTTGACATATCTCCTGTGTAAATTTGCAAATTCAAAATTCTGTTTACTCCCTCAAAGTCACTAACAATTTTTTTTTGCATTGAAATTCCTGACACCCAAAATGTTTTAATGTTTTCACAGTACTTCTCCGATGCTAGAATGTGCTGTTAATGAATGGCTTGACGGGCTGAGGATGCCTCATCCATCACTGTGTTGCAACGTTGAAAGTCCGCAAACAGGTTCAGAGGTTCGCAGTCATTGGTGAAAGCCTTCAGTATCTGGGGGATTAAAAAGTATCCATCCATTCCACTTCAAAGAGAATGGGTTAATTAGTAAAAGGAGAATTACTGCTGGTTTAAAGTGTGGGATGAAAATTCCTGGATATAATTACGTCAATGGTCTCTCTTCCTCCTGTAAGGAAGTAAATGTGTTATAATTAACAAAGGAAATGCCCATCTCATTTATCAGATTCTCATTTTTTTAAAAAACTCATTGCTCAAGGAGGATTACATGTCCAAAATTCCGATTTTCCTATCACTTGGCAACTTTCACACTGAATTACATTTATAATGGGCAAATCTTATCATCTAGAATTAGAATTTCACTGGTATTAAAACAATATTTGGAATTTCCCTCTGGCTCGAGAATGAAATTCCAAATGTGATAATTTCTGAAATTAAAATTTACCCAAAATGCTTTCCTCAGTCTAAACACAACCCAGAGCAAATTCCAAGAGGTAAATTTTTACCAAGTTTTACCAACCAAATTTTTTAATTAACATTTCATCCCTGATTTTTGCTTTACACCTCCACAGCTGTTTAGTCCTTGCTTGTAAGGAGAATGAGATGTTCAAATTCCAGAATTATCAAAATTAGGGAGTTTAACTCCATAAATCTCGGCTGTGATACATAGCCGCTAACCAAAGACTTTGTCTCTCAAAGTGTACATCAAAATACCCCTCAGCCGTTCCAGTTGTTCCCAGGTTTTCATTCCCACTATTTTTAGTATTATTTTGCTGGGGCTGGGTTTTACATTGCTGTGCCCTTAGAGTTAAGAGAATTTGGTTGACAATGTGGATTCTTTCATCAGGGGATTTCCTCCAGTTCTTCCAGGCTCTTTTTGATCCATTTCAGTTTCTCACAGATGGCCTTTGATTCGCTTTTCAGATCTGTTTTTTTCTCTGTCATGACTTGACGTTTGTATTATCTCATTCCATTGTCATATCTGTCCCATTAGGACGAGTGAATACCTTACTCGTTCTTTCTCTTTTGTAATGGTCATTTATCCCTAGACTGTTTTAATATCATCTAGGGACCATTGTACCATGGAGGTACTGTACTCTTTCTTGATTTCCACGGAGGTTATAGGTAGGTTGAATTGTTGTTCTATAAATTCAGTCAAGTTCTATAAAATTTTATCTTCCGATGTATGGGGGAAGCAATGGCCTAGGGGTATGAAGAGTCCAATGATGACCATAAATCCATTGTTGGTTGTCAGGGAAAACCCATCTGGTTCACTAATGTCCTCTAAGGAAGGAAACTGCCATCCTTATCTGGCCTGGTCTACATGTGACTCCAGACCCACAGCAATGTGATTGGCTCTTAACTACCCTCTGGGCAATTAGGGACGGACAATCACACTGGCAAAGCCAACAATGTTCTCATCCTGTGAACTAACAAAATAAGGTCAGGTGGGACCTGCCAACCGTTTGTTGCTGTGGGGAGTTCTTGTTTCTTTATCGTGGCCATGATTAATTATGACTATCAGTTTCAATGGGTCCTGAGTCATGGCTAGTCATATAGCTGGGAAATGGGGTGGGGCTGAGATATTATTTTCTTTGCTGGGGTGGGGGGGAACCAGAGGTATTATTTTCCCTGCCAAGTTAATGTCTGTTAAGGGACCTTAAGTCAAATTGGTTGAAGCCCAGCCTCTTTGAAGCTGGAGACATCAGGAGAGGGTGGATGTTCCACTCAACATTTCAGGGTGAGGATGATGCTAATGCTTCACCCTTGGCTTTTGCACTAGTGAGCCTTGAACCTTCACCTTCTGGGCCAGAGGGAGGGACATGAGATCTAAACCACAAGACACCTCTCATCACTTTAACATTGACACGTTACTGTTCTATGAAACAAAAACAGGAATCCACAATTGGCCTGTTTTCTGGGTGTGCTCACTTTGCTAACTCTGGAATGTTGTTACAGTTTCTGTGTTATTTTAATTGTTGGTTGGAAATGAACAGGTTGATCATGGTTGGCTTCTGAACTCATGCAGCTTTCCTGAAATCAGTCCAGTTTCATCTTCTTTCGCGTCATTATTGTATTGAAAGCGATAATATTAAATAGATATTAACAGAGATAAATGAAAAAGAAAGCTAACGCATGACCAAATTTGATTTAATTTATTAAAGACATAACGTCACATGGCCATATCATTGTGTGCAATCAGCTGGCAATGTTCCAGCCTCAGTTTGCCCCTGAATCACATGGTAATGGGTTCAATTCCATTCCAGGGCTTCACCACAAAAAACCAAGGCTCTGCACAATCAGAAATGTCATTTTCAGATGTCTTTATACATTCTCCTTGGTGTCCTGACCAATGTTGATCCCTGAATCACTCTCAAAGTTACAGACCATCACAGTCAGGCTTACCATGGACATACCTCACTCTTGCATTAGTTAACTAAAGCCTCACACTTTGTTTAATCTTCCACAAACTTAGCATCTTCAATCTTACAACAAGCTCTCATCCCCATTTTATGTGGTGCTTGATACTTGCTATCTCTACCACGCTTTCTTTGGGATTCTTGCGCACTGACTGTGTATGTGAGAGTCAGTGATATTTTACAATCAATTCATGGCCTCAAATCCCCAGTCTCTGTACCCTTCAATATTCCTGCAACTGAGATGGCACGGCTGTTGTAATTATGGTCTAGTGAACATCGCACTTTCATTTTCTTCTGCACTGGTTGCCATTCTTTCAGCTACCAAGTAAAGTCTGAACATCCCTCTCCAAAACCCTCCACCTCTCAAACTATCTTTCCTCACTTACATCATTCCCTCAAACATACCCGTTTGACCACACCGATCTGGCATTGAGGTGAGAACTTTTGCCTCCACTGGGGCATGTCAACCTGATGGGCATTTAATAGGCATTTAATACTGCTCCTACTTTATACATATATTACAGTTACAGGCATTTCAGTCTCTGGGCTGATATTACGGCATTTGGTTATAAACAGCAGCACATTTCATCAGCGTGCCATGCTTCAAGTGACCCTACATAACATGGAGTTCACACCTTTATACCCACAACTCACAGCTCTAATACAGTGATAATATCATGAGCATCCACCTGCAAAATATACTGCATACCAGCTGTGAGTTAGACAGCATAACAGTCAACACCAGTTTCACACAATAAAGGCCTATCAGGCTTGCGTAAATAATCACATCACATTGCGCCAATGGACCATTGGGAGTTATCCTGTGTACTCCCCAACATCTATCACTCCTCTAAATGCACCAACAACAGATAATTTCGTGTAAAGTCTTTGGAAATTGTGGGATCGTGATGTGCACAAACTGCGGCACTTCATGTTTTCCAGGATTAGGAACCTGTAAGGAGACATTTCTCATTGCATGTTGACATTTCCTCTTTGGCCAGGGCTGAATCGCACCATTTTTTTCAACATAGTGTCATTTTCACCAAGTTTCACGGAGGCTTTCTCTAAGTGAGGGCTCACAGGTCTTCTCCTGTGATACCCCCAAACCTGCAGTAGTCAGTACATTCTGAACTTCTGAAGCGCCCCTCTTATCTGATATAAGCGCAAATTTCCCACTTGCTATATCCAGAAGAACTCACCATTCCTGGGATATGTTGGAAGAGACTGTCAACTCTGGAGCCAGCATCATATTTGAAAGGGAGCTCTGAACAGGTGAACACCTGAACAGGTGCTAGCAGACTGGAGTCACCATGCTCAACAACTGCCCCATATTTACAGATAAGGTGGAAAATTGCATTCTGCTTCACAGACATTGTTTTTGCTGCTATCTCACTGTCATTCTATTTCTGCTGCTACACCCATCTGTGCTGCCTACCTACTCACTCAGGGCACCTCATGGTCTTTTCCTCAGCACTAACATCTGCATCAGCCACTTTCATCTCAGTGTGGCAGCAAACAGTCCAGAAGAAAGGGCTGAAAAAGCCAAGACAGCTGGTGATCCACCTGACATTCAGCTCCTCAAGCCTAACAAGACCAGTTCCAACCCTGCCTGCCCCAAGTGACTGTGCCCAACTCCAAGGACAGATACTGGAGCCTGCCCTTGAAGAGCTCTGCCAAGACCCCGTAATTGAAGAATATTTTCCTTGACATGACTGAGCCACACTCCCCTCTGACTTTGAGACGTTGCAATTCATTTGCGTGCAACACATGAAGTTTTTTGTCCTCTCAGTTGATTGCTCGTGGTGTAGCTATAAGTCTCACGTTGTATGATAACATGGAGCAATGTATCCATCCCCTGGACTGCTGCCTGCTGACAACTGGTACAAGCTGCCTGATAATGTGTCTAAATGAAAATGGAGGTCAACACAGCAGCACTGTATACCTGTTAGCCCTGACTGAGGGGGCAGAGCGTTAGAAGGCAAAGACAGGCAGACATGTTGTGAATTGTCCAGGCAGATGAAAAGTGAATAAGTGCAAAAAGACCAGCCCTGAGATGTATCCAGGTCCAATCAGTCAGCTAGACAAAGTGTCCTTGCAGCAGCATTCTGATGATAGTTGCCAGTACTGCATTAAAGTGAAGAAACATGCTGTGAATGAATTGGAGTTTGGCCGTGAAGGTGCAGACAGGCTGGCATGTGTTGGTTGCCAAGGTCTATAAATGTGGGGTCTGCAGCCACAGCGCTTGAGCATGCCCTGAGATGTTGGCACTGGGAGTCTAGGGTGGAGGTCTGGACAAGCAAGCAGTGTGTTGCAGTTACCAAGGGCACACTCTGGCTTTCATATTGGGAATTCTCAGAGGCTAATTTTGATCAGACCCATGGTACAAAAGGAAGCTGCATATCAATGAGGAAAGAGTCCCTATTAATGAGGGTCATAACATACAATGATACCCATATATTGGCTGCTCATCACTCCCTCGTGAGAACATCATCTGTACACCCAGAACTCAGATGGAAATGCTATCTGTTTCTCCACAATTGGAGGGAGGCCTTGCAGGACATTTCAGACAATTCTCACCAGAGAACATCATCGTCCTACCATTTATCAGACTCAGCGCTGGTGTCCCTCTGACTCTCCAGTATTGGCCATTTGTCACTGCAGTGTACTTAGATTTGTTCAAAAAAGTAATGAAATTGTTTCTACATTTCCTACATTAAATGTTTATGAAACATCATGTTCTACAATGGCAACATGATGACAATTTACATATCTCAAGTGGAATTGAAAAATGTAATACAAGTGTCTCAGTCTGACATCACACTAAGGACAGAATGGCTGTGCTGAGAAGTAGGCACATTGGCAGAAATTTCGGACAAATGTCTGTCTTCTTATAAACATTATGAGAAGACTCATGCATGCAATGCATTCAATATTTATTATAGTTTTGATGAGGCAGTCTATGATTAGCAACTAATTTGATAAATGATCCTTCATCTAGAAACATTTAACATTGTTAGGTAAATATCTGTCCTGCTACTGGTCTGAATACTATCAATATTAGCATCAACCACCACAGCTCTCTTCGCCTTAAAACTAACTAGCCTGCTTGGGCATGTTTGACACACTTCTGTGTCAAGTGGGACTTCAGTCTGGACCTTCTGGACCCAAGGTAGGCAGATGAGAACTGCACCACATCACTTTATTGTTGACACACATCACTATTCTATGAAATACAAACGAGAGCCTCTGAGATTTCAGAGCTGCTGTAATTATGGTCTAGTGAGCATCCCAGTTTTAATTCCTTCAGTACAGGTTGCTATCCTAACAACTGCCAAGTTAGATCTGAACAGCCCTTTCCAAAATTCTCCAACTCTCAACCCATCGTTCCTCATTTACATCATTCCATCAAACCTCCCTGTTTGACCACACCTATCTGATGCAATGATATGAGCTTCTGCCTCCACTGGGCTATCTCTACCTGATGAGGCAATATTTATGTTCGTTTCCATAACATAACATTTGGATGTGTCTAATGTAGTCCTGAGAGATTCCACAGGCATTAATTGCCGCTCATGCTAAATGCATGTATTACAGTCACAACATTTCAGACTCTGGGTGAATATTAAAGCAGAGATGATGGGAATTGCAGATGCTGGAGAATTCCAAGATAATAAAATGTGAGGCTGGATGAACACAGCAGGACAAGCAGCATCTCAGGAGCACAAAAGCTGACGTTTCGGGACTAGACCCTTCATCAGACAGGGGGATGGGGAGAGGGAACTGGAATAAATAGGGAGAGAGGGGGAGGCGGACCGAAGATGGAGAGTAAAGAAGATAGGTGGAGAGAGTGTAGGTGGGGAGGTAGGGAGGGGATAGGTCAGTCCAGGGAAGACGGACAGCTCAAGGAGGTGGGATGAGGTTAGTAGGTAGCTGGGGGTGCGGCTTGGGGTGGGAGGAAGGGATGGGTGAGAGGAAGAACCGGTTAGGGAGGCAGAGACAGGTTTGACTGGTTTTGGGATACAGTGGGTGGGGGGGAAGAGCTGGGCTGGTTGTGTGGTGCAGTGGGGGGAGGGGATGAACTGGGCTGATTTAGGGATGCAGTAGGAGAAGGGGAGATTTTGAAACTGGTGAAGTCCACATTGATACCATATGGCTGCAGGGTCCCCAGGCGGAATATGAGTTGCTGTTCCTGCAACCTTCGGGTGGCATCATTGTGGCAGTGCAGGAGGCCCGTGATGGACATGTCATCTAGAGAATGGGAGGGGGAGTGGAAATGGTTTGCGACTGGGAGGTGCAGTTGTTTGTTGCGAACTGAGCGGAGGTGTTCTGCAAAGCGGAATATTAAAGCAATTGGTTTTAAACGGCAGCACTTTTCAATCAGCATGCCATGCTTCAAGAGACACTATGCAACATGGAGTCTCACACTTTTACACCCCCAAGTCATAGCTCTAATACAGTGATAATATCATGAGTATCTACCCTCAAAATATAGTGTCTATCAGCTGCCAGTTCACACCAAAAAGGCCCATTATGTTGATAATATATAAATGATCACAATGCATTGCAACAATGGAAGGATCATTAGACATTTTATCCTGTGTACGCCTCTAAATGCACCAACAACAGATTATTTCATGAGTAAACTCTTTGCAAATTGTGGAGTTGTGATGTGCACCAACTGCAGCACTTCGTGTGTTGCAGGTGTTAAGAACCTGAAAGGAGGCTTATCATCCTACACATTGACATTTCTTCTTTAGCCAGGGCTGAATCTCACCATTTTTTTCAGCATAGTGTCATTTTCGACAGGTTTCATGGAGGGTTTCTCTAAGAGAGGCCTCACAAGTCTTCTCCCATGATCACCCCAAACCTGCCTCAATCACAACATTCCCTTCTCTATGGGGCCCCTCTCATCTGACGCTAACCCGAATCTCGCACTTGTTGTATCCTGAAGAAATCACCATTCTTGGGACATGCTGGAAGAGACTGTCATCTCTGGCACTGGCCTCAAGTTTAAAATGGAGTGCTGCAGTCACCATGCACAGTTCATAACATCTGCCCCGCATTTAGCAGAACAGGGGAATACTGCGTCCTGCCTTGCAAACATGACCCAGAGGTCCTGGTGAATGGGCTGGTGCAGAAAGTGATGTCCAAGGATTGGCAGAGGAGGCCATGACTGCAGACCCTGCCAGGCTAGTCCCCAGGATGGAGCCCTGGTCAATGCGGACCCAGCAGCACAGAAATACGGTCAATAACGTTCACCGCTCTGCAAAAGCAAGTGCCACCATCTTTTTCTTTGCTACCTCACACTCGCTCTATTTCTGCTGCTGCACTTATCTGCGCTGTCTACTCATACACGCATTATACTTCATCATTTTTCCTCAAGCCTAACATTTGGGCCAGACACTTTCATCTCAGTGCAGGAACAAACAGCCCAGAGAAGGGCAGAGAGAGCCAAAACAGCTGGTGGCCTGCCTGATATTTGGCTCCTCATGTAATGAGACAGGGATCCGACTTGGTCCGCCCCAAGTAACTCCACGGTGCCTAAATCCCAGGACTGGTGTCGGAGCCTGCTCTTGACACATTCTGCTGACAGCCCATGATTGAAAAACATCTCCCTTAACATGGCAGTGCCCTACTCCCATCCAACTTTGAGACTTTGTCATTCACTTTTTTTGCAGAACATGAAGTTTCACTGGCTCATGGTGTAGCTGTGACACTCATGTCGTATGGTGACATGCGCAATATATCCATACCCTGGACTGGTGCGGAAAAGCAGTATGCCTGTTAGCCCTGACCGAGGGGACAGAGCATTAAAAGGCACGGCCAGGCAGAATATTATGAACATCCAGGTAGATGTGAAGTGAATGAGTACAAAAGAGCCAAAGAACAGCCCTGAGATTTAGACAGTCCCAGTCAGTCAGCTGGACAAAGTTACCTTGCAGCAGCATTCCGATGATAGGTGCCAGGATGGCATTGAGGTGAAGAAGCATTCTGTGAACGATTTGGAGATGCGTCCAGATGGTGCAGACAGGCTGGCATGCATTGGATGCCAAGGTCCGCGGACATGGGGTGCTGCAGCCTCAGCACTAGAACATGCCCCGAGGTGTTGGCATTGAGAATCGAAGATGGAGGTCTGGACAAGTCAAGTGGTGAACTGCCGTCACTAAGTACTTTTTCATTTCAGGAATTCTCGGTGACTAGTCCCATGGTACAAAAGGGAACTACACGTTAATGAGGTGAGAGTCACTATTAATGAGGGCCACAACACACAATGACACCCGTGGATAGGCATCTCCCTACTCCCTAGCAAGAACCTCATGTACACACCCAGATCATCAGATGGAAGATGTGACCTGTTGCTCCAGACATGGAGTGAGATCCTGTTGAACTTCTTAAACAACCTACCCACAATTCCCGTCTTTACAAGACTCTGCTCTGGTAGTTATTGGAATGAGGTCAGCCAAGTGGACCTCGTAGAAAATGAGTTCCCTGACTGGGGCTGTTAAATTTGTCCAATCATGACTTACAGCTGACAGATAGAAACAAGTGTGTCAAGAGTTCATGTCACTCTAGGATCCGGTGCTGCACTGCTGGATCAGTGTCATGTACCACGCACGTGTAAAATAAAGGGTGACTCGGCAACAGGATGCCAGCCTTTATGGAGTTATTTCACCTGTGACTCCTCATGTTTTGACTATCTATCAAGAAAGCATATGGTGTTTTGGCTTTCATTAACAGGGGGATTGAGTTTAAGAGTCGTGAGATCTTGTTGCAGCTCTATAAAACTTTGGTTAGACCGCACTTGGAATACTGCGTCCAGTTCTGGGCGCCCTATTATAGGAAAGATGTGGATGCTTTGGAGAGGGTTCAGAGGAGGTTTACCAGGATGCTGCCTGGACTGGAGGGCTTATCTTATGAAGAGAGGTTGACTGAGCTCGGTCTCTTTTCATTGGAGAAAAGGAGGAGGAGAGGGGACCTAATTGAGGTATACAAGATAATGAGAGGCATAGATAGAGTTGATAGCCAGAGACTATTTCCCAGGGCAGAAATGGCTAGCACGAGGGGTCATAGTTTTAAGCTGGTTGGAGGATAGTATAGAGGGGATGTCAGAGGCAGGTTCTTTACGCAGAGAGTTGTGAGAGCATGGAATGCGTTGCCAGCAGCAGTTATGGAAGCAAGGTCATTGGGGTCATTTAAGAGACTGCTGGACATGTATATGGTCACAGAAATTTGAGGGTGCATACATGAGGATCAATGGTCGGCACAACATTGGGCTGAAGGGCCTGTTCTGTGCTGTACTGTTCTATGTTCTATGTTCTATGTTCTATCCCTGTAGTGTATTAAGATTTGGTCAGAAAAGCAATGACAATGTTGATATTTCCTAAGATAAATGTTTGTGAAATATCATTTTCTACAAAGAAACACAATGGCAAATTGCATGTCTCGATCGGAAGCAAAGAACTTAATGCAAATGTCTTAGCTCAACATCACACCAAGGACAGAAAGACTGTTGTGAAAATAGGCACAGTGGCAACATCAGAGAAATGTTTGTGTTCTAGCCAACAGTCTGAAAACACTCTTTGCATGCAGTACTTTCATATATGTATTACAGCTTTAGATTCATAGAGTTGAGTCATAGAGCTGTACAGGATGGAAACAGACCCTTCAGTCCAATTTGTCCATGCTGACCAGCTATCCTGAATTAATCTAATCCCATTTGCCAGCATTTGATCCATATCCCTTCAAATCTTGCTATTCATATATCCATCCAGATACCTTTAAATGTTGTAATTGTACCAGCCTCCACTATATTATTCCAAAAGTGCTGGCAAATAGGACTAGATTTACTTAAGAAATCTGGTTGGCATGGATGAGTACATTTCTATGATTCTATGACTCTATATTTCTTCAATATATTTGCCAAATTTGCAATATAGTTTCTGTAATTTCCCCTTTTCCACAGCACCAATTTTTCTCATAGTCTGGCTTTTCTATTTCCCTGATGCTATCTGGCCCATCTCAAAGTCTCTGGGCTCCAACATACCTGTATCCTGACTCTGATCTCATGAGAAATCCTAAAGCTCTGCTGCTTTCATTGCAGTATCATTGTCACATGTAACCCTGAGATGAGCTTTCAAACATATATTCCCATTGCTATTAACAGCATCTACTTTCACCTCAGCCACAATATAGCTCTTGTCTTAATTCATCTGCACCTGAAATCCTCATCCATATATTTGTTACTTTTAGGCTTAACTATTCCAATACACCCTTGGCTGGTCACTCACCTCCACAAACTTCATATCTTCCAAAACTCTGCTGTCCAATGTCCTTATTTGCAGCAAGTCATATCATTCACCAATCACCACTCATCTCTCTAATCTACATTGCCACCCATTAATCAATGCTTCCATTTTAAAGCTCTCATCATAATTTACAAGTTCCTCAATGTCCTCACCCCATGGTATCTTCATTAGCTCCTCCAAACCCAAAAACCTCACAGATTTCTGCACTTCTCACTTTTACTTCTTATAAAGCATACATTACACAGAAATGAGTCTTTCTGTCAACCAGTCCACCGTAGTATTCATACTCCATCCAAACCCCGGTCTTTCCTCATCTTACTTTATTAATGTAACCCTTTTCTCTCAACCTTCCTTAAATGCAGAGATACCATTCACTTCAACCACTCCCCGTGTTAACAAGTTCCACATTCTCACCACACTTTGGGCAAAGATGATATTTCTGAATTTGCTATTGAATTTCTGGGTATCTATATTATTTAAAAGCTCATAAGTTTTGTTTTTCCCATAAGTGGAAACATTCTCTCTTTTGTTTGCTGGCAACACTTTTGATAATGCAAAAGAAAGAGAATGTGTGGAGCTATTTACCACTGAGGGCTGTTGATACTGCTTCATTAAGTTCATTCAAGGCTGAGTTAGACAGATTTTTAATCCTGAAAGGTATCAAATTTTATGAGAATAAGATAGGAAGGTGATGTTGAGAATTCTCAGATCAGCCATGATCTCATTGGAGGGCAGACCAGACTTAATGTGCTGAATGGCCTACTTCTGCTCTAACATCTTCTGGTGTTATAGTCTTTAAGAGATCCAGCCTACTCCTCATCTCCTTATAGTTCTGATATCACCTTTGTAAATTTTGATCCCCACTCCAGTGTCTTGATATCACTTTCCATGTTATGAAAACTTTAACTGAATGCAGTACCTGGATCTTGTCTAATCAATGTTCAGTACAGGTTTTGCGTGATTTCTCTATGTTTCAGTTCTATTCTATTCTTTGCTTCTCAGTTCTCCTAAGCATCTCTAACTTTAATGGCTCCACCACCAAACTTGCCTGGTCCTTAAGCTCTGAAATTTCATTTGGAAACCTCTCTAACTCTCTCTCCGCCTTTAAGCTAATTATAGAATCCCCACAGTGTGGAAACAGGATATTTGGCCCAACAAGTCCACACTGAGCTTCTGAAGAGCTGAGGTTTATCTATCCATCCCATCCCTGCGTTCCCCATAGGTAACGCACCCAAACAACGCATCCCTGAACACTATGGACAATTTAGCATGGCCAATCCTCCTAAATTGTACATGTTTGGACAGTGGGAGCACACAGTCGATATCCATGCAGGCACAGGTAGAATGTACAAACTACACACAGACAGTCACCCAAGGCTGGAATTGCACCTGGGTCCCTGGTGCTGTGAGGCAGCAGTGTTAACCACTTGTGCCACCCCTATTTGAACCACGACTTTCATGATGGTTTTGATTATGTGCCTATTGTCTCCTTAGATGTTTCTGCACCAAACTCAGTTTCATAAAGATCCTTAAGATGTAATATTTAGGTTGATATATAAATATAAGTCGTTGTTGGAGTTCATTGAACCATTCAAGAAGGAATAAACAACAAGTCCAGAGGCAGTCTAACCATTAACGAAGATAGCGAAACATACAACAATGGAAACAACTTGTAACCAATACTGAGTATGTTTATTAGTGCAGTATAAATCGGCACACACTTGAATTACATTAATAAAGTAAATTAAAAGTGCATCTGCCATCTGATGACATGACTGTTTGACATGGCTTGGCTGGTTTCAACTTTGATCTCCATTGGGCAGCTTTGAGGAGAATCCCAAATTCCATCTCCTTTCACAATTGGACATTACCGGAGCCTTGGCCCACCATTAAATTAGATCATACCTGAGCTGAACCTCAATTCAATGTATCCAACTTATTTCGATAAGGTTAATATCCTTCACCTCTGCAAGAAAAACCTAGAAAGGACTAAATTAATATCATATCCATGGAGATATTCCAGTACATCATGCATCATTAACCAAGTAATATCTCAAACTGACTCTACCTGTTTTGCACAATAATGCAATCAGTGCCATGATTATCAACAGTTCATAAGGAAAATGCATGACAGGTGAAAAATCTTTAATACTTCATGACTCAGTACCGTGATTATAGAAGAAATTATGAAACCACTCTCATTCCTTCTTCTTTATCTTTACTTGCTATGTTCTCTATCACCATGTCCTCTCTCCCTTCCCTCCAGCCCAGTGGGACTGTCTGGTAGTTAGACACAGTATTGTTCTGCCATTCTCACTTTCCAATTATTTAATTTGAACTATCAACATCGTTTCTTCCCACCTCCCTTTGCCACTCCCTGCCCAACAATTGCATAAATGCTGCCCACTCCACAATTCAGCTCTGATGAAGAGTCATCCAGACTCGAAACGTTAGCTTGCTCGCTCTCTCTCTCCATGGATGCTGCCTAGCCCACTGTGATCTCCAGCATTTGTTGTTTTCAATAGAAGAGCACTGTTGTGGCCCTCTAGACAAGATATCGGGAACAGGATTACTCTGGTGAATATGTGTAGCATGTTATAAATATTGGCAGACATCCTCCAGGGCATACTGGAAATGTTCTTCCCAATCTGGGCCCCGTTTCCCTGATATTTCTGCATAGCTTTCCCTTCACCCAGATGACACCAACACAGGCCCGTCCTTTGAATGACTGCTGTCAGAATCTGACAACGATAATAGCAAAGTAGGTGAAAGATTGCAAGTTCAAAGAAGTGCTTTGTTTGAATAAGTCTGGGAATTTAATGCTGAGACAATCAATGATTGGAATCTGGTGTCTCCATCCGAATTTGGTGATTACTTGGCACTTCCCTCTCACTATTCACATTTGAAAATTTCTGTTTTTATTGCCTTATTACATCCGCTGTTTGTTGTAGGTCCTCAGTAATTTCTTTCTGCACTCATTGAATTCATCCACGCTCAGATTAGCACCATTGAGATTTATTGCACCTATCCCACAATGTGTAAGAGATAGCCTGATTTCAGGCATCATGAACTGCCTGGTTCTGCCAGGGTCATTCCACAGGAGATAGGAAGCAAGGCTCACATGATCCCACATGCAGAAGCTCCTATCAGCAAATGTCCAACATGTGAATAAAATCTCCAAGTCCACATCTGGTCATCAACAGAAATAATTGCACCATTGGAAGGAGCATCTCTGACCACAAGAGGACATTCCTGGAATAAACTTACATCTGAAAGATTGATAACCACAGTGTACATGACCTCGTCATTGAGTATATTTAAGGTAGAGATAGATAGATTCTTGATTCGTAAGGGGATCAAGGGTCACAGGGAGAAGGCAGGAGAATGGGGTTGAGAACCACCAGGCATGATCAAATGGTGGAGCAGACTTGGTGGGCCAAATGGCCTAATTCTGCACTTATATTTTATGGTCCTTTCTAAGAATAGCTGAGCATGGAATATTTAACAATACCTATGATTAGAATATCCATCAATATGACCACATGAACTCGCAGGACAGCTTGAAGGGCTAAATGGTAAACTCCTGTTTCTAGTTTCAATGTTATTAAATAAAGTTTTAGCATAAAGCCCTGAGTTTTAATTCGTAGGTTTATATGACTATGACTTATAACTGTCTACCTGTGTAGCTGGATTCTGATTACTTGTAACAACTAGTAATTCTTGGAACACAGAGACCTGGTCCATGCTTTCTAGCAATCAGGCATCTTGAAAGAGGGGAATTTTGTATACTTAATTTAACATCTTCAAATTTTTTATTGCAAAAATATACTTTAGTCATATAAAAATTTTATGTACATGCAGAAGCAGTTCGCTCAGTTTTTACATAGCAAGAGAAAAGCAAGCATTGGAATTTGACATTTCCTGCAGTTTTAAATACCAAACACAGTTCATTCTCATGGAGGACACTACTTACATACATTTGAGGCAGAGAGAAAGTTTGATAACTGAATCGGCCCTCCCTGTACTTTGGCAGAGACCTTAGATGGTGGTCTTTCCCCAAAGTGCCTTGATGGCAGCTGCTCCAATCTTTAGTACATCGCTCAGTTCTACACTGTGAAGCTGCACGGCCTGCTGTGTTCCTCCAGCTCCACGCTGTGAAGCTGCCCGGCCTGCTGTGTTCCTCCAGCTCCACACTGTGAAGCTGCCCGGCCTGCTGTGTTCCTCCAGCTCCACACTGTAAAGCTGCCCGGCCTGCTGTGTTCTTCCAGCTCCACATTGTGAAGCTGCCCGGCCTGCTGTGTTCCTCCAGCTCCACACTGTGAGTTGCCCGGCCTGCTGTGTTCCTCCAGCTCTACACTGTGTTATCTCAGACTCCAGCATTGGCAGTTCTTGCTATCTTTTAATAATGAGTACAATATGTTTTATTAATGAGTCTTATAATTAACCAATTACAAAGGTGATGCAAATCTCATAATTAACATAAATTATTACCCAGTCCAGCCAAGTTGATCAGGATTGGACTAATCAATTCTGTCACAGGGACCCTGACTCAAGATTCCTGATTTGAAAGTTGGTCCCCGAGATTCTTGCTCATGATTGTCCTGACAATCTGACTTTTATACTCTTTCCTACATGATTTCTCTTGACTTGTCTCCTCTATCCAAAATGACCCCAACTCCCTTTTGCAATGCCTGAATTAACAGCTATAAATTACTTTAGGAGAAGCTAGTTGAGACACTGGATGGGCCAGCAGTTAAAAAGAGGAGATAGTAGAATTGTTTGTTGTATTCAACATTAATAAATCATCAGAACTGGACAGGTTCCTTAAGGAAAAAGAGTGAAAATTGTGGAGGCACAGGGCAATATGTTTCCAGCTTGGTTAGATATAGAGGTGTTGTGAGAGTACTGGAGAATTAAAAGTGATAAATCTTTGTACAATAAAGTGTGTGAAGGCAAACTCATACAGACCAGTCAGTTGAACCCAAGTGATAGAAAAACATTTGGAAACAATAATCCAAGAGAAAGTTAAAACCAGTTGGAGAAATGAGGATTGATTCAGGAAATGCAACACACATTTGTGAAGGACAAACCATGTCTAACTGACCTGATTGAGCTTTTTGATGAGGTAACAGAGAGAGTTGGTGGGATAATAATATTGATGTGAATGTGAGCTTCCAAAATTACTTGATAAAGTGCTACCTAATTGATTTATAAGGTTGATCATTGCATTACAGTACTCAAATGCCAGGGACAGTGTGTTTCACTTTCATATCTATAGGTTTAACATAACTGTTTCTTTCAATTCCCAATCTTGACAAATTGGCAGCTGCTTTTTTGAGTGGTTAAACAAATGACTTGGATTTTTCTCACCTTCAAATAATCCCTTTGGGGTTCTAGGCAAATACTTCTGTTTTGGAAGTTTCATACTAAAACAATTACACTGAGATAACCTATTTTCCATGAGTTCTAAATTAACATTTTTTGTTTCGGGAAATCTGCTTCATACATCTAACTTCAACCACGTCTTTTGTGAACCAAAAAAGATTTCAAGACAATGATTTTTTTCTTTAAGCAAACAAAAACTGATCCTTCTAAACTGAATACAAGTTAATGCTCCTCTGAGATAGTTAGAACAGCTGCTGCTGGAATCCGAGATAACAAGGTGTGGAGCTGGAGGACCACAGCAGGCCAGGCAGTATCAAAGGAGCAGGAAATCTGACGTTTCATTCCTGAACCAAACCATCACCTTTCCTGCTCCTCTGATGCTGCCTGGTCTGCTGTGTTCCTCCGGCCCCACACCTTGTTATGTTAAAGCTCCTCAGTGCTTACTTAGTCCTATTGTAGAACACATTCAATACAAATAAATTTCTGTTGTCAATCCAGGGACCTCCACTCTAATGTTGGATTTTTTAAAAATCATGGCTCCAGAAATACTGACGTGTTAATTATTAAACTCCCCCATACACAGAAAACAAAATCCAAATGCCTCTAGTTCCAAATCCATACTCTAAAATGAAATGCTAAAATATCTCTTACACATCACATTGCTGATGTTTCAGAGTAGACCATTTAGGCAGTTGTTGGAAAAATAGATTTATTCTGTGAGAGATAATGGGAACTGCAGATGCTGGAGAATCTGAGATAACAAAGTGTGGAGCTGGATGAACACAGCATCTTAGCAGCACAAAAGCTAACGTTTCGGGCCTAGATGCTTCATCAGAAAAGATTTATTCTGTGTTTTGTTGACAGGACAGGGCAATTTTTCTTACTCTCAAGTGGCTGCCAATGCTACTGTACTAAAACAGTTCAGTTAAAAGCAAGACATGCTCAGGAGCAGAAATCTCCAACCTCAAACCTAGGATTTTGAAACCCTTCTCTATCCTGTGCACTCAGACAATTTTGGTATTGAGTTAATGGAGTTGTTTACTCTTCAGGAATACTTCATGACAATATAGTTCTGCTTATGGTACTGTAGGAATGGAAACAAAAGTGTGCCCACTAAAGGTCTGAATCTAATCCACTTGTAAATATCCCTGTGAAAGCTATTTCAAAATAATATCCAGGTGTGAATTACACAGCAGTAATACATTCAGGCAAATTACTTCTAAATTATTTCAGTAAGTTAAGGACTGAGTGATGATGCCAGTAAAGACAAATTTCAAATGCGTAATACAAATACTTCATCAATAAAAAAAATCAATCACTTCCAAACATGGAATCTTAGAAAGTAATGAGACAAGATTGTCTGGAATTATTTGCAAATGAATTAGGATTTGCCCACATAAACAATAGGATACTGCTGAATGATTGAACTAAGATAAAATGAACTACTTCTTTCATCTAAAATTACTTTGTGATCTTCTGGTTATACTGTCTCCATGTAATATTGAGAGAATTGAAAATAGAAAACAAGTCATTGTATTAAATGCTACTTACAGCTTCTTAGGATTTCTTAACTGGCCCATCATGCAATGTTGAGTTCTTGCTTTTCCCTCTAGATCCCAGCAAACATTCTCAAATCTT
Source organism: Stegostoma tigrinum (assembly GCF_030684315.1). NCBI lineage: Eukaryota > Metazoa > Chordata > Chondrichthyes > Orectolobiformes > Stegostomatidae > Stegostoma > Stegostoma tigrinum. The sequence continues at coordinate 14,081,312 of NC_081373.1, forward strand.
CTCTAACAATATCTCCCTGGTCACAGTTGGTTCTGTTTCATTGGTTTGTTCCCATTAATCAATGATGTTAATTTAATTTTGGTTACCATAATCCTCTTTTAATTATACATTAGGGTCCAAGTTTAGAAACAAACTGAGCCCTGTCTTTATTGCTTTCCTTTCTGGAGGAAAGAAAAACATTCATTTTCACTTTGTCAAACATATAGCTCATTAATTTTCTGGTATAGATGAAGCCTATACTGGTCTCAAGTTCTGCATGGCCTGCCCTGAGTGCTTTTCAGTCTGTAGTCCTAAGTATTTTCTGACAATGTGTGGCATTCTCCAGTTTACAAGAGCTATTATTAGGATAGATTCCACGAATGGTGCAATTCCTCTCCACATTGTAATGATCATAAGGCCAATTTTCATGAGTGATCAGTGGGATTCAACCTAACAAAATACCTCAGGTAAAACCGCAAAGTCTGACAGAATAACTACCCTTTCAAATTGCACATTTTATTGTTCAGAAACAGGTTTTTCCATTTGTCAGGTGCTGTATAGTTTCTGGCAAGCTTTACCATCACAGTGTGCTGTGTTTTATGTGACATTGCAAATAGAAGGTTTCCAGAGCAAACATTAAAACATTGCACTTCTTTGTTTGCAACTGTAAGTTGTCACCAATTTTACCTATTCTAGTAACTTTAAGAGTGGAATGGTCACCTTAAGGCACAATTAAGTGTCTGTATAATGTTCTGTGAATCAGTGTAATTATATTATGGATTTGATCTGTACAGGCTCCTACCAATGGAGTTTCTCATTTCTCTTCTCTGTCAGTTATGACTTCTTTCTTGTTCACTCTAGGTTGAGTCAATGACTAACCTTCACTAACATAATCATTCGGTTATATCCAAGGCCATTGGTCTCATTGGTCACAGATTCAACATTTATCCATGGGCACCATGTTCACAGTTGAGTTATGACTTTTGGAACAGCGTAATTCTATTTGCAGATGCACCATGATTTAAATCCATGAGGTTGGGTGACCTCCTCTTGTTTCTAATGATCCCACAAACTGTAACAGTCAACAATTACATCAATACAACTGCAGAGTTAAATTCCTATTATATACATTGTCAACAAACCTATGCCTGGAAATGTAGTGGAGATAGGTTCAATTGATGCACTCAAGAAGACATTGGGTGATTATTTGGTTAGAAATGTTTTGCAGGAATATGGGGAAAAGGCAGGAGATTGGCAGTAGGTAATAGAACTAGTGCAGGATCAATTGGTTAATGGCTTCTTTCTGCACCATAATAATTCTGTGATTCTGCTACTGCATTTCTGCAGGGTCTTTGATCCTGACATTAAATGAGATACATTGTGTTGTCTGTGCAGAAAGCTGAAATTACTACACAAGTGCTGGAATCCTCGCTCTTTATTTACACGTGCATGGCACTGTGGCTATGGCCAGCCAGCTCAGAGTCAGTCCCTGAACTGAGGAGATTCTGAATCCCCTGTTTATGTTGGTCAGCCAGGGGTTCCTGATTGGCCCAAGTTAACAACTCCAGTCAAGGATCTCATAGTCAAGGATCTCATAGTCAAGGATCTCATAGTCAAGGGATCCACCTCGTTCTAATCACTACAGTAGCCTAAGTTGATTGGGGTCACACTCACTCTTGTGTGTTTTGGTCATTGATTTATTTTAATTTCTTGACTGTTTCACACAGTGTTCCAAAAGTCACCTACATCTGAACCAAACTAAAGTACATTCATCTCAGGCTTCAAAGTTGAAATCTTCAACTGTTCTAGAACCCACAGCCTATACATAGACAGTTCCACACTTACATTACCCTTTTTGTAGAACAGGTTTGTCCTCATTGTGGTTTTGAATGACCTATCTCTAATTTTAATAATGTGCAAGGTTGTTTACAATTTCTTCACAGGGAAATAACTTCTTCATATTCACTTTTTCAAATCACTTTGTCATTTTAAACCCTTCAGTCAGGTCACCTCTCAAATTTCTATACCAAAAAGTTACATGAAGAAGAGGGCAAAGCGCAGGTTCTAAATGAGTACTTTGCCAAGGAGGTAGATACTGCTAAATTCATAAGGAAGGACTGTAAAAAAAATTTTGTTATATATAGGTTGGTTGAGAGTGAACTACAATTAATAGGTAGGCTACAGATAGGTATTAAGAACATTTAAACATAAGGGTTAATCTAAGAGTCAGCCATGAGAGACACTTTGTAGCTAGCAGGCGAAGCCAGCAAGGCTGGCTTTCAAATTAGGATAGCCCCAGAAGGGGTCAGAGATGACACACATCTGAAATAAAATAAGTTCATAGACTTGCACTCAGCACAGAAAATAAAATTTATAAACAATATTTTAATCATTGAAAGAGGCAAGACGACATTGCACCTGGGTGAGAAAATAGGATGTCGGTTACAGGCTGAATACTGGAACTGTCAAATTAATCAGAGATGGCAAAAGTCCTCATCACCATTACATATAGGATCCATCAAAACTCGTAATGACAGTGTTGTAGTGTCATAGAGGCATACCACACAGAAACAGACCCTTTGGCCCACTCATCCATGCCAACCAGGTTTTCTAAACTGAACTAGTACCATTTGCCTGTATTTGGTCCATATCCCTCTTCACCTTTCCTATCCACATACCTGTCCAAATGTCCTTTCCGTGTTATAACTGTACCTGCCTCCACCACTTCCTCTGGCAGCTCATTCCGTATATGCACCACCATCTGTGTGAAAAAGTTGTCCCTTGTATCCTTTTCAGTCTTTGCCCTCTCACCTTAAACCAATGCCCTCCATTTCTGGACTCCCCTACGCTGGGGAAAATACCTTGGCTACTCACCTTGTCTATGCCTCTCATGATTTTATAAAGTTCTGTAAGACCACCCCTCAGCCTCCTAGTCTCCAGGGAAATAAGTCCCAGCCTATCCTTGAAACTCAAATACTCCAGTTTAGATAACATTCTTGTAAAACTTTATTGCACTCCTTCTAGTTTAATGATCTTTTTCCCATAGCAGGATGAACAGAACTGTACACAGTACTCCAAATGTGGCCTTACCAATGTCCTGAACAGCCCTAACATGACGTCCCAACTCCTGTACTCACTGCTGTAACCAATGAAGGCCAGTGTGCCAAACACCTTCTTTACCACCCTGTCTACCTGTGATACCACTGCCAAGGAACTATGTACTTGCACCCCTGTGTCTCTCTGGTCAACGACACTCCCAAAGTGTATATCCTACCCTTGTTTGTCTTATCAATATGCAACACCTCACATTAATCAAAATTAAACTCTATCTGCCATTTCTCGACCCACTGGCCCAGTTGATCAGGATAACTTTCTTCACTGTCCACAACACCACCAATTTTGGTGTCATCTGCAAACTTACTAATCTAACCTCCTATATTCACATCCAAATCATTTATGTAAATGACGAGAAGCAGTGGACCCAACCCCAATCCTCGTGATACACCGCTGGTCACAGGCGTCCAGTCTAAACAACAACTCTCTACCACCACCCTTTGTCCCCTACCATCAGGCCAATTTTGTATCCAATTGGTTAGCTCTTTCTGGATATGTGATCTAAACTTAGTAGCCTGTACACCATGAGGAGCCTGGTCAAAGGCCTTGCTAAATTCCAGATAGACAATGTCTTGCATTCTGCCTTCATCTATCTTCTTGGTCACCTCTTCAAAAAACTCAATCAAGTTTGTGAGATACAATTTCCCATGCACAAAGCCATTCTGACTATCCATAATCAGTCCTTCCTTTTCCAAATTCATATAAATGCTGTCTCTGAGAATCCCCACCAACAACTTACTCACCACTGATGCCAGGCTCACCAGCTTACAGATTCCTGGCTTTTCCTTGTAGTCTTTCCCTAAATAATGGCATGACATCAGCCACCTTCCAGACTCCTGGCATCTCACCCATGGCTGTCGATAATACAAATATCTCTGCTATGGACCCTGTAATTTCTTCCCTCGCTTCCTAAAATGTCCTGGGACATGATCATTCCTGAGAATTTATCTACCTTTATGTGCTTTAAGACCTCCAGCACCTCCTCTTCTATAATGTGGATTCTTTTCAAGACATTGCTGTTTATTTCCCCAAGTTACCTAGCTTCCATAATTTTCTTCACAGTAAATTCTGATATGAAATAATTGTTTTAAGATCTTTCCCAACTCTCTAGTTACTCTTTTGCCCTTAAAATACTTATAGAAACTTTTATCTGCCAAAGCTATCTCCTGTTCCCATTTTGCCCTCTTTATTTCCCTCTTGTGTACTCCCACATTCCATATACTCCACAAAAGATTCATGTGATCCCAAATGTCTATACCTGACATATACCACCTTCTTTTGTTTTGGACCAGAGCTTCAATATATCTAGTCATCCATTGTTCTTTACCCCTGCCAGCTCTGCACTTCACACTAACAGTAACATGCTGTCCCTGATTTCTTGTTACCCATGTTTCAAAGCCTCCCACTTGCCAGACATCCCTTTACCTGTGGACAGTCTAGCCCAACCAACTTTTAGATGTTCCTGTCAAAATTAGCCTTGCCCCAATTTTGAACTTTCACTTGTGGACCAGGCCAATCCTTTTCCATAACTATCGTAAAACTAATGAAATTATGGTCACTGGTCCCAAAGTGCTTCCCCACTAACACTTCAGTCACTTGCCCTGCCTTAATCCACAGGACGAGATCGGGTTTTGCTCCTTCTCTAGTAAAGCCTCTGCATATTGATGGAGAAAGTTTTCCTGAACACACTTGACAAATTCCTCCCCATCCAAGCCCTTAACTCTCCAGCAGGCCCAGTCTATTTTTGGGAAGTTAAAATCTCCAACTATTACAACCCTATTATTCTTACATCTATTTGCAAATTCCCTACATATTTGCTTCTCAATTTCCTGCTGATAATTGTGGGGTTTATAATAAAATCCCATCAAAGTTATCACCCACTTCTTATTTCCCAGTTCCACCATATGCTTCACTGGATGATCCACCGGGAATATCTTCTCTAAGTACTGCCATGACGTTCTAACTGATCAAAAACTTTACTTGTCTTCTTTTGCCACCCTTTCTATCCTTCCCGACAGCATCTATAGCCCAGAACTTTGAACTGCCAATCTTGTCCCTCCCTCAATCCTGTTTCTGTAATAGCTATGATATCCCTGTCCCAGCCATGGAGAAAAGAAGTGCAGACATGAGGAGAATGATAGAAACCATGTGATGTCTAACCAGTCTCTTCCTCATTTTGGAGGGATTGAGAGTGGAGATGATCTTTTGGATGGTTTAACAATCTGTGTGTGCAGGTTGAGCAGGGACTTGCCTTACAGATAGATTCAGTTTTATACCTTTAATGAAGTGTGGCTGACCGGATATGTTATATTCTCATGTCACTGAATTGTGCATGTTTTGTTCCTGAATATTCTCACATTTTCCTGTGAAATGAAGGGAGTTTTACTTTCTGATGAAAGGGTAGTAACAAGCTGTCAACCTCAGGAATAATAACAAAATCAAGTAGGTTGACATTTTATTCAACTATATTTCAATGAATTTAAACATTTGATGAATACATACATAGAAATCTGCTCCCTGTGCCCCAGTATTTTGTGTGCTGCCTCCTAATGACTAAATTGTCATGACAAAACACAGCAGGTCTGCAGGATATGAAAATGGTCGGTTAGTCAGTAAATACAAAAAAAATGAAACAGATACATTCTTTAATATTCTTTTGAAAGCCAATATTTTAAATTATTGCATGCTGTATAATAGTACTCCAGAAGGATCGATATAGATGATTCAATTCCAACTTGCTTATATCTCCATAGTTCCACTTCTGTCTGAGGGACAGAGTGTTCTGTAGGTTTCCTCAACTTTATCCTGGGGCAGAAACACTTTGCAAAATTCTTGGCTCTTCTCCATTTCACAATGACGTATTTGTGCCTAGAGGGACCAGGAACTCTGGCAGGTAGAAAGCAAAGCTCAGACATTCCCAGCAATCACTGCCTGGGCTATAGATGCTATAGGAAAGTTAGAAACAGAGGCAAGAGAAGAGGACAAGTAATGTTTTTTATTAGATGGAACATCACAGTAGTACCTACAGAAGATATTCCTGGGGGATCGTCCAGTGAAGCCATATGGTGGAACTGAGAAATAGGAAGGGGGTGATCACTATGATGGGATTGTATTATAGGACCCCCAATAGTCTTTGACCATCCAATTCCTTTCATCGTTCTCCGAGCACTCAGATTTCAGAACCTGTGGAATCTGATCTCCATTTCTATTTGGTACCTTCCTGGGAAATCATTCAGAATGGAGGGGAGGGCATTGCTTGAATATCTTGACACCAGCAGGGTAGACAGCCACAGGTGTGGCTAACACTGGGACAGTGGTTAACACAGCTTTCAACTTCTGATAGTCCTCTGTCCACTGAAATTTTCTGCAGTTCTTCAATAAATCAGTGCAGTGCAGTGCTATATTCAGTACAAACTTCTGATAAATACCACTCAATCCCAGGAACTGCAGTACTGCCTTTGTCATCAATGGTATGGGAAACTCCCCAATAACCTTTGTTTCAACATCCCGTGGTGCCACCTATCCATGCCCAATGACATTATCAAGGAATGTGACTTGGTCTTTTGAAAACTCACTCTTAGCTAGGTTTATCACCAAGCCCATCTCCCAGGCTGATTGAACAAATCCAAATGCTGATTCTGAACAAGTTCCTTCCATGCATGACTAAAAATCACCAGGTCATTGATATACACCTCACAATTGGGTAATCTCAAAATGACTTTATTAGTGAAAGCCGAAATTGTCTTCACTCTTTCATTTAAAGGTACCTGCCAGTATCCTCTGAGTAGGTCCAACTTAGAAATATAAGTAGGGGCAAATTACTGCAGGTACTGGAATCTGTACTGAAAACGATAAATGTTGGATATCACAGTGGGTCATACAGCAGCCTAAGGTTTTGGGTCTTGATGACTCGTCGTCAGAGAAATATAAGTTGCTTGTCCAACCTTCTCAATACAGTCTTTCAAATGTGGAAAAGGATACGAATCAGACTTAGTGACATATTGACGTTGTGAGAGCCCACACATAATCATTCGGTACCGTTTGGTTGTGGCACTATTACTATGACTGAGCTCCATTCGCTGCAACTCACTACTATTATATTGTCTTTGAGTGCGCATTCAATCTCTTTTTGAACCTATGCCAACTTTAGAGGGTTAAGTTCATAAGGATATTGCATAACTGAAACAGCATTTCCTCTTTCCACATCATGTGTAATTAGATTAGTACTTCATGGCTTGTTTCCACTCATCTCCCCCTGTGACTGCAATAACTCTTTTAGGTCATTTTGATTTTCCTCTGGAAGATAACTCAGTAATTTATCCTAATTGTTGAGAACCTCCTTATTGTTTAACTTAATTTGAGGAATGTCCAATTCAGAATCACTTGAATTTGGTTCTTCATTTTGTGTTGTAATAAACAACACGTTCCCCTTTTGCTTTCCTTCCCTATGAAAATACCTTTTGAGTATATTCACATGACACGCTCTGTAAGATTTCTTTCTATGTGGCATTCTTAGCAAATAATTCATGTCACTCAATTTCCTTTCAATTTGATAAGGCCTGCTGAACCTTGCCTTTAAAGGTTCACCTACCACGGAGTAACATTAGTGCTTATCTCCACTAGCAAAATTGCAAATTTTCGATTTCTTGTCTATTTCCTGTCCTATCACATGCTGTGCTACTTTTAAATGAGGTCTAGCCAACTCACCAGCCCAGTTCTTCCCCCCCCCCACTGCATCACACAACCAGCCCAGCTCGTCCCCTCCCCCCACTGCATCACAAAACCAGCCCAGCCTATCTCCGCCTCCCTAACCTGTTCTTCCTCTCACCCATCCCTTCCTCCCACCTCAAGCCGCACCTCCACTTCCTACCCACTAACCTCATCCCACCTCCCACCTCCTTGACCTGTCCGTCTTTCCTGGACTGACCTATCCCCTCCCTACCTCCTCACCTATACTCTCCTCTCCACCTATCTTCTTTTCTCTCCATCTTCAGTCCGCCTCCCCTTCTCTCGCTATTTATTCCAGAGCCCTCTCCCCATCCCCCTCTCTGATGAAGGCCTGAAACGTCAACTTTTGTGCTCCTGAGATGCTGCTTGGCCTGCTGTGTTCATCCAGCTGCACTCTTTATTATCACCTGCTCTGTTTAATCTTTCCCTAAAATGTGACACATACTCCAAATATGTGGTCTCGGAACTCTGACTCACCAATTTCTCTATATTTAATTTCAGTGATCCTCTTACTTCAGGCCCAAAAACTAATTCAGGTAGACTGAATTTTGTAGATTTATTTCATGCATCCCTACTTGCAGAGCATACAAATGGAATTCTTTTATCCCATTCCTATGGAAAGTCTTGACTATGAGCCCTCAATATAGTTTTTAAAAGTTCAATATCAATGTTCTAATGCTTCCTGCAATTCCAGATGGTATACAGCAGATTTGAATTGTTGTATTCTTAACATATCTATAACTCCCCTCAATAACTTTGGTGTAAATTTGATGTTTAATCTGATTGTATCTCGGTGGGCAGTCCACATTTGGTAAGAAAAAATTGAGGAACTCTTCTACTATCCTTTCAACCGCAATACTGCAAAATGGAATGGGCTCTGTAAATTTATCAGCAAGTACTGATTCTCACTTTTTGTTTTAGGCAGGGATCCTAAGCAATCAAGTAAGGCCTTTGTAAATGGTTCCTCAAATGTGGGAATGGAAATTAAGGATGTTAGTTTCATCACTGCCTGAGGTTTTCCAGTTACCATATGACATGTCCACCAAAATGTAACCACATCCTTACGCAGTCTAAGCCAATAAAAATGTTTATGGATTTTGGTTGATTTTTTCTTACTCCCAAATGACCTCCTACTGGTAATTCATGTGCTACCACAACACTTCCTTGGAATAACCCACCAGTAATACAACTTGATGAACTTCTGCCCATTTCTCATCTTCCTGAATACGTGATGGTCTCCATTTCCTCATCAAACTGTCATTTTGAAGCTAAGTAACATTGTGGGATACACTCAGACTCTTCTGTGTATGTGTTTTGACACAACTGCTTTAGTTTTTCATCTTTGATGTAATGCAGTTAATCTCTCTGCGCAAAAAATATTCACGCTGTCTTCCACCTGTTCTTTTTTTTCTCAACTATTTGATCAAATATGGTCTCTGATAATTGTATTTCAACTCCCGATCTTCATCTGCTTCAGCCCCTGGCTTTGTGACCTTGATACCACAGTCAAGAAAAATCCCAGTATATACTTCCTGTAATACCTAAGTTGCCTGATTCTCTATTGGCTTTTCAACAGCCGTAGGCATGACTACCACCTCAGTAACATTCAATACCGAGGATAAATTATACTCCTGGAATGACAAACTTCTCCATTATTCCTGCAACCACTTAGTCACTTTTCCTTAGGTTTTCCAACTTCATTTTATATAATGAACACTGCTCTTCTTATCATGAATTCCACGTTTTACCATCATTTCTGGCAATGCTCCTTCTGAATTACATAACTTCTCATCTCTCACCATCAAAGACTGACTTGCTTCCATATCTCTTAAACTTCTAATTTCTTTACCTGTTTTTCCTGAAATATATGAGTAAACCTTACCCTCGCAAGTAAATTCTTTAAAGAGATCTGGCACTTTCTTCTCAACCAACTCCTGACCAGGTTGTACATTCTGATGCAGTTTTTTTTAACTTCCACTGTGCTTTCCTTGACCACTTGAACTCACTAGTTTATCCTGTTTTCCCACATCCATCTTCCCAGCACTTTCTCTCAACCACCAACACTGCAACATCATTGCAGTAAAGATACCTGAGCTTTACTTCTTTTTCCCCCTCATGGGTTTCCTTTTCACCCTGTGGAAACCTATCTTTGCTTTCTCCAATGAGACCTCCTTTTCCCTTACCACCTGAGAATTTCTCTTTTCTTCAATTTCTATCCCACACAGATTGAAATTGATGTCAGAAGCCAAACTTTGATTGATGAACCAACTCAATCATCTACCATTTCCGCTGCTATTCTTGCAGTTTTAACTCCCTGCTCTTCCACCAGTTCTCACTTCTTCAGGAAGCGAATTTTTGAACTCCTTCAAAGAAACCATCTCTCTAAGAGTGTCATATGTTTGATCTATTTTCAACGCCCTTATCTACTTATGAAAATTAGTTCTTTTGATCCTTTCAAACTCAATATACATTTTCTGAAGAAGGGTCTAGACCCAAAATGTCAGCTCCTCTGATGCTGCTTGGCCTGCTGTGTTCATCCAGTTCTACACCTTGTTGTCTCATACATTTGGCGTTTCCTTCTTAGATTCCTGAAATGTTGTCTGTAGATTTCTGTATTAGTTCCTATGCACTTAAGATTGCATTTTTCATCTCCCCAGATACCTCCACTGATAGTGATGCAAATACCTTGCCGACCTTGTTTGGATCAACAATATCTACATGGCCACCAGCCGTTTCAAATGAAATGACAAAGGCGTCTACATCCTTCTTGTCAACACTTGGACAAATGTAAACCAATCCTCACCAGGCTTAAGGCTGTCCATCACTCCTCCTACTTTACATTTATACTTTTGCCATTTTAAGTCGACTTTGAGTTCTCATTTCCAACCTCTGAAGTTCAAAACCTCTCTCTTTTTCCCTTTCTTCTGTTAGGGCCTTCCTCTCCTTTTCTTTATCCTTTGCTTTCAATTGTAATTTGAACTGTTTCATTCTCCCTTTCTCCTTCTTTTTGTTCAAACAAGGCTATTCTCTCCTCTTCATTTTGTTCTGCCAGGGCTACTCTTTCCTTTACTTTCTCCCTTGCCATTGTCTCTAATTCAAGCTGCTTCATTTGCAATTGAAGCTTAGCTATTTCCAAAGATTCTTTTAGCATTCCTGGCAATTGTAAATGCAGCACGATTGCCACAAATATCTCCACTTTTCTCACAGACATAGGAAACCCCAACTCCAATTATTTTGCCAATTCCAAAAGCTTTGCCTTGCTCACTTTTTGTAAAACACCCAAAGTGAATCTTTCAACCTCCAGGAAACTCTTAGTGACTGAAAGAACCATTATTACACAAGGCACATGCTATTTAAACCAACCAAGTTCAACACCCAAAATAAAAGACACTAATATTTACCACTCTAATATAATAAAATGTGAGGCTGGATGAACACAGCAGGCCAAGCAGCATCTCAGGAGCACAAAAGCTGACGTTTTGGGCCTAGACCCTTCATCAGAGAGGGGGATGGAGTGAGGGTTCTGGAATAAATAGGGAGAGAGGGAGAGGCGGACCGAAGATGGAGAGAAAAGAAGATAGGTGGAGAGGAGAGTATAGATGGGGAGGTAGGGAGGGGAGAGGTCAGTCCAGGGAAGACAGACAGGTTAAGGAGGTGGGATGAGGTTAGTAGGTGGGAGATGGAGGTGCGGCTTCGGGTGGGAGGAAGGGATGGGTGAGAGGAAGAACAGGTTAGGGAAGCAGAGACAGGTTGGACTGGTTTTGGGATGCAGTGGGTGGAGGGGACGAGCTGGGTTGGTTGTGTGGTGCAGTGGGGGGAGGGGACGAACTGGGCTGGTTTTGGGATGCAGTGGGGGAAGGGGAGATTTTGAAGCTGGTGAAGTCCACATTGATACCATTGGGCTGCAGGGTTCCCAAGCGGAATATGAGTTGCTGTTCCTGCAACCTTCGGGTGGCATCATTGTGGCACTGCAGGAGGCTCATGATGGACATGTCATCTAAAGAATGGGAGGGGGAGTGGAAATGGTTTGTGACTGGGAGGTGCAGTTGTTTATTGCGAACCGAGCGGAGGTGTTCTGCAAAGCGGTCCCCAAGCCTCCACTTGGTTTCCCCAATGTAGAGGAAGCCATACCGGGTACAATGGATGCAATATACCACATTGGCAGATGTGCAGATGAACCTCTGCTTAATATGGAAAGTCATCTTGGGGCCTGGGATAGGGGTGAGGGAGGAGGTGTGAGGGCAAGTGTAGCATTTCCTGCGGTTGCAGGGGAAAGTGCTGGGTGTGATGGGGTTGGAGGGCAGTGTGGAGCCAACAAGGGAGTCATGAAGAGAGTGGTCTCTCCGGAAAGCAGACAGGGTGGGGATGGAAAAATGTCTTGGGTGGTGGGGTCGGATTGTAGATGGCGGAAGTGTCGGAGGATGATGCATTGTATCCGGAAGTGTCGGAGGATGATGCGTTGTATCTGGAGGTTGGTGGGGTGGTGTGTGAGAACAAGGGGGATCCTCTTTGGGCGGTTGTGGCGGGGGCGGGGTGTGAGGGATGTGTTGCGGGAAATGCGGGAGACGCGGTCAAGGGCGTACCAATATTTACCACTCGTTGCCTTTGAGTCCAATAATCTTCAACCTGATCTGACAATATAGAGGCAACTTTTGGAATAGTCCATTGAATTCTGCTTTCCCTGCTAAAGGAAGTATGTTGTGAAACTTGAAAGGGTTCAAAAAAGTTTTTCAAGGATGTTGTCAGTGTTGGAGGATTTGAGCCACTGGGAGAGGCTGAAAAGGCTGGGGCTATTTTCCCTGGAGTGGTAGAAGCTGAGGGGAGACCTTATAGTTCATAAAATCTTGAGGAGCATAGATAGGGTGAATACTCAAAGTCTTTTTCACCAGGGTAGGCATGTCCAAAACTGGTGAGTATCGGTGTAAGGGTGAGAGGGCAAACATTTAAAAAGGGACCAAAGGGGTTATTTTGTCACGCAGAGGGTAAGGCATGTACGGAATGTGCTGCCAGAAGAGGTGGTGGAGGCTGGTATAATTCCAACATTTAAAATGCATCTGGATGGGTAAACAGGAAGGTTTGGAGGTATTTGGGCCAAACACTGGCAAATCGGACAATGGACAAGTTAGACCGAAGGATCTGTTTCTGTGCTGTACATCTCAATTTTGATCCTGTCACAGCCCCCAGTTTGTTTTGGACCAGACCAGGCCCCTTCAAGATATGTTAAGAATGTAGCCCAGACTCTAATGTTTTCTTATTTTAAAGGTACATATAAGGTAGTGTGCTCTAGATGCAATTCGATTGGTCAAACTACTCTACATTAAACAAAGCACAATTTATTCAAACACGATAATTAAAATGCCACAAAAGAAAGAGGAACTGGAAATAACAATTAACAATAGACCATTTTACTACTAAACACTAACTGTCCCAATATAGTAACATCCCATGAATGTACCTTTGGTAAAAGGCAAATTCAGAAAACAGAACTGTCTCACATGCAACTCCAGCAACCCAGGAGGAAAAACGTCCAGAGAAAACTCAGAATGTGGCAGCCAGGAGAGATTCACTGTAGCTTCCAAGAACCGCTGTTGAAAAAACTAAAAATCCTGGTTCTCAGAGAGCTTGACCACACCTCTACAGCCTGCTTTGTTCCAACTTTCTAAAATAAAAACTAGCTGTTTACTCCAGTGGTTCTGGTAAATCACTTTGCACCTCTGTCTTAAAGCCTCTCTTCAAAAAGCCCAGGCCAAAATTACCTCTTAAAGCCATAATATTGTCACAATTGGTCAGACATTTGGAGAATTCTGTTCAGTATCAGTCACCTTACTTATGGAGTAATGTTAAAGCCCTGTAAAGAGCCAAGAGGAAATTACTAGAATGGGAAGAAGAATGATGGAGGTTAGATACAAGGGAAGATTACAGAAATTGGATTTATTCTCATGGAGTAGAGGAGATTGACATATTAACATGAGATTAACACCTCATATTGAGGTGCACAAAAATAATGAAAAATTTTGACAGGTTAAAGAAGAATATTCTGTTGCCACTAGATAGTAACTAGAGGTCACAATTTCAAGGTTGTCTGCAAGAGGGCTCGGAGTGAGATGAGAAGAAACATCTTTAATCAGAGAGTTGTTATGATTTGGATTGTGCCAGCTAGGGCAGTGGTGGAGGCAGATTCTATGAGATTTCAAAGAGATCTGGATATATGTTTGAAAATGGTGAATTTATAGGGCTATGCAGACAGTGCTGGAGAATAGGGAGCTCTCTCTGGAGCCGTTAAAACATGATAGATTAAATGGCCTCCTTCTCTACTGTAAAGTTCTATGATTCTATAAACGTTTACAGCTTCATAAAGGAACCTCCACAGAATAGTTTAGGAATAAGGGTAAATGATACACTATCACTTCAAAGTGGGATAAACCTATACTGAGCAACAAGACCCTGTCATGACTCAATGGAAATCAGTAAGGAGGGATCACATCTGAAGTGAAACACAGCCCAAATTAATGTGTATTTCTGGGATTTTGGACCACTGTGGCAATAGAACCGGTAAATGTTTTTTATTCTCTCTTCTTTAAAAAAAGTTTAGAGTTCAGTCATCAAATTAAAAGATTAATAAGGTAAATGACAACACTGGCTAAGGGACCGTTATCATTCAATCACCTGAAGCCTGAATAGGGCTTAAATAGTTGTTGATTATTATCGCATCAACTCAGCTTACCTCAGCTCTATTTAAAATAGTCTTTTGAAAGTACATGATCTATAAGCTTCACACAATCAGTAAACAGATTACGTACAGAGTGAGGCACAGCCTGAGTGAGTGTATATTTCTGGGGTTTTGCAACAATATGAGAATTGAATGGAGAGGGAGAAAGGTGCTTTTTGCTTTATTTTGGCTCATCATTTATAAGGTCTTTTAACAGAATATATTGAAGCCCAGGATTGGAAAACCGCAAAACAAAAAGTGTCATCACAGGGAAACCACAAGTTTTTGTTTGGTAAAAGCTGGTCACATAATTGTCTATTATAAGTTAATTCTTGATCAAACGTTTAAAAAGAAGAAACATTTTACAGATAAAAGACTAAAAGATCAGTAAGAACATTCTAAAAAGAATTAAGAACTATCAGATGCATGGCCAGGCAATGTGTTGTACCTGCATAATATGGGACCTGGCAGAACAAACTGTCGTTCATAGTGACCACATCTGTTGCAAGTATTGGTTCCTTGATGAACTCTGGTTCAGAGTTGATGAGCTGAAGGCTAAGCTTCAACAGATGTGACACATGAGCAATGAGGAGAGTTACCTGGATACTGTGATTCAAAATGCAGTCACATCCCTGAGATTAACTACCTCAAATTCAGTCAGTGGTTCGGGACAGGAGGACGTGACTATGAATGGGGTAGGCAGAAGAGTCTAGGAGGTAATACTGCAGGGGCCTAAGCCCTTGAACTTGTCGAACAGGTTTGAGATTCTTGTTCCTTGTATGAACAGCAATGAGAGCTGTGAGAAGGATGAGCAAACTGATCACAGAACCACAGTACAGGGAATCATGCAGGAGAATGGAGAAAAGAGCCTTATCGTCGTTTCCAGGGATGATAGTAATCCGGAAAATTGACTCTTGTTTTCTATGGCCAGGATCAAGAGTTTCTATGTTGTCTGCTTGGTTCCCAGGTCCAGGATATCTCATCTGGGCTGCAGAGGAACTTGGGGAGGGTGGGGAAACATCCAGTTGCTCATGGCCCACATAGGTAGCAATGACATAGGTACAAGGAAGGAAGGTCTGCTGAAGGAATATGAGCAACTAGCACTAAACTATAAAGCAGAACCAAATATATTTGGAATTAACTGAACTGTGCTTGTTGTCACATGTACTCAAACAAGTACAGTGAAAAGTTTATAAGTTGTCCTTTACAGCGCATCTTAGGTACAAAGGTACCTAGAGCACAGCTTCTTCAGCTACAAGATTAGTTACAATGTAACAATCTCACCTAAACACAGCACCATCTTAGGTACATAGTACAGAATAGCAAAATGAAGTAAAAAAGTTACATTACTGCGATACACAGTATAACCATTGGTCAAGAAACCAAGAAGCAAAATTAAAAAGACATATGTCACAGTCTTTCTCCAAGGGCTCTTTGCAGTAGACCAGCACTGGAGACCTCCACATGGCCTGACTGCTGGTGCCATCACACTTCACACTGGGCCACTACCACCTCTCCCACGCCAGGCTGTTTACCCTGCTCCCACAGGGCACTGTACCAAGGAACCAAATAGTGCAGGGAAATTCAATAATAGAAAAGAAAACTTAAAGGATTTGTCCTTTATTGCATGAAGGAGTCACATTAAGGAAGAAGAACTGAAGGCACAAATCAAGGTAAATGAATATGATCTCATAGACATTACAGAGGCACGTTTATAAGGAGATCCAAACAGAACTTATCATTCAGAGATATTTGACATTTCAGGAAGGCAACAGGGATGGAAAATGTAGAGGTGTAGCACTGTTAATAAAAGAAGAAAGGAGGCTGTGGGAAATGATCTTCGTTTGGATGATGTAAAGTCCACTTAGCGTGGAGGTAAAAACAGAACAGTAAGGGAAAAAAATCATTTTTAGGGATAGTGGAACGACCCCCACAGAATAGCCATTCTGTAGGAAAGGCTTTAAATCAACAAATAATGGGAGCATGTAAAAAGAATGGAGCAACAATTATGGGTGACTTTAATGTTCATGTTTATTCAGTTGATCGAATTGGAAAGTCTCGTTATGACAACAAATCCAAACTGCACATTAAGGATAGTTTCCAAGAGAAATATGTTATGAGGCTAAACAGGGAGCAGATTATTTCTGAACTGGCAATAGATAATGAGGTAGATTCAATAAATTACTTCAGAATAAAAGATATTCTATAAAGTAGTGATCATAACTTGATGGAATTTTATATGCAGTTCAAGAGTGGGAAACAAAGTTGCTGGAGAAGCGCAGCATCTGTGAAGGGAAAAACAGAGTTAACATTTCGGGTCCAGTGACCCTCCCCCAGTTGTGAGGAGGGGTCACTGGATCCGAAACGTTAACTCTGTTTTTCCCTTCACAGATGCTGCCATACCTGCTGAGCTTCTCCAGTAGCTTGGTTTTTGTTACTGATTTACAGCATCTGCAGTTCTTTTAGTTTTTATTCAAGAGTGAGAAACTTAGGTGAGAAACAATCTTGTTTAACTTAAATATAGGGAATTACAATGAAATGAGGATTGAGTTAGCTGAAGTGGACTGCACACATAGATGAGCAGAATGACAGTACGATAGTAAAGAAGCAGTGGCAGGCATTCCTGAAGGTAATTCATGACTCTTAGCGAAAGTATATCCCAATAAAGAGGAAAGATTCTAAGAGAGAGATAAACCAACAATAGCCAACCAAGAAAGTTAAGCAGGCAATGATAGCCCATAAGACTGGGATAAATTCAGAATCCAGAGAACTAAAAAGATAATGAACACAGAAAATAAACTACAAGAGAAAACTAGGAATAATATAAAAATTGACAATAAGACCTTCCTTAACTATGTAAAAAAGAGAGGGGTCAAAGTGAACATTGGCCTCTTACAAAATGAATCTGGGGAGACTATGGGGAACAAGAAAATGGCAGAGAAGTTAAACAGATAGCCTGCACCAGTCGTCTGCAGTAAGAGATAGTTCAAACATAATATTAATACTGAAGTATACAAGGATGAATTATGTATCATCACCATCACTGAAGGAGTTGTATTAGGCAAGCTAATGGAGGTCAGTTAGCTCAGGTGGCTGGATGGCTGATTTGTGATGCCAGGAGAAATTGGAATGAATTTCTACAACTGCTGAGATGGCTATAATGGATGTCCTGTTCAATCTCTCCCCTCATTTAAGGCATGATGACCCTCAGGTTAAAACCACACCAATCATCTTTCTCTAATAACAGAACAACCCTATGATCTGATAAGATTATGGCAACATTACTTTTAAACAAACTGCAGCTAAAGGCAGAGATAAGTCCCCTGGCCCTGAAGCTTGTAGCTAAAGATATAGAGGATATATTGGTTGCAATTTTCAAAAAATTCTCAGATTCTGAAGAAATACAAGAGGTTGGGAAAACTTCCAATGTGACACCCCCATGCAAGACAGAAGGGAAGCAAAAAGCAAGTAACTATAGACCAGTGAGCCTAACATCTATTGTTGGAGAAATTTTCAAATCAAGTGTTAAGGAAGGTATAGCAGAACAGATCCCTCCATACGAAAACATTTTGAAGTTTCTCTCCAATAGAACAATAGGTTGCTTTTTGTATTCTTCCAAACAAAACAGATAATTACAGACTCATCCACATCAAGCTTCATTTGCCATTCTTTGGCCCATTCACTTAAACTATTCATATTCATTTGTAATTTTTTTCTTCATTTCAATGTCCTTTCACAAGAAACTTATGAAATCAAATAATGGCTTCCCCAGAACTACATGATTTCATGCTCCAGTATGGTGGAACTCCACTCTGATTAACTGCCATTGTCATGTGAGAACTTTCACACGTTCAGCTAATCTGAATTACCCACTTGGAATGTTGGTTTATCATGGTCATCATTCTGTTGCATTTGCTACTCTGCCAGTAAGAATGGTTGAAAACTTCCAAACAACTAGAGTTCCATATGACCCAACTGCATGTCAAAGAGCAGTAGTACAAGAACATAATCCTGTTTGGCCCCCCCGCCAATCTTTCGGCATGCAAAGAAACCTGAAATAACCTCAAAAACTGATCCTTCAGACCTCTTCTTGGCCAGAATCACGGTCCTCTCCCAACAGCTTTATCTGATTGATAAGTCAACAGTTAATGCTTTTCCACCTCTACTCCATTCAGGGATCAGAATAAAATTGCAGATACAGTTTTGCTGACAAAATTTGATCCGAACTGCATATTCATAGTGGAATCCTATTCCCTAGCTGGTGCTGAGATTTTCAGATGAACAGATCAATACTGGGATAAAATGGGAAGGCAGTGGAATTACAGCTGGTCAACAACCTGTTGAGCTACCCAAATTCATCCCTCGACCAAACTCACTCAGTTACTATCAAGTCAAAACAATCCACCTCAAAGCCTTTATCTCTCAAGTCTTTTGGATGCTTAATAGCTGCTGCTCCAAGAAAGGATCCTGGATGTAGCAGCATCTCAGGAGCACAAAAGCTGACGTTTCGGGCCTAGATCCTTCATCAGAGAGGGGGATAGGCCCAAAACGTCAGCTTTTGTGCTCCTGAGATGCTGCTTGGCCTGCTGTGTTCATCCAGCCTCACATTTTATTATCTTGGAATTCTCCAGCATCTGCAGTTCCCATTATTTCTGATACTATTTTAACCTCACTGCGAAGCCTCTTCCAGGGATGCCTAACCTGAAGAAGTTACCCTCCTCCCTCCGGACCAACCTCAGGGAATCTCTCTCCCATTGCAACTCTCTTGTAATCTCTTCGGCCTTGAAACTGCTCGACCATGTCCTGAAGCAAACCAGGTACCACAGCCACATCACCTTCCTCAGCACCTGCCTACGGAACCAGATCATCCCCAAGGGACTACAGTCCACATTTCAGCCTTCCCAACCGTGACCACCTCTACACCCAGAATATTCAGACCCTTCAGAAGCGTTTCTCCCTGCGAGTCCTGAAACAGACACTTGCAGCCATGCGCCGGCACCTCCAGGCACTGCAATCCAGCCTGCCCCAGCTCAGAGCCTCCCTCTCCCAGACCTGCAAAGGACCTCTGCTGTTTTTCATCCTCCGCAGGATCCACAGACTGAACACCCAGTTCCACTCAGCTTTACTGGACACCAAAAATCGTAAGTACAACCAACTCACTGGCCCCTGCCACCCACAAGAGGATTCCTGCGCCTCCCAAATCGCGACTCTGCCCCTGCCCCTCCCCCACCATGCACCCGCCGCCATTGACCATGAGGACACGGCCGGAGACCCCACCAATGACGTCACATCCGTCTCCGCGGCCACAGAACTTCCGGAACCGCTGCTGCAGTCACCACCTCCACTTCCAGGTACAACACCCCACACACCACCCTCACCGCAGCTGCTGCCGCCCACCCCGATCCTCCAACCGCCGACGGAACCCCGCCCACGGTCGACGCCGACGGAACCCTGCCCACGGCCAACGGAACCCCGCCCACGGCCGACGACCTCATCGCTCCGCCCACAACCTCCACAGCCAGCAACCCCAGAGAAGACAGCCACACTGAACCCTGCCGCATCTTCACCATCCCCCTAGACTTTCCACTGACTGAGGACGAACGGTCAGTCCTTCGTAAGGGGCTCACCTTTGTCTCCCTACAACCACACATCAATGAATACCAGTCATGGTTGGACATAGAGCAGTTTTTCCGCCGTCTTCGCCTCCATGCCTACTTCTTCAACCGGGAACCTAACCCTCCTTCCACTGACCCCTTCACCCACTTCCAACACAAGTCCTCATCCTGGACACCACCCCCAGGCCTCCTGCCCTCCCTCGACCTCTTCATCTCCAACTGCCGTCGAGACATTAACCGCCTCAACCTCTCCCCCGCAGAACGGGCAGCCCTCCGCTCCCTCCACTCCAACCCCAACCTCACCATCAAACCCGCAGACAAGGGTGGCGCAGTGGTAGTATGGCGCACTGACCTCTACATCGCCGAGGCCAGACGCCAACTCTCCGACACCACCTCCTACCGCCTCCTCGATCGTGACCCCACACCCGAGCACCAAACCATCATCTCCAACACCATTCACGACCTCATCACCTCAGGGGACCTCCCACCCACAGCCTCCAACCTCATTGTTCCCCAACCCCGCACGGCCCGTTTCTATCTCCTTCCCAAAATCCACAAACCTACCTGCCCTGGTCGACCCATCGTCTCAGCCTGCTCCTGTCCCACCGAACTCATCTCCACCTATCTGGACTCCATTTTCTCCCCTTTGGTCCAGGAACTCCCCACCTATGTCCGTGACACCACCCACGCCCTCCACCTCCTCCAGGACTTCCAATTCCCTGGCCCCCAACACCTCATATTCACCATGGACGTCCAGTCCCTGTACACCTGCATTCCGCATGGAGATGGCCTCAAGGCCCTCCGCTTCTTCCTGTCCCATAGGCCCGACCAGTCCCCCTCCGACACTCTCATCCGCCTAGCTGAACTCGTCCTCACACTCAACAAATTCTCTTTTGACTCCTCCCACTTCCTACAGACTAAGGGGGTGGCCATAGGCACCCGCATGGGCCCCAGCTATGCCTGCCTCTTTGTAGGTTACGTGGAACAGTCCCTCTTCCGCACCTACACAGGCCCCAAACCCCACCCCTTCCTCCGGTACATTGATGACTGTATCGGCGCCGCCTCTTGCTCCCCAGAGGAGCTCGAACAGTTCATCCACTTCACCAACACCTTCCACCCCAACCTTCAGTTCACCTGGGCCATCTCCAGCACATCCCTCACCTTCCTGGACCTCTCAGTCTCCATCTCAGGCAACCAGCTTGTAACTGATGTCCATTTCAAGCCCACTGCCTCCCACAGTTACCTAGAATACACCTCCTCCCACCCACCCTCCTGCAAAAATTCCATCCCCTATTCCCAATTCCTCCGCCTCCGCCGCATCTGCTCCCACGATAAGACATTCCACTTCCGCACATCCCAGATGTCCAAGTTCTTTAAGGACCGCAACTTTCCCCCCACAGTGATCGAGAACGCCCTTGACCGCGTCTCCCGTATTTCCCGCAACACATCCCTCACACCCCGCCCCCGCCACAACCGCCCTAAGAGGATCCGCCTCGTTCTCACATACCACCCTACCAAAATCCGGATACAACGCATCATCCTCCGACACTTTCGCCATTTACAATCCGACCCCACCACCCAAGACATTTTTCCATCCCCACCCCTGTCTGCTTTCCGGAGAGACCACTCTCTCCGTGACTCCCTTGTTCGCTCCACACTGCCCTCCAATCCCACCACACCCGGCACCTTCCCCTGCAACCGCAGGAAATGCTACACTTGTCCCCACACCTCCTCCCTCACCCCTATCCCAGGCCCCAAGTTGACATTCCACATTAAGCAGAGGTTCACCTGCACATCTGCCAATGTGGTATACTGCATCCACTGTACCCGGTGCGGCTTCCTCTACATTGGGGAAACCAAGCGGAGGATTGGAGACCGCTTTGCAGAACACCTCCGCTCAGTTCGCAACAAACAAATGCACCTCCCAGTCGCAAACCATTTCCTCTCCCCCTCCCATTCTCTAGATGACATGTCCATCATGGGCCTCCTGCACTGCCACAATGATGCCACCCGAAGGTTGCAGGAACAGCAACTCATATTCCGCCTGGGAACCCTGCAGCCATATGGTATCAATGTGGACTTCGCCAGTTTCAAAATCTCCCCTTCCCCTACTGCATCCCTAAACCAGCCCAGTTCGTCCCCTCCCCCCACTGCACCACACAACCAGCCCAGCTCTTCCCCCCCACCCACTGCATCCCAAAACCAGTCCAACCTGTCTCTGCCTCCCTAACCGGTTCTTCCTCTCACCCATCCCTTCCTCCCACCCCAAGCCGCACCCCCAGCTACCTACTAACCTCATCCCACCTCCTTGACCTGTCCGTCTTCCTTGGACTGACCTATCCCCTCCCTACCTCCCCACCTACACTCTCTCCACCTATCTTCTTTACTCTCCATCTTCGGTCCGCCTCCCCCTCTCTCCCTATTTATTCCAGTTCCCTCTCCCCATCCCCCTCTCTGATGAAGGGTCTAGGCCTGAAACGTCAGCTTTTGTGCTCCTGAGATGCTGCTTGGCCTGCTGTGTTCATCTAGCCTCACATTTTATTAGAACATAGAACATAGAACATAGAACAGTACAGCACAGAACAGGCCCTTCAGCCCACAATGTTGTGCCGACCATTGATCCTCATGGATGCACCCTCAAATTTCTGTGACCATATGCATGTCCAGCAGTCTCTTAAATGACCCCAATGACCTTGCTTCCACAACTGCTGCTGGCAACGCATTCCATGCTCTCACAACTCTCTGCGTAAAGAACCTGCCTCTGACATCCCCTCTATACTTTCCACCAACCAGCTTAAAACTATGACCCCTCGTGCTAGCCATTTCAGCCCTGGGAAATAGTCTCTGGCTATCAACTCTATCTATGCCTCTCATTATCTTGTATACCTCAATTAGGTCCCCTCTCCTCCTCCTTTTCTCCAATGAAAAGAGACCGAGCTCAGTCAACCTCTCTTCATAAGATAAGCCCTCCAGTCCAGGCAACATCCTGGTAAACCTCCTCTGAACCCTCTCCAAAGCATCCACATCTTTCCTATAATAGGGCGCCCAGAACTGGACGCAGTATTCCTAGTGCGGTCTAACCAAAGTTTTATAGAGCTGCAACAAGATCTCACGACTCTTAAACTCAATCCCCCTGTTAATGAAAGCCAAAACACCATATGCTTTCTTAACAACCCTGTCCACTTGGGTGGCCATTTTAAGGGATCTATGTATCTGCACACCAAGATCCCTCTGTTCCTCCACGCTGCCAAGAATCCTATCCTTAATCCTGTACTCAGCTTTCAAATTCGACCTTCCAAAATGCATCACCTCGCATTTATCCAGGTTGAACTCCATCTGCCACCTCTCAGCCCATCTCTGCATCCTGTCAATGTCCCGCTGCAGCCTACAACAGCCCTCTACACTGTCAACGACACCTCCGACCTTTGTGTCGTCTGCAAACTTGCTGACCCATCCTTCAATTCCCTCGTCCAAGTCATTAATAAAAATTACAAACAGTAGAGGCCCAAGGACAGAGCCCTGTGGAACCCCACTCACCACTGACTTCCAGGCAGAATATTTTCCTTCTACTACCACTCGCTGTCTTCTGTTGGCCAGCCAATTCTGTATCCAAGCAGCTAAGTTCCCCTGTATCCCATTCCTCCTGACCTTCTGAATGAGCCTTCCATGGGGAACCTTATCAAATGCCTTACTGAAGTCCATATACACCACATCCACAGCTCGACCTTCATCAACCTTTCTAGTCACATCCTCAAAAAACTCGATAAGGTTTGTAAGGCATGACCTACCCCTCACAAAGCCGTGTTGACTGTATTTGATCAAGCCATGCTCTTCCAGATGGTCATAAATCTTATCCCTCAGAATCCTTTCTAACACCTTGCAGACGACAGACGTGAGACTTACCGGTCTATAATTGCCGGGGATTTCCCTATTTCCTTTCTTGAAGAGAGGAATTACATTTGCCTCTCTCCAGTCCTCAGGTACGACTCCAGTGGAGAGCGAGGATGCAAAGATCTTCGCAAGTGGCGAAGCAATTGCATTTCTCGCTTCCCAAAGCAGCCGAGGACAAATCTGATCCGGGCCTGGCGACTTGTCAATCTTAATGTTTGACAAAATTTTCAGTACATCAGCTTCCTCTATCTCTATCCATTCCAGCATGCACACCTGCTCTTCAAAGGTTTCATTCACTACACAGTTCGTTTCTTTCGTAAAGACAGAAGCAAAAAACTCATTTAGGGCTTCCCCTACCTCCTCAGGCTCCACACACAAGTTCCCTATGCTATCCCTGATTGGCCCTACTCTTTCTTTGACCATTCTCTTATTCCTCACGTGAGTGTAAAATGCCTTTGTGTTTTCCCGGATTCCTTCTGCCAAGCCTTTCTCGTGCCCCCTCCTGGCTCTCCTCAGACCATTTTTGAGCTCCTTCCTTGCCTGCATGTAATCCTCTCTAGCTGAACTTGACCCTAGCTTCCTCCACCTTATGTAAGCTACCTTCTTCCTTTTCACTAGAAGCTCCACTGCTCTCGTCATCCAAGGTTCCTTTATCTTACCCCTTCTTGCCTGTCTCAGAGGGACATATTTACTCATCACTCCCAACAACTGTTCCTTAAACCATCTCCACATGTCTATAGTTCCCTTACCATGGAACAACTGCTCCCAGTCCATGCTTCCTAACTCGTGTCTAATCGCATCATAGTTTCCTCTTCCCCAATTAAATATCCTCCCATTCTGCCTAATCCTCTCCTTCTCCATAGCTATGTAGAATGAGAGAGTGTTATGGTCACTATCACCAAAATGCTCTCCCACCACAAGATCTGATACCTGCCCCGGCTCGTTTCCGAGCACCAAGTCTAGAATGGCCTCTCCCCTCGTCGGCCTGTCAACGTACTGCGTTAGGAAACCCTCCTGAACACACCTTACAAAAACAGCTCCATTCAAATCTTCTGCTCGAAGGAGGTTCCAATCAATATTAGGAAAGTTAAAGTCACCCATTATCTTGGAATTCTCCAGCATCTGCAGTTCCCATTATCTCTGGAGTTTTAAATTTTACATGGAGGCCAATTAACATCATTTCTTAATTTACATCATAGCCTGTTTGGGACTTTTTAAGCTATAAAAAGTGAAGAGAAGGATACTGCAATTTACAGACCTTCTGGAAAATCGTGCAAGTTCATTTCTCAGGTGGAGAGGGGCGGGGTGTGGTTGATGGGTCAGAGGGGGGTGGTGGAGAGGGAGGTCGGAGAGGGGCGGGATGGGGTTGGTGAGTCGGAGAGGGGCCGGGGTGGAGAGGGAGGGTCGGAGAGGGGCCGGGGTGGAGAGGGTGGGGCGGGGTTGGCGGGGGGTGGAGAGGGAGGGTCCGAGAGGGGCGAGGGTGGAGAGGGAGGGGGCGAGGGTGGAGAGGGAGGGGGCGGGGGTGGAGAGGGAGGGAGGGGGCGGGGGTGGAGAGGGAGGGAGGGGGCGGGGGTGGAGAGGGAGGGAGGGGGCGGGGGTGGAGAGGGAGGGAGGGGGCGGGGGTGGGGAGGGAGGGGGCGGGGGTGGAGAGGGAGGGGGGGTCGGAGAGGGGCCGGGGTGGAGAGGGAGGGGCCGGGGTGGAGAGGGAGGGGCCGGGGTGGAGAGGGAGGGGGAGGGTCGGAGAGGGGCCGGGGTGGAGGGGAAGGGTCGGAGAGGGGCCGGGGTGGAGAGGGAGGGGCGGGGGTGGAGATGGAGTGGGTCGGGGAGGCCGGGGTGGAGAGACAGGGCGGAAATGACGGGAGAGAAAGCGAGTGTGGGTTGGTTGCGTACGTCCGGCCGTGCTGTGCCCTGCTCCGTGTCTAATTGCCGTTTGAACGGCTTCACGCAGAGAGATCGCTGCGCGTGACGTAGTGACGTACACGTCCCGAAAGTTGCGGCGTGTTGCCATCGAAGTGTGAAGCTGGATGAATGCAGGAGCACAAAGGCTGACGTTTCGGGTCTAGACCCTTCATCCGACCCTCCCTGATGAAGGGTCTAGGCCCGAAACGTCAGCTTTTGTGCTCCTGAGATGCTGTTTGTCCTGCTGTGTTCATCCAGCCTCACATTTTATTATCTTGGAATTCTCCAGCATCTGCAGTTCCCATTATCTCAGGACTTAACACCGACGCTTCACCGCGACGCACTGATGAAGTTACCAGCGCGGTGCCGAAACGTTTGCAAACGAATTTACAAAGTCGGCGGGCGAGCAAGTCAACTTCCGCTTGAAATTTAATTTTCCACCGACCAGTTTCGAAATGCTTGCAACCCTCCGAAAGTCTCTGTTTAAACTGAACATGCAGATGGTTCCGATGAAATTAAGTCCAGTAGTTATTCGGGAAATGTTACTCAAATTTATAGATTAACGAGTATTTATTAAAATTAACCCGTGCTTATCTCGGAGACAATAAAATGTGAGGCTGGATGAACACAGCAGGCCCAGCAGCATCTCAGGAGCACAAGGCTGACGTTTCGGGTCTAGACCCTTCATCGGACCCTCTCTGATGAAGGGTCTAGGCCCGAAACGTCAGCTTTTGTGCTCCTGAGATGCTGCTTGCCCTGCTGTGTTCATCCAGCCTCACATTTTATTATCTCGGATTCTCCAGCATCTGCAGTTCCCATTATCATTTATCTCGGAGACACCTAGTTACACCTCGCCCGAGAGACACTTTACGCCCCACTTCGCCCCTGGACTTGACCTCCCAGTTAAAACCCCTTCTGAGTTGGGACCTGTCCTACCAAATAGATTCAGCTGTGTACCTTTTAATGAAGTGTGACTGATCGTGTCCGTCAGATCTTCATAACGTCGCTGCTTTACGAAATGTACAATGGAATGAAATGAGTTAAACTTTCTTTTCAACTTTATTTCGTTGAATGTAAGTATTTGCAAAATATGTAAACTGAAATATGTTGTCCCACGCCTGAGTACTTTATATATAGCCTTCCTTTAACTACAAAGCATTCCGGATGCTGGAGATTTGAAAGAGAAACAGAAAGTGCTACAGAAATGTGGCAAATGGAGCCGGTAAACAAAACAAACACTCCCTTCCCCTTTCTCAGAACATTTAATCTTTCAAGTAAACTGCCCTGACATTGCAGGAAGTCTGCAGGACGCGACAGTAGTCAATAAGCCAGTAGCGTACAAGAGCGAAATACATTTGAAATTATTGCGCGGTGCATTACAGGCATTCTCGAAGAATCCAAATAGATGATTCAATTTCGAGTTGTTTACATCTCCACAGTTCCATAGTTCAGGGGACAGAGAGATCTGCAGATCTCCTCCGCTTTATCTCGGGGCAGATACACTTTGCGGAATCTTTGACTCTTCTCCATTTCGCAGACAGTGAGATGTTTACACTCCAGAGGGACCGGGAACTCCGGTTTCTCATCTGGCAAGTAGAAAGCAAAGCTCAGATAATCCCAGGAACGAGCGTCTGGGCAACAATCGTTGACCGTCCAATTCCCATCGCCGTCCTCCTTGAGCACTCGGATTTCAGAACCTGTGGATTCTGGTTTCCACATCCATTTGGAACCTTCCTGGGAAATCACTTCAGAAGGGAGGGGAGGGCAGTGCTCGAATATCTTGACACAGGGAGGGGAGACAGCCACAACGTGCATCAACTCGAGATCATATCTGAAGGTTCCCAATACTCTAAACTCGGGATCTTTCCCCTGACAGACTGATTTCTTATATTCATCGATTAGATCGTTGATATTGTAGGTGAATTTGAAATTACCGTAATTGGATACTTCCAGAAAAGCAGGAGAGCTGATATATTGCTTCAACAGGGCGTCCAGCAAATCCCCCACATCTCGGGGCTGTTTGCCTGTTTTTTCTGTTAGCCACTTTTCCGTGTCTTCTTTGTATTTCTCCTTCTGTTCCTCCTTTCCCCTTTGGTTAGCTTCGACATGCCACCACGAGAACCGGACGTTCAGATTTTCTCCTATTTTCTTTTTCTTAGCTTTCTTCATGCATTGGTCAGCGAGGATACCCTTGACTCCAACGAAGTCCGTGACATGGATAACGTTTAAAATGAAGAATGAGCTTCGTTCGCTATCTTGTAGATCATCAATTTTTACATCAGGTAAAGCGGAGTCGGGAAAAGTGAAGACTCTACCCCATTGTTTGTGACTCACATGTTTCAGGGGGTAGAAATCTTCAGGACCTCCGTACCCCACGCTAATCCGATGCCATTTCTGGGCAGTGTACATGGCTTTCTCCAGCTGAGGAGATGAAATGGAAAGTATGGAACGGAGGAGCAGACGCGAATGGTCGAACGCCTCAGGTCTAAGATAACAAAGTGTGGAGCTGGATGAACACAGCAGGCCAAGCAGCATCTCAGGAGCACAAAAGCTGACGTTTCGGGCCGAGACCCTTCATCAGAGAATGCCTCAGGTCTGCTCGGTTCGAATCTCTTCTCAGAATAAGGTCAACTCCAATTGCAATCCTAATATAGTTGGAAGATATGGGTGGAGCCAAGCATATTTTTACCACCCCAACTCAAGCTAATGAGGATGACCTTAAATGGCATCTTCTTTCACAAATAATTGCCAATTAACAATAGGATTCTTCTGAGTTGGTTAAAATTTAGAATATCGAGTTGTTCTCACATGATTTTTGATTAGGATATTAATGTTAACCTTTCCTTTGCGGCTAGCAAGTCACTGACTACTTTCACCTGCTGCTTTCCCTTTTCCGCTTGATGCTTCATACAGCGCAAGTTCTGCGCAGTATTATTAGCGCCGCGTTTCCCGACTGGCGCTTCTGCGCAGTTGCCCATAGTTGCAGGTGTCAGCAAACACTTACATTTGAAAAATATTCACTTTCACATCACTTAAATGATAACAAAAACTACGCACAGATCGAATTATACTCAGCTGTTTATTTGTACTCCAGTTCATTAGGAAGACAATCATTGATTAAAGCGGCAGTATCATTTATTTAACCTCAGAGCCTATCAACTCAAAATGCAGTGCGACATAATCAGATTTCCCCGTATTCCCCGTTAGATCTTACATTCAACATTAGTCCCGTTCCCAAGAACAAAAAGAAAGAGTATTTAATGTAAGCGGTTCAGATAAAAGAGTCATGTTTGGATACAGGGTGCTTACAGCTCTCCATTCGGGCAGCACAGGAGCCGGTAGGAATTCTCCGCTTCAGCCCGGCTCATGTACGTATAAGGTGGCCGAAAACGTTGACTCTCCTCCATTTCGCAGACAGTGAGATGTTTACACTCCAGAGGGACCGGGAACTCCGGTTTCTCATCAGGCAGGTAGAAAGCAAAGCTGACGAATTCCCATCGCCGGCAGTCTGGATAACACTCATCGACCCACCAGCTCCCACCGTCGTTCTGCCTGAGCACCCGGACTTCAGCTCCTGTTGATTGCGGTTTCCACATCCATTTGGTACCTTCTCGGGAAATCACATCAGAAGGGAGGGGAGGGCAGTGCTCGAATATTCCAACACCGGGAGGATGGACTACTACAGTGTGCATGATTTCGATGTTATATCTGAAGGTTCCCAATACTCGGAATTCGGGATCTTTCCCCTGACAAACTGATTTTTTGTATTCACCAATTAGATCATTAATATTGTAAGTGATTTTGAAATTTCCGTAATTGGATTGTTCCAGGAAAGCGGGAGAGCTGACGTATTGCTCCAACAGGGCTTCCCGCAAAATTCTCACACCTTTGGTTAGAGGATCCTGGATGGTTTGCCTGATCTGTTCTTCCACAATGCTTCTCCTAAACTCCCTTTCCCTCTCCATTTCTTCCGGGCTTACTTGAACGCTCCACCACGAGAAGCGAACCTTGAGCTGTTCCCCAATCTGTTTAATGTTTGCTTTCTTCAAGCATTGGTCGTTGAGAATACCCTGGGCTCCGTTGAAGTCGGTGACATGAATGAGATTAGTGATGGGGAACTCAGTGCGCATCCCTGGTTGGGGAACGCCGATATCTGTACTCAAGACAGCGGAGTCTGGAACAGCGAAGCCTCTGCCCCAATCTTTGGAGCTGGCATGTCTGAATGGGTAGAAGTCTTCAGGTCCGCGATAACCGGACTTAATTCGCTGCCATTCTTGAGCGGTGAACATGATTGTGGCGAGCGAGTGAGATGGAACTCTGTGAGCAAGCCAAAGACAATCTCAAGGCTTGATCGTGGCATGAACGAGCGGATGTCCTTGCGTCATATGTTTATCATGTTACTTTTTTCTAATACAGAAGGATGCGAGGAATACGCAGCACTTTTATGTGAAGTGTCAGTGGGATGTGGCAAGAAATCAGGTGGGTCGGTAGATCTTGCTTCGATTTGGGATCGGTTCAATACACGCACCACCGCCCCCCACCCCCCGCCCCCACTCCCAGCAGTGCGACGTTTAAATAGACCCGAGCTGACTGCCGCAGATTCCGAAATGAACCAAGTGTTGGTTGTATTTAAGCTGAAGCCTCAAGAATAGAACAGCCGAAAGTGAAAGAGGAAATGGGAAAGCCTGCGTTCACATTTCAATACTCTGCTTTCTTGTCTCATACTGCCCTTCCCCCAACCCATTTACGCACCTCGCCAAAGACTGAACGAAGAAGCTGTAACATTCGGTGATGGTAATGCGGACGGGCTGTGCTGGTCGACAGCCGCAACGATCTACAAGCCATAGTGATAATGGGAACTGCAGATGCTGGAGAATCCAAGATAATAAAATGTGAGGCTGGATGAACACAGCAGGCCAAGCAGCATCTCAGGAGCACAAAAGCTGACGTTTCGGGCCTAGACCCTTCATCAGAGAGGGGGAGAGGGAACTGGAACAAATAGGGAGAGAGGGGGAGGCGGACCGAAGATAGAGAGAAAAGAAGATAGGTGGAGAGGAGAGTATAGGTGGGGAGATAGGGAGGGGATAGGTCAGTCCAGGGAAGACGGACAGGTCAAGGAGGTGGGATGAGGTTAGTAGGTAGATGGGGGTGCGGCTTGGGGTGGGAGGAAGGGATGGGTGAGAGGAAGAACCGGTTAGGGAGGCAGAGACAGGTTGGACTGGTTTTGGGATGCAGTGGGTGGGGGGGGAAGAGCTGGGCTGGTTGTGTGGTGCAGTGGGGGGAGGGGACGAACTGGGCTGGTTTAGGGATGCAGTAGGGGAAGGGGAGATTTTGAAACTGGTGAAGTCCACATTGATACCATATGGCTGCAGGGTTCCCAGGCGGAATATGAGTTGCTGTTCCTGCAACCTTCGGGTGGCATCATTGTGGCACTGCAGGAGGCCCATGATGGACATGTCATCTAGAGAATGGGAGGGGGAGTGGAAATGGTTTGCGACTGGGAGGTGCAGTTGTTTGTTGCGAACTGAGCGGAGGTGTTCTGCAAAGCGGTCCCCAAGCCTCCGCTTGGTTTCCCCAATGTAGAGGAAGCCACACCGGGTACAGTGGATGCAGTATACCACATTGGCAGATGTGCAGGTGAACCTCTGCTTAATGTGGAATGTCATCTTGGGGCCTGGGAGAGGGGTGAGGGAGGAGGTGTGGGTGCAAGTGTAGCATTTCCTGCGGTTGCAGGGGAAGGTGCCGGGTGTGGTGGGGTTGGAGGGCAGTGTGGAGCGAACAAGGGAGTCACGGAGAGAGTGGTCTCTCCGGAAAGCAGACAGGGGTGGGGATGGAAAAATGTCTTGGGTGGTGGGGTCGGATTGTAAATGGTGAAAGTGTCGGAGGATGATGCGTTGTATCCGGAGGTTGGTAGGGTGGTGTGTGAGAATGAGGGGGATCCTCTTAGGGCGGTTGTGGCGGGGGCGGGGTGTGAGGGATGTGTTGCGGGAAATACGGGAGACGCGGTCAAGGGCGTTCTCGATCACTGTGGGGGGAAAGTTGCGGTCCTTAAAGAACTTGGACATCTGGGATGTGCGGGAGTGGAATGTCTTATCGTGGGAGCAGATGCGGCGGAGGCGGAGGAATTGGGAATAGAGGATGGAATTTTTGCAGGAGGGTGGGTGGGAGGAGGTGTATTCTAGGTAGCTGTGGGAGTCGGTGGGCTTGAAATGGACATCATTTACAAGCTGGTTGCCTGAGATGGAGACTGAGAGGTCCAGGAAGGTGAGGGATGTGCTGGAGATGGCCCAGGTGAACTGAAGGTTGCGGTGGAATGTGTTGGTGAAGTGGATGAACTGTTCGAGCTCCTCTGGGGAGCAAGAGGCGGCGCCGATACAGTCTCTTTGTAGGTTACGTGGAACAGTCCCTCTTCCGCACCTACACAGGCCCCAAACCCCACCTCTTCCTCCGGTACATTGATGACTGTATCAGCCTCACATTTTATTATCTTTGATCTACAAGCCATACCCCAGTGAAGATCGGCTGCACGGCCTAGATCGCTGGCAAACTGATGGCAATTGACCAGAGCAGGGCATTGTTGGATGGCCCTTGGAGTGAAGCCAGTCGACAGAGGAAGCCATTTAAATGTGTGCAACTTACCGACTTCAAGATTCACATCCCACAAGGTGTTCCTCATAAGTTTGTAAAAACTGCTTGGATGAAGGAGAAAAATCGTGAGGAAATGGGAAGCCATCCATTGATAGCTTCGATTGCGGACCAAGAAAATTCGAAACAAAATCAAGCACAGGTTATCAAAACTGAAGGAGAAAGCCAGCATGAAATAATAAATGTCCATTGTTTAAAGAAAATAAGAAAATTTAGACAGAAAGAAAAATGTTTCAGAGACCCAGGTTCAAATCCTGCCATGACAGAGAGCGGAATTTGAATTCAACACAATATCTAGAATTAAGAATCTAATAATGACCATAAACAACTACTGCTCATCAGAAAAATCTACTAATTCCCTTCAGGTAAGGATAGAGCCAGCATGGGTGGTGGTACAGTGGTGTACAGTCAAGAGGAATTTGCCATTGGAGTCCTCAACATTGGCTCCATGTAGTTTTATAGTATCAGGTTTAACATGAGCAAGAAAATGTCCTGCTGATTGCCTCCTATTGTCCTCCCTCAGCTGATGAATCTGTACTCACCATAGAACATAGAACATAGAACATTACAGCACAGTACAGGCCCTTCGGCCCTCGATGTTGTGCCAACCTGTCATACCGATCTCAAGCCCATCTAACCTACACTATTCCATGTACATCCATATGCTTGTCCAATGACGACTTAAATGTACCTAAAGTTGGCGAATCTACTACCGTTGCAGGCAAAGCATTCCATTCCCTTACTACTCTCTGAGTAAAGAAACTACCTCTGACATCTGTCCTATATCTTTCACCCCCCAATTTAAAGCAATGCCCCCTCATGCTCGCCATCACCATCCTAGGAAAAAGGCTCTCCCTATCCACCCTATCTAACCCTCTGATTATTTTATATGTTTCAATTAAGTCACCTCTCAACCTTCTTCTCTCTAATGAAAACAGCCTCAAGTCCCTCAGCCTTTCCTCTTAAGACCTTCCCTCCATACCATGCAACATCCTAGTAAATCTCCTCTGCACCCTTTCCAAAGCTTCCATATCTTTCTTATAATGCGGTGACCAGAACTGTACACAATACTCCAAGTGTGGCCGCACCAGAGTTTTGTACAGCCTCACCATAACCTCTTGGTTCTGGAACTCAATCCCTCTATTAATAAAAGCTGAAACACCGTATGCCCTCTTAACAGCCCTGTCAACCTGGGTGGCAACTTTCAAGGATCTGTGTACATGGACACTGAGATCTCTCTGCTCATCTACACTACTAAGAATCTTACCATTAGCCCTGTACTTTGCCTTCTGGTTACTCCTACCAAAGTGCATCACCTCACACTTGTCTGCATTAAACTCCATTTGCCACCTCTCAGCCCAGCTCTGCAGCTTATCTATGTCTCTCTGCAACCTACAGCATCCTTCATCACTATCCACAACTCCACCGACCTTAGTGTCGTCTGCAAATTTACTAACCCATCCTTCTACGCCCTCATCCAGGTCATTTATAAAAATGACAAACAGCAGTGGACCCAACACCGACCCTTGCGGTAAACCACTAGTAACTGGTCTCCAGGATGAACATTTCCCATTAACTATCACCCTCTGTCTTCTTTCAGCAAGCCAATTTCCAATCCAAACTGCTATATCTCCCACAATTCCATTCCTCCACATTTTGTACAATAGCCTATTGTGGGGAACCTTATCGAACGCCTTGCTGAAATCCATATACACCACATCAACTGGTTTACTCTCATCTACCTGTTTGGTCACCTTCTCAAAGAACTTAATAAGGTTTGTGAGGCACGACCTTCCCTTCACAAAACCGTGCTGACTATCCCTAATCAATTTATTCTTTTCTAGATGATTATAAATCCTATCCCTTATAACCTTTTCCAACACTTTACCAACAACTGAGGTAAGGCTCACTGGTCTATAATTACCAGGGTTGTCTCCACTCCCCTTCTTGAACAGGGGAACCACATTTGCTATCCTCCAGTCATCTGGCACTATTCCTGTAGACAATGACGAGTTAAAGATCAATGCCAAAGGCTCGGCAATCTCCTCCCTGTCTTCCCAGAGGATCCGCGGATAAATCCCATCCGGCCCACGGGACTTATCTATCTTCACCATCTGAAGGATTTCTAATACCTCTTCCGTGCGAACCTCAATCCCACCTAGTCTAGTAGCCTGTATCTCAGTATTCTCCTCGACAACATTGTCATTTTCTAGAGTGAACACTGTTGAAAAATATTCATTTAGCGCTTCCCCTATCTCATCTGACTCCACACACAACTTACCACTACTATCCTTGATTGGGTCTAATCTTACTTTCGTCATTCTTTTATCCCTTAAATACCTATAGAAAGCCTGAGGGTTTACCCTGATCCTATCCGCCAACAACTTCTCATGTCTCCTCCTGGCTCTTCTGAGCTCTCTCTTTAGGTCTTTCCTGGCTACCTCGTAGCCCTCAAATGCCCTAACTGAGCCTTCACATCTCATCCTGACATAAGCCTTCTTCTTCCTCTTGACCAGAGATTCCACCTCCTTCGTAAACCACGGCTCCCGCAGTTTACAGCTTCCTCCCTGCCTGACAGGTACATATTTATCTAGAAGACACAGGAGCTTTTCCTTGAATAAGCTCCACATTTCTAATGTGCCCATCCCCTGCAGTTTCCTTCCCCATTCTATGCTCCCTAAATCTTGCCTAATCTCATCGTAATTGCCTTTCCCCCAGCTATAACTCTTGCCCAGTGGTATACACCTATCCCTTTCCATCACTAAAGTAAACATAACAGAATTGTGATCGCTATCACCAAAGTGCTCACCTACTTCCAAATCTAACACCTGGCCAGGCTCATTACCCAGTACCAAATCTAATGTGGCTTCGCCCCTTGTTGGCCTATCTACATACTGTGTCAGGAAGCCCTCCTGCACACTCTGGACAAAAACTGACCCATCTATAGTACTCGAACTATAGTGTTCCCAGTCAATATCTGGAAAGTTGAAGTCCCCCATGACAACTACCCTGTCTCTCTCACTCCTATCGAGAATCATCTTTGCTATCCTTTCCTCTACATCTCTGGAACTATTCGGAGGCCTATAGAAAACTCCCAACAGGGTGACCTCTCCTTTCCTGTTTCTCACCTCAGCCCATGCTACCTCAGTTGACGAGTCCCCAAACATCCTTTCTGCAACTGTAATACTGTACTTGCTGTGCTGTAATTTTATTTGTTCTTTTTTCTTTGTTCTTTAAATCCTTAAATTCACTTCCTTTAAATCCCTTGACGCAGGCCATCAGGTCCTGGCAACTTGTCTTCAGTCCCATTAGTTTGTCAAATACTTTGTCTTGCGAGATAGAAATTGTTATAAGATCTTTTCTCCCATTTATATCTTCTTTGGAGTGTTTATATTGTTTCCCAGCATGAAGGCTGATGCAAAATATTGGTTTAAATTATCTGCCATTTCCCTATTTCCTGAAATTAATTTTCCAGTCACATCCTACAAAGGATCCCACACTCATTTTTGCTACTTTTTTTTAGAAAAGCTATAGAAGCTCTTGTTGTTTGTCTTATATTTATTGTTAATTTTCTTTCATTTTCAAGTTTCTCCTTTTTTTATAAGCTTTTTATTCATCTGCTGCTGGTTCCTAAAAATATTCAGATCCTCAGAATAACCCCAGGGACAAGTCCAAGCCAAAAACAGTGAAAACAAACAATCAGCATATTCAAAGATTGTAGTGTGATGTGGAATACAAAGGGCAGGAATAGGCTATTTATCTCTTCGAGCTTGCTCCACCATTCAATATGTCCGTCACTGACCCTCTATCTCAATGCCATATTCCCCAGTTTTTCAATATCCCTTGATTTAAAATGTAAACATCTATCGCTTTCTCAAATATATTCAGCAACTTGACCTCTAGAATCTTTACTACCCTTTGAGTGAAGAAATGTTTCTTTATCTCAGTCCTAAATGGTCTATCCTCTATCCTAAGACTGTGTCCCTTGGTCCTCGACTCCACAATCAGGGAAATCCTCCCTACATTGAACCAATCTCTTCTCATTGGACAGATCTGCTGTCCCTGACATCAGCCCAGTGAACCTCCGGTGGACTCCCTCTAAGGCAAGTATATCCTTTCTTATGCAGGGAGACCCAAAATGTACACTCTATGCCAGGTGCAATTTTACCAAGGCCCTGTAAAACTGCAGTAAGATATCTCTGCTTCTGAACTCAAATCCTCTCACAATGAAGGCCAAGATACTGTTCATCTTCTCTACAGCTTGCTGCATCTGGCAGTCTACTGAATAGGTCACCTAGATCACTTTGTACATCCATACTTCCCAATACATCACCATTTAAATAATAAGATAACAAAGTGTGGAGCTGGATGAACACAGCAGGCCAAGCAGCATCTCAGGAGCACAAAAGCTGACATTTCGGGCCTAGACCCTTCATCAGAGAACTGTACGCAATTCTCCAAGTGCGGTCGCACCAGAGTTTTGTACAGTTGCAACTGATCTCCTGGCTCCGAAACTCATTCCCTCGACCAATAAAAACCTAACACACCATACGCCTTCTTAACAACTAACCCTATTACTCTCTGATGAAGGGTCCAGGCCCGAAAAGTCAGCCCCTGCGCTCCTGAGATGCTGCCCGGCCCGCCGTGCCCATCCAGCTCCACACCCCGCCATCCTGGATTCTCCAGCATCTGCAGTTCCCATTATCACCATTTAAATAATACTGACTTTCTGTTTTTCACTCCACGGTGTATAAGTTCACATTTAGTCATGTCAAACTGTATCTGCCATGAGTTTGCCCACTCATTCAACTTGTCTAAATAGCCCCTTGCATCTTCCTCACCACTCCCAAACTTGCCATTTTTGCATCATCAGCAGTCTTGAACACGATGCATTTGGTTCCCTTATCCAGGTCATTCATATATATCGTAAGTAGCTTGGGCGCAAACAGTAATCCCTGCAGTACTCCACTAGTTAATGCCTGCCACTTGGAAAAAGACTCATTTACTGCAACTCTCTGTTTCAACTCTGTAAGCGATTCTTGATCCTGTCAATATAAATCCCAATCCCACGTGCTTTAATTTTGCTTGCTAACCTCTTATAATGGACCTTATCAAAAGCCTTCCAAAAATCCAAAAACACTATATCCACTGGTTTCCCCTTATCTATTATCTAAACTTCAATAGATTAGTCAAGCATGATTTGCCTTTCATAAACCCACGGCAGCTTCGTTCAATCTGTTAAAATGTTGAACAACACTTGGAGTAAGTACTTGAGGGTGGCAAGGGCACAAACCTTACTCTGGGTTGGGACTTCAGTGCTCACCACCAAGAGTGGCTGGACAGCAGTACCACTGATTGAGCTAGTTTGCTTGTAAATGACATAATGCCAGTATTGGTAAGAGTGACCACTGCACAGTCTTTGTGCAGATCAAGTCCCACTTTCACATTGAGAATACCCTCCAGTGTGTTGTGTGGCACTGTCACTGTGCTAAATGGAACAGACTTTGAACAGATCTAGCATCTCAAGACTGGGTACTGTGAGCCATCAAGAACAACAGAATTGTACACCCAACACCTCCTGCAACCTCATGGCCCAGCATATTCCCCGCTCAACCATTACCATAAGAACAAAGAACAATACAGGACAGGATCAGGCCCTTCAGCCCTCAAAGTCTGCACCAACATGTTTTGCCCTTCCATACTAAAACCGTCTTCATTTATAGGTTCTGTATCCTGTATTCCCTTCCTATTCATGTTTTCGTCCAGGTGCTTCCAGCTGTCTGCTTCTGTCACCCTGCTCTAGCAGCACATTCCAGGTGATCACCACCCTTTAGAGAAAGACTTGCCTCACACATCTCTTTCAAACTCTCACCTCCACCCCACCACACCTTGAACCTGTGTCTTCTAGTATTTGACCCCCCCACCCTGGGAAAAAGACCCATGCTTTCCACTCCATCCTTACCATTCACTATCTGATAAACTTCTATTAGGTCACCCTTCAACTTCCTGCATTAGGCAAGGGATCAACCCTGGTTCAATTGACAGTGCAGGAGATCATGCCATGAATGGCACCAAACATCTAAACATAAGGTGTCAACTTGGAGAAGTTACCAAATGAGAATACTTGCATATCAAATAGCATAAGCAACAAGTGATGGCAGAGTTGAGCAATCCTATAACCAATGGTTCAGATCTAAGTTCTGCAGTCCTGTCACATCCAGTCATGTATGGTGATGGTCAATTAAACAACTCATTGGAGGCACAAATATCCCCATTGTCAATGATGGAAGAGCCCAACACATCCGTGCAAAAGATAAGGCTGAAGCTCTAGGAATTCTCAACATTGACTCCGGACCCCATGAAGTCTCTTGGCTTCCGGTTAAACATGGGCAAGGAAAGCTCCTGCTGATTACCATTTTCCACCCTCCCTCAGCTGATGAATCAGCACTTCTCCTTTTGAACAACACTTTAAGGAAGCACTAAGGATGGGAAGGGCACAAAATGTACTCTGGGTGAGGGATTTCAATGTTTGCCACCAAGAGTGGCTCAGTAGCACAACTGCTGATCAAGCTGGTCAGGTCATAAAGGACATAGCTGCTAGACTGGGTTTGCAGTGGTGGAACCAAGAAAAGGGAAACACATACTCCACCTCATCCTTACCAATCTGCCAGCTGCAGTTACATCTGTCCATGACAGTATCAGTGAGAGTGACCATCACACAGTCCTTGTGGAGACAAAGTCCCACCTTCACATTGAGAATATACTCCATTGTGTTGTGTGGCACCATCACCGTGGTAAATGGGACAGACTTCGCACAGATCTAGCAGCTCAAGACTGGGCATCCATGAGGTGCTGTGGGCCATCAACAGCAGCAAAATATCCCCACCATATCCCCCACTCAACTGTTACCATCTAGCCAGGAGATTAACACTGGTTCAATGGAGAGTGCAGGAGAACAAGCCAGGACCAGCACCAGGCATGCTTGAAGATGAGGTATCAACCTGGTGAAGCCACCAAACAGGACTACTTGCACGCCAAACAGTGAAAGCAGCAAGTGATAGACAGAGCTAAGCGATCCCACACCCAATGGGTCACATCTTAGGTCTGCAGTCTTGCCACATCCAGCCCTGAATGATGGTGAACAATTAAACAACTCACTGAAGGAGGAGTCTCCACAAATATCCTCATTCTCAATGATGGAAGAGCCCAGCACATCAGGGCAAGAGAAAAGGGTGAAACATTCGCAGCAATTTTCAGCCAGAAGTGCTGAGTAGATGATCCATCTCAGCCTACTCCAGTGGTTCCCAATATTACAGATACCAATCTTCAGCCAATTTGATTCACTCCACGTGATATCAAGAAATAGTTGGAGGCACAGGGTGCTGCAAAGGCTATGGGCACCGAAAACATTCCAGCAATAGTGCTCCATAATTTGCTGCACCCTGAGCCAATATTCCAGTGCAGCTACAACACTGGCATCTACCCAACAGTGAGGAAAATTGCCCAAGTATATCCACAAAAAGCATGATAAATACAATCTAGCCAATTACTACTGCATCAGTTTATTCCCAATCATCAGTAAAGTGATAGAAAGGGTCATCAACAGTTTTATCAGGCAGTACCTGTTTCGCAACAACCTGCTGTCTGATGCCCAGTGTGGTTTCCGCTAGGGCCAGTCAGTTCCTGACCTCATTACAGCCTTGGCTCAAGCATGGAAAAAAGAGCTGAACTCCAGAGAATTGGATGAAAGTGACAGCCCCTGACATCAAGGGCACATTTGACCGAGCACGGCATCAAGGGGCACTAATAAACCTGGAATCAATGGAAAAGAAAATGAAATAAGAAAATAAA
Organism: Stegostoma tigrinum; assembly: GCF_030684315.1. Lineage (NCBI taxonomy): Eukaryota > Metazoa > Chordata > Chondrichthyes > Orectolobiformes > Stegostomatidae > Stegostoma > Stegostoma tigrinum. Next base: position 14,121,743 of record NC_081373.1, read on the forward strand.
GCAAAAGACCTGGAAGTTGGTATTTGAGATCTGTAATCTCTATTGTACACCTACACATCTGTACTGTTTTCGCGGGTATTCTATTTGTCCTTACCACTGTTCAAAGTTGGTAAAGGAGTTGGGTGTGTTTTTTTTTAAACCATGTGGGTCACAAGTCACACTTGACCCATAGGAAGGAGGATGTGGTTGTTGGAGTTTGGTCATCTCAGATCCAGGGCTTCTCTGCAGGAGTTCCTCAGTGTAATGTCCTCGGCTCAACCATCTTCAGCTGCTTCATCAATGACCTTCCCTCCATCGTAAGGTCAGAAGTGGGGATATTCATTGATGATTGCACAACTCTTTAAAATCTGAAGCAGACAAATGAAACATGACCTGGACATTTTCTGAAGAAGAGTCTAGACCCAAAACATCAGCTTTCCTGCTCCTCTGATACAGCTTGGCTTGCTGTGTTTATCCAGCTCGATACCCTGTTGTCTCAACTTCTCCAGCATTGGCAGTTCCTACTATCTCCATGACCTAGACAGCATCTATTCTTGTGCTGGCAAATTGTAAGTGATATTCATGCCATGTAAATGCCAGACAATGTCACGTACAATAAAAGGCGGCCTAACCATCACCCCCTTACATTAAATGTTATTGCTATCACTGAAACCCCAGTGATCAACATTCTGGGGATTACCATTGACCAGAAACTCAACTTGTCATGCCATATAAATGCAATGCCTACAAGAGCTCCTCAGAGGTTAGGAACACTGCAGCACATAACTCACTTCCTGGCTCCCAAATCCTGTCCACCATCAACAAAGCACAAGCCAGGAGTGTGATGGAATTCTCACCACATTCCAGGACGAGTGCAGGTCCAACAGCACTCGAGAAGCTTGACATTATTAAGCACTAATCAGCCCACTCAAATGGTACCACATCCACAAACTCCACTGTTTCCACCACTGATTCTCAGTAGCAGCAGTGTGCACCACCTGCAAGTTATACTAAAAATCTTCAGACAGCACCTTCTAAACCCACAACCACTTTCATCTAGAAGGACAAAGGTAGCAAATACATGGGAACACCCACCACCTGCAAGTTCCCTTCCAGGCCACTTAGCATTCTGACCAGGAAGTATATCACTGTTCTTTTACTGTCCCTGGGTCAAAATCCTGGAATTCTTTGCTTAACCACATTGTGAATATACCTACAACATAGGGACTACAGCAGCTCAAGAAGTCAGCTCACCCCTACCTTCTTGAGTGCAACTAAGAATGAGCAATAAATTCTGGCCACGCAATGCTCACATTTCACCAGAGAATTTAAAAAAATCAAACTTTTGCCGTCTAATAGGTGGGAAGGGAAAAGTGGGTAGGTATACACCAGAGCATTATTAGGAAGAGAGTGCTATATTTTGACCCCAAAGACAGTGAAGGTGCAACAATGTAGTCTCAAGTTGGTATTGGTGTGTGACTTGGAGGGGAACTTAGAGTGGTGGTTTCTCCAAGTACCTGTAGCCCTTCTCCTTCTAGGTAGTAGGGATCATGAGTTTGGATCATGCCTTGTCTCATTGTCATAGGACATGTTGTAGATAGTACATGCTGGCTAACACTGTCTGACAATTTGACATCAGAAAATATGTACAAATGTAACAAAGAGAATTATGGGTCATGCGTTTGGGAATAGGAATGGCTGATTTGGCCCTCATAAAGATTGGGAGAGAAACAGCATACATAGGACAGGTTGCATGGTTATTCAACGCACAATACAATCTATACTTCAAAGATTGGCCTAGGTCAGCAACTATATACTAGCGAATTTCAACCTGGCCATGGGACCTTACTGGAAACACTCACTGTTAGAAGAACAATAAGCATTTGAGATGGTAGAATTTGATTTATTATAGTCAAGATGGAATTGTTAAAGATATGCCATGTCAAACTAATGTAATAGACCTCTTTTCAAAAGCTGCTAGGATTGTTAATATAGGACAGTCAATGGACATTGGAATAATTCTGTACCAAATATTGCCATCTCCAATTAAGAGGCATAGAATTGTGGATAATCCCATGGGAGAATTCTTTTCTCTTTGGTACAGAACCAGTGTCTGAGTAGATACTCGTGAGCAGGCCACCTGGAACAAACACATTGCAGATGTCTCCTTCCCTGCCTCCTTCCCGTTCTTCTCTTGCATCTGCACAGAGCTTCCCCTCTGCATAATCTCTGCTCTATCTACTGTCATGCTGCAGTCTAACAATCACTGTAGTTCAAGCCTCTATACTTGCAGCAGTCTTTGTGTTGTCTATCCAGCAAATCCTCTGCCCTTTCTCTAAATTTGCTGTAACAACCCCTACAAAAATGAATACATTTCACCACAACATCTTCAACAAATTTCACAAGCTTTATTAAGAGCAAGTGGTAGCTCAAATCACAGTATCTATATTTTAGGCACCTGGTCCTTAAAATACAACTGGTGGGGTAGCCGTCTTGCAGTTCGATGCATGTTCATTCATTAATGTTAAATGAATATGTGTATCGAGCTATTCCAAATTAAATAGTTAGTAGAAATCTGTTGCACCTTAGCTACATGGGAAACGACAGTGGCTGTGCCAGAGCAGCTGGAAATGTTGCACACCCCTTGCAATACAAAGCCAAATCTTCATTAAAAGTTGCTTAAAGTGGTAAATGAGATGCCAATAACATGGGCAATTTATCCTGCATTGTGACAGGCACCTTCAGTGATATTGCACTCATCAGAATAAGCTGAGAATATTCCAGTACCTTTCTGCATTGTGATTTGTGGATGGCAGAGAGACTTTGGAAAGTCAGGAAAGTCACCCAAAATAAACTTTCCAACCTCTTGGAGCCACAGTATTCATCTTGCTAGTCCATTTAAGCCACTGGCCAGTTTCCCTAAGTTATTGATCATATGATATTCGACATATAAATAGCCCAACAAAGGATGGTACAGAGATAGACTTAATTCTGGCAAATGAAGGCAGACAGGTGGTCAAGATGGCAATGGAGGAATATTTAGTGCTGGCCCCTGAATACAGTGTGCTTTAGGTTTGTTATGGGAGAGGACAGCTTGGCAAAAAAGGGTTTTGGATTGAAGGAAGGCAGATTTAGAGTCATTGTGCTGTACAGCATGTAAACAGAACCGTCAGTCCAACTCTGACCAGATACCCTAAATTAATCTAGCCCCATTTGCCAGTATTTGGCCCAAATCTCTCTAAACCTTTCCTCTTCATATACCCATACCAATGTCTTTTAAATGTTGGATTTGTACCAGCCTCCACCACTTGCTCCTGCAGTTCATTCCATATATTCACCACCCTCTGTGTGAAAAAGTTGTCGCTTGGGTTCTTTTTAAATCTTTCCCCTCTCACCTTAAGCCTATGCCTCTAGTTTTGGACTCCATTATCCTGGGGAAAAGACCTTGGCTATTCACCCTTTCTCTGCCCCTCAATGACTTTAAAAACTCTTGTGAGGTCAACCCTGTGATGATGCTGTCACTTTATAAAGGTTATTTTGTCCTGGAGCTTTTTGAAGAAAGGTGTAAAGGCAAAGTAAATGAAGTGTCTACTGGAGCTGACCGAAATCAATAGGTTAAGAGGGTTTTTTTTAAAGCAGTTACAATGGGAGGGGAGTGGCCAGTTCTCCCAGATCAGGGTTTCTAGTTTTTTTATCAACTGTGGCTGTGAGAAGCTGTTTGGGTCCCAGAAGGGTTGCAAGCTTCAGCAGATGATTCCTAATTGTAAATTTCTCTGGCATTTCTTACGATGTTGCTCCCTCCTGGATTGGAAACTGGCCAGTAAGAATCTGTGTCTGAATTTAACTTTTTTCCAAGGGCTGTGCTTATGGAATGTTACTATTTTGGAACAGTTAATTAGTAACAGCTACATATCTATCCACCCCGTTCGGCATCTTCTTCGCAGTCATGCTGAAACACGCATTTGGAACATCAACTGATGGTGTCCACCTCCACACCAGATCGGACAGAAGGCTGCTTAGCCTGTCCAGACTATGGGCAAAATCCAAGGTTCATGAAGTACTCATTAGAGACATGTTGCTTGCAGATGACGCAGCGTTGGCAGCACACTCTGAAGAGCAACTGTAGTGCCTTATGGACAACCTCTCAAGAGCCTGCCAGGAATTCAGCCTGACCATTAGCCTGAAGAAGACCAACGTGCTGGGTCAAGGCGTTGAGCAGCCCCCTGTCATCACCATCAACAACTACAAGCTGGAGGTAGTCCACGAATTCACATCCCTCGGCTCCACCATCACAAACAGCCTCTCCCTGGATTCCAAGATCAACAGGCAGATCGGCCGAGCAGCCTCCACATTCGCCAGGCTGACCGAGAGAATCTGGGAGGACAAAAAGCTGACTACGAACACCAAGATTGCAGTCTACAGGGTGTGCGTCCTCAGCACATTGCTTTATGGCAGCGAGACCTGGAGCCTCTACTCCAGACAAGAGCGGCGTCTCAACGCTTTCCACCGTCGCAGCCTGAGATGCATTCTGGACATCATGTGGACCGACTGAGTCACCAACACCGAAGTCCTCCCCTGCGCCCAGGTACCCAGCCTCTTCACCCTACTCCAACAACGCCACCTCCGCTGGTTGGGTCACGTACGTCATATGCCAGATGGGAGGATCTCGAAAGATGTGGTGTACGGGGAATTGGCCATCAGCAAGAGAGCACGAGGATGACCTCATCTTTGTTTCAAAGACGTCTGCAAAAGGGACATGAAGTCAATGGACCTGGACATTGAGAGATGGGAAGACGTCACAAACGATCGTTCATGCTGGAGACGGGGACTACGCAGAGGGCTGGAGTGAGGAGAGGAGAAACTGAGGCTTGCCACCGAGGAAAAGTGCGCTCGACGGAAAGAAAGCAACACGGCAACACTGGAGGAGAGTGTCTTCAAATGCAGTCGCTGCAACTGAGACTGTCCCTCCCGTATGGGACTGTACAGCTACAACAGACACTGCACTATCACCAGCAGCTGAATCAAAACTCTCCAGGCGCAGATCCATGGTCTCTCAAGACTGACAGATGCCATTAAACTGTATCTATTACACAGTTAAGTTTTCCAATAGTTGAGTTATTTTAAATTCCTCTTTCTTTTTCTGGATTTTAACTATGGTGTATAAATAAATTGCACTATGCTTAATGCCGAGTGGTTTGACCAATCACGTGGAACATCCACTTCACATCTACCTTTAAAATAAGTAAAATTTAGAGTCTAGGCTACATTCTTAAAATATTTCAAGAGGGTCTGGTCTGGTCATAAGCACCCTTCAGCCTCTGACACTCAAGGGGAAATAGCCCCAGCCTGTTAAGCCTCTCCCTATGGCTCAAACTCTCCAACCCTGGCAACATCTTTGTAAATCTTTCTGAATGCTTTCAAATTTCACCATGTACATCCAATTCAAGGAGACCAGAACTAAACGCAGTATTCCATGACCAGTGTCCTCTACAGCTGCAACATGACCTCTCAACTCCCATACTCCATGCAATTACCAACAAAGGCAAGCATACCAAATGGCTTCTTCGCTGTCCTGTCTACCTGCAGCTCTAATTTTAAGGAACTATGAACCTGAACTCTAAGGTCTCTTGGTTCAGCAACACTTCCCAGGGCGTTACCACTAAGCACATAAGTCCTGCCATGATTTGCCTTTCCAAAATGCAGCACCTCACATTTACCTAAATTAAATTCCATTTGCCACTCCTCAGCCCACTGGGCCATCTGATCAAGCTCTGTTGTACTCTGAGGTAACCTTCTTGGCTGTCCACCACAACACCAATTTTGGTGTCAACTGCAGACTTACTAACCATACCTCTTATGTTAACATCCAAATTATTCATATAAATGACAAAAAGCAGTGGACCCAGTACTGATCCCTGTGCCACATGTATTAAAATAAGGCAGGATTTGGCCAAAATCAGACTGCGACCAGCTACTTGTGAGAAAATCTAGAGGAGACCTACCCGGTGTTTGAGCATGTGTGTGTATATGTGTGGGGATGTTCAGAAGGAAATGGGGATAATTCAGGCCCAGCATGTTCCCTGTAAGGTGACACGCAGGAGCAACAAGCGCAGAGAGCACTGAATATCTCAAAATAATCAGTAATGAACAAGAAGGAAAAAAGAGGCTTTCAGCAGGTACAAAGGGAAAAAATCAACAGAATTCCCAGTGGAGTACAGAAAGTACAGGAAGGAACTTAAGAAAGCAATTAGGACAGCAAAGAGGGGACATGAAAAAAACACTGGTAGGTAAAATCTTGCAGAATCCCAAGATATTCTATAAGTACATTAGGGGGATAAAGATAATTGGGAAAGAGTAGAGCTCGTTAGATTCAATTGGGCAGTCTGCGTATAGACCCACGCTCAGTATAGTGTTAAATGAGTACTTTTGTCTTCACTCAAGGAGGATATAAGTACGGGGTTGCGGAGAGGGACTGTGAGGTTCTTGAGCAGACTGACACAGCGGGTGAGAGGTATTGGAGGTTTTGGCACACTTTATAATGGACAAATCCTCAGGTCTAGATGAGGTCCAGGTTGCTATGGGATGCCAGGGAGGAAATTACAGGAGCTCTGACCTAAATTAATATCTGCCTGGCAACAGGGGAGATACCAGAGAAATGAAGGACAGCTAATGCAAATCCACTTCTCAATAAGGGTGCCAGAGATAAACCAGGGAATTACAGAGCAATAAGTCTCACATCAGTGTTAGGGAATCTAATAGAGAAAATTGTGAAGGACAGAATTAATCTCCACTTGGAGATTGATCAGGAAAAATTTGATCAGGCATACCCAGGATCGCTTTGTCAGAAGGATGTTGGGCCTAATAAATTTAGTCGACCTTTTTGAGTAGGTGATTAGGTGTATAGATGAAGGTAGTGCAGTAGATGTAATTTATATGGATTTCAGCAAAGCCTTTGATGAGATCCCACATTGGAGAATCGTAAGAAAGTAAACATATATGGGCCTCAGGGTAACCTGACAAGATAGATCCAAAATTGGCTGAATTGTGACAAACAGAGGGTGGTGGGAGAAGGCGACATGAAAATTAGCCAGATAGTGAAGAAGGCAGCCTTAGGTTACAGGAAGACACGGATAGATTGGTCAGATGGGAAGATCAGTGGCAGGTGGAATTTAACCCTGAAAAGTGTGAGGTGATGCATTTTGTAAGAAGTAACAAGAAAAGGGAGTAGAGTCATAGAGTCTTTCGGCATGGAAACAGACCCTTCAGTCCAAACAGTCCATGCCAAACATAATCCCAAACGAAACTGCCTGCTCCTGGCCCATATCTTTCCAAACCTTTCCTATTCATGTACTTATCCAAATGTTTTCTAAGCATTGTAATTGTACCTGTATCCACCACAACCTCAGGAAGCTCATTCCACACGTGAACCACCCTCTGTGTAAAATATTTGCCCTTTATAAATCTCTCCTCTCACCTTAAAAATGTGCCCCCTAGTCTTGAAATTCCCATCTTAGGGAAAAGACAGCTACCATTAACTCTACTTATACTTTATTATTTTATAAACTTCTTTTGGGTCACCTCTCTACCTCCTACGCTCCAGTGAGAAAAACCCCAGCCCATCCAGCCTTTCTTTATAAACCAAACCTTCAATATCCAGTAACATCCTGGTAAATCTCTTCTCTCCAGCGTGATAATATCCTTCCTATAACTGGGTGAACAGAACTGGACACAGTATTCCAGAAGAAGTCACAACAATGTTCTGTGCGACCTCAACATAATGTCCTGACTGCTATATTCAAAGGACTGAGCAATGAAGCTATGCATGTCAAACGCCGTTTTAACCGTCCGGTCTATATGTGATGCAAACTTTAAAGAAATATGTACCTGCACCCCTAGCTCCGTCTGTTCTACAACACCATCCAAGGCCAGCCAAGGTTCTGTTCACCCAGTTATAGGAAGGATATTAATTGTATAAGCCCTACCCTTGTTTGTTGTACCAAATGTAATACCTTGCATTTAGCCTGGTTGAACTCCATCTGCCATTTTTCAGACCATTGACCATTTGATCAAGATCCCGTTGTAATCTTAGAAAACCTTCTTCACTGTTTACAATACCACCAATTTTGGTGCCATCCACAAACTAACTACCCATGCTTTCCATATTCTCATCCAAATCATTTATATTAACAACAAACTAAAGAGGACCCAGAACTGATCCCTGTGGAACACCTCTGGGGACCAGTCTCCAGTCCGAAAATCAAGCCTCCACCATCACTTTCTGTTTCCTGCCATTAAGCCAATTATGTATCCAATTGGCAAGCTTACCCTGAATCTAACTGATCCAGTTAGTCTACCGTGTAGAATCTGGTCAAAGGCTTTGCTAAAATCCAAATAGACAATGTCTACCGCTCAGTCATTTTCAAGCTTTTTGGTAACTTCCACAAAAAGCTCAGTCAAATTTGTGAGACACGATTTTCCTCACACAAAACCAATCTGGTTATGCCTAATCAATTTTTGCCTTTCTAAACGTCCATAAATCCTATCTTTTATAACCACCTCCAACAATTTACACACAACCGAAGTCAGACTCACAGGTCTATAGTTCCTCCATTTCTCCTTACAACCTTTCTTAAACTACATTAGCCACCCACCAGTTATCAAGCACCTCACCTGTGGTTATAGGTGGTATAAATATTACTGCATGGAGTCTTGTAATTTCCTTTCTTACTTCCAGCAACATTCTGGGATACATCAGATCAGATCCCAGAGATTTATCTACCTTTGTATTCTCTAAGACCTCATGAATTTCCTCTTCTGTAATGTGAACTGTTTTTAAAACATCAAAGTGCATTTCTCTGCATTATCTAGACTCCATTTCTTTCTCCACTTTAAAAACTGATGGAGAATATTCATTCAACTCCTAGGGTTCAATACAAAGATGACCTCCTTGATCTTTAAGAGACCGTGGCCTTTCTCTAGTTATCCTATTGCTCTTAAGGTATTTGTAGAATCTCTTTGGATTATCCTTAATATTATCTGCCAAGCTATCTCATTTCCCCTCTTTGTCTTCCTGATTTCTCTCTTAAGAATGCCTCTACACTCTTTATATTGACGAAGAGATTCTACTGAACCAAGCTGTCCATATCTAAAATAAGATGCTCTTTTATTCGTGACTAGAACCTCGATATCCTTATTCATCCATTGTTCCTTAATCTTAGCAGCCTTACCTCTTATTCTAAAGGGAACAAAATGCCTCTGAACTCTCTTCATCACAGTTTTGAACATTTCTCACTTGTCAGTCATTATTTTACCCGAGAACAGTCTACTCCAATCAATTTTTGAAAGTACTTGTTACATATCATTAAAATTAGCCTTAATCCAATTAAAAACTTTAACTTTTATGGAAGGTTTATCCTTTTCCATAACCATTTGGAAACTCATAGAATTATGATCACTAGACCCAAAGTGTTCCCACATTTTTACTTCAGTCACCTGCTCTGCCTTACTGCCCAAAAGAAGGTCTAGTTTAGTTCCTTTTCTCATAGGAACATCCACAAATTCATCGCCATCCAAACCTTTAACACAATGGTAATCCCAGTCAATGTTTGGACAATTAAAATCCCCCATTATTACAACTTATTATGCTCACATGTATCTGAGATCTCTGTACATAATTGTTCCTCAATTTCTCTCTTACTATGGTGGGGCTTTTGGTACTATCCCATCAAAGTGATCTTTCCTTTCTTATTTATAATTTCTATCCATATATTTTCACTGAATGATTTTTTTTAGAAATACCTTTCTTTGTTACAGAAGTAATGTATTTCTTAATCAAAAAACTCCACCCCTCCTCTTCCTTTGCCTCCTTTTCTGTCCTTCCTATAGCATCTAAAACACGGAAGATTGAGGTGCCAGTCTTGACAATCTCTCAGCCAAGTTTCTATAATAGCTATGACGTCCCAATCACATGTTCTTAAACATGCCGTGAGTTCATCAGCCTTACCTCTAAGACCCCTTGCATTGTAATACATGCAATGTAGTTCTTCAGAGTTGCTACGTACACTGATACTCTCTTGTCTTTCTTTTCTAATTGATGTGCTCTTCTTGCATGCAGAACCTATCCCACCAATCCTTCCATTTACATTGCTACTTAGAATTCCTCCACTCGCCTTCACTATCAATATAATGTCTTTGTTAAGATATTGGTCCCTTTCCAGTTTAGGTTAGACCCATCCTTTTTTGAACAAGACTTTCCAATTGTTCAAAAACCTGAATCACTGAACAATAAATCAGCTCTTCAGCCATTGACTTATCTCCTTTAAGCTTTTGTTCCTTCCTGTGGTTGAGTTTGGCATTGGGAGTAAACCAGAAATTACTACTTTTAAGGTCCTATTTTTTAAATGTTCTACCTAACCTCTTAAATTCACTCTGCACAGCTTTAGCCTTTTCCCTAAAAATGTCATTCCTACCAATGTGTACAATAATTTCTGGCTTCTCAATCTCACCTTTAACAATATGCTTGAAATGCTTAGAAATGTCTTTAATCCTAGCACCAGGAAAGTAACAAATCATCTTAAATTTATGTTCACTGCCACAGAAATAGCTGTCTATGCACCTGACTGGAGAGTCCATGATAACAATAATTCTATTAAATCTTGTCAAACACTGCCTAACATAAGAATCGTTCCAAGTTTCCAAAAACTGACTGGCCCTTCCATTTTCCTCAGAGAGACTAATTCCTTCAGCTGTTCCAATATCCAATGAAATGCTACACACTAGGAAGATCACAGGAACAGTGGCATCTTGAGGTGAATGAGATGCAAAAGACATTCACCAAGATGCTACATTTGAGCATTTTAGCTCTAAGGAAAGGCTGGGTAGGCTTGCGTTGTTTTCTTTAGGGCAGAGAAGTCTGAGGGGTGACTTGATTAAGGTGCATAACATTATAAAGGGGCTGAGACAGGGTGGATAAGAAGCACTTGTTCCCCTTAGTTGAACAGTCAGTAAGGGGAGGCATAATTTTAAGGTAAAGAACAGGAGGTTTACAGGGGTTAGAGGGAAATCTTTTTTCACCCAGTAGGTGGTAGGAATCTTTTCTGTTCATTTTTGTGGGATGTGGGTGTCACTTGCTAGGCCAGTGTTTCTTGCCCATCCCTAGTTGTCCGTGAGAAGATGGTGGTGAGTTGCTTTCTTGAGCCGTTGCATTCCTCCTGCTGTGGGTTGAACCACAATGCTATTAGGGAGGGAATTCCAGGACTTAGACCCAGTGACAGCGGAAGAACGGCGATATATTTCCAAATCAGGATGGTGAGTGACTTGGAGGGGAACTTGGAGGTGGTGGTGTTCCAATGTATCTGATGCCCTTGTCCTTCTAGATGGAAGTGGTCATGGGTTTCGAAGGTGCTGTTTGAGGATCTTTGGTGAATTTTTGCAGAGCATCTTGTAGATAGTACACACTGCTGCTACTGAGCGTCGGTGGTGGAGGGATTGAATGCTTGTGGGTGTAATGCCAATCAGGCGGGCTGCTTTGTCCTGGATGGTGTCAAGCTTCTTGAGTGCTGTTGGGACTGCAACCATCCAGGCAAGTGGGGAGTATTCTATCACACTCCAGACTTGTGCCTTGTAAATAGTGGACAGGCTTTGAGGAGACAGGAGGCGAGTTACTCGTCACAGCATTCCTAGCTTCTGGCCTGCTCTTGTCGCCACTGTGTTTATGTGATAAGCCCAGTTGAGTTTCTGGTCAATGATAACCCACAGGATGTTGATAGTGGGGGATCTAGTAATGGTAACAATATTGAATGTCAAGGGGTGGTGATTAGATTGTCTCTTATTGGTGATGGTCATAGCCTGGCATTTGTGAGGCACAAATGTCACTTACCATTTGTCAGCCCAAGCCTGGATATTGTCTAGATCTTGTTGTATGTGAACATGGACTGCCTCAGAATCTGAGGAGTCATGAATGGTGCTGAACACTGTGCAATCATCGGCGAACATCCCCACTTCTGACCTTATGATGGAGAGTAGGTCATTGATGAAGCAGCTGAAGATGGTTGGGCCAAGGGAACTACCCTGAGGAACTCCTGCAGAGATGTCCTGGAGCTAAGATGATTGACCTCCAACAAGCACAACCATCTTCCTATGTGTCAGGTATGACTCCAACCACTGGAGCGTTTGCCCCCTACACCCATTGATGCCACACTCGGTCGAATGCAGCTTTGATATCAAGGGCTGTCCCTCTCATCTCACCTCTGGAATTCAGCTCTTTTGTCCATGTTTGAACCAATCTGGAATGAACTGCCTGGAAGCGTAGTAGAGGTGGGAAATCTTACAACTTTAAAATTTACATGAATGAGCACTTGAAATATCATAACATTCAAAGATATGAGACAACTGCAGGAGATTGGAGGTTTTTTGATAATAATTTTCCGCCCTTTGCCTACCCCTTTCGTTTCTCTCTTTCTCTGGGCTGCATCCCCCACCTATCCACTCACTTCTCCCCCATCACCCCAACCTCATCCTCAGTATAAATGCCACTATTTTATAGTTACCATAATTTTTGATGAAGAGTCACCATACTCAAAATGTTAACTCTGCTTTCTCTCCATAGATGCTGCCAGACCCGCTGAGTTTTGCTAGCAATTTCTGTTTTTGTTCCACACTCCAATCATCTAGTTCTTGCCTTTCACTTAAGATTGCAACAGAGATTTACAAAACTTCACCAGTACAGCACGCTGCTAACAGCTGATTCTGTTCATCATTCTGACTGATCTATGGTGATTAATTTAATTCTGGTAACCACAATCCTACTTTAATTGCTCATTAGAGCCCAGGTTTTGAAATAAAGTGAGGCCTGTCTTTATTTCTTTCCTTTCTCAAGAAAGCAAAAACATTTATTTTCACTATATTAAACCCATTGGCTTATTAATATTTCCTATTAGTTCATTAATATTTCTTGTAATAATGAAGTATACACTGGTTTAAGGTCTGTGGCCTGCGACGAGTGCTGATGCAGCCTAAGTCTTGGTCCTAAGCCATTTCTGACAAGAATTGGCATTTTCCAGTTTACAGAGCTATTATTCAGTTAGGTTCCCTGAATGGTGCAATGATTCTCACTGACTGACGGCATTGATCCTAAGAAAATACATTGCGTAACATCCCAAAAACAGACCGGATAACAAACCTTACAAGCTGCATGTTTACAGCTCAAAAACTTGTGTTTCAATGTATTACTGACTGAGGGTTTACAAGTTTTGAAATCACAGTGCTTCATTGCGAGTGGAAAGATTTAAATGTGAACGTCAAAATATGACTAACTAAAAACCAAAAGATCTGCAGATGCCGGAAATCAGAAACAAAAACAGAAATTAATGGAAAAATTCAGCAGGTCTGGCAGCATCTGTGAAGAGAAAACAAAGTTAACATTTCAGGCCCAGTGACCCTTCCTCAGAACTGATGGGGGGCAAGTGTAAGGACTAAATGATAAGTGGAGACAGAATCCAAAGAGAGAGAATAGCTATACGGGCAAAGTCGTGACAATGATTAGCATTGGAGAATGAATAGGTACTAATAGGTACAATTAATGGCTAACAGGGATTATGTGTAATAGCAGACCATGTGATAATAAGGCCTGGTGTGTGGGAGTTGGGTAGGGACACAGGAAGAGCTCAAGTCCTAAAATTGTTGAAGTTGATATTGTGTCCAGAAGGCCGTAGAGTTCCCAAGCGGAAAATGAAGTGCTGTTCTTTCAGTTTTTGCTCAGCGTCACTGGAACACTGCAGCAAGCCTGAGACAAAAATGTTGGCCAGGGAGCAAGGTGGTGTGTTGAAGTTGCAGGCAACTGGAAGCCCAGGGTCTTTTCCGCAGATAGAATGTAGGTGTTCATCAAGGCACTCGCCCAGTCAACACTTTGTGATCAGCGAATGCAGTAGCCTAGATTGTGTGAAGTGCAGGCAAAGCATCGTTTCAACTGGAAGGTGTCTTTGGGCCCTTGGATACTGAGGAGGGAGGAAGTAAATGGATAGGTGTTACACCTATGGTTGCAGGGGAATGTGCTGTGGGCTGTGGGGAGTGAAAGAAAAGTGGACCAGGGTCTCCCGGAGGAACGGTTACCTGTGGAAGGCTGCCAGGGGATGGAAGGGGAATACATGTCTGGTGGTGGCACCTGGCTGGAAGTGGCAGAGATGGCGGCTAATGATTCTCTGGATGTGTACGCTGGTGGGATGGTAGGTAAAGACAAGGGGGCACTATTGCGAGGTAACAAAGTGTGAAGCTGGATGAACACAGCAGGCCAAGCAGCATCTCAGGAGCACAAAAGCTGACATTTCGGGCCTAGACCCTTCATCAGAGGGTCTGATCCACCCAAGTTGATCAGTCTTGGACTAACTGATTTTTGTCACTGAATCCATGACTCAGGATTCCTTGTTCAAGCGTTGGTCCCTGAGGTTGTTGCTTGTGATCGTCCAGAAAATCCAATCTTTATACCCTTATCTATATGACTTATCTTGTGTACTCTGCCCAAAATGACCCCACTCCCTCTTGTGTGGCTAGGATTAGAAGCTATAAATCACTTTGGGAGGAGCTGGTTGAGACATTGCATAAGCTAGCAGCTGTTTAAAAGGTTGACATTAAAAATGTTACCTGTACTCAAAAGTTGATAAGTTGTCAGAACTGAATGGCACACATGCAAGGATTCTGAGGAAAAAGCCAAAATTAGACACTGAATTGTGGGTTATGCCTACATGTGAAGAAATCCTAGGAGGCTGGTAATATAATGCCCACATATTGCACTTCTCATCACCTATTGATGCTGAAGTTAGTGTTATGATGTTATTGTGTTATTCTATCAGATATAACCTAAGACAATTTCAATCAGACTGGCTCCTTAGTGTTTTGGTCGTTCCGTTTCTTTAATTTCTAGATTGTTTCGTACAAGGTTCTTCAACACTTAACCAACCTAGAAACATAGCAACTGGAAATACATACCAAGTAATTGACAATCAGCTGTTTGTACTATTGAACGTTCATTAGTCCTGGCTGCAATTTAGATGAACAGGAAGCACCGCATAATTCAACTGCTTGACACAACTGCGGAGTGAGAAATTCCTGGAGCTGCATATATCAAATTATGTTGAAATGATATTTTGATTCTCACATTATTAAATGGAGGCACTTAAAGATGACTGTATTCACCACATTGATCCAGTAGAAGTTAGTTGGGTAAGTGCAATCGGTGATAACTGACAGCTGTCACTACAGGAGCAGCGTTTTGGTGTTTAGCTTTGAATCTTGCCTGTTGCAGTGTCACATAAAGCACAGATTCGAGAGTTTGGAAAGAACCATTGAGTACCGAATTGAGTGAATATCAAAAAACGTGGAGCTGGACAAGCAATTGAGGTCAGACCGCATCTGAGGAGTAGGGAGGTCAACGTTTCGGGTTGGAACCCTTCTTCAGGTCCTGAGTTTTGAGACAGTATTGTGTAGTATTTTTCCCCCCCAGAGGAACTGGCTTCTTCATTTTGTCATATGAAGTCATGTTAATGTTTTAAACACCTGAAGCAAATTACCTCTCAATCTTCTCTACTCAAGGAAATACAAAGTCAAGTTTATACAACCTATCTTCTTAAGCTAACTCTAGTTACATTATCATGAGTCTGCTCACCATTAGCCACCATGCCGGCCAATATTGGCAGGTGACCTAAAAGCTTTATATGTAAATATAACCTTCTGAGCTACATCGCTCAAAACTACTTCTGATGGAATTTGTCCAAATCACTGTACGAGTGTAAACATAGAAGTGTTGAATGACACCGTATGAATAAGGACCATTCAATCCATCATGCTGTTTGACAGAGCTACCTCATTAGTCCTTACTCCTTCCTATGGTTCAACTTTATTTTCTGCAATTTCTATGAAACAGCTTGGGACTTTGAGGTATTGAAACTATCTATCTATGTACAAAAAGGAAACCGTGGAAATGTTTTCTCCTTATTCTCAAAACTCATGATTTTAAACAATGAAATCTATTTACATAACAGATTAACATAATAACATTCTCTGATTCGATTTAAAGCATTATAAGAAATATGACAGAGCCTCATAGCGGGATACTGGATGACCGAAAGCTTGATCAAAAGTGTACCTTAAATTAGGAGATCATTGAATCATACAGTAGAGGTCCTTCAACCCATCAAGTCTCCATCAACAAAACTAAATCTACACTAAGAGATAGTAGGAACTGCCGATCCTGGAGTATCTGAGGTAACAAGGCGTAGAGCTGGATGAGCACAACAGGCCAAGCATCATCAGAGGACCAGGAAAACTGACGTTTCAGGTCTGGACCCTTCTTCACAAGGTCCAGACCTGAATCGCCAGCTTTCCTGCTCCTCTGATGTTGCTTGGCCTGTTGTGCTCATCCAGCTCTACACTTTGTTACCTCTAAATCTACACTAAGCCCACTTTCCAGAACTTGGCCCATTGCCTGGAATGCTTCGACATTCCAAGTGGTCATCTAAGTGCTTTTTAAAAGGTGCAAAGTTTCCTGCCTCAGCTACCCTTCCAGGCAGTTCATTTCAAATACTCACGGCCCTCTGAGGAAAATAAATCTTCAAATTCCCCCTAAAACGTCTGCCTTTCACCTTAAAATTATACCACTTGTTACTGACCCTTCAACTAAGTGGAACAGACTGCACTCCATCCACCCTATCCATGGCCCTCATAATCATGTACAACTCAATCAGGTCCCCTCTCAGCTCTAAAGTTGGTAGAGAGTGAGGTGGAAAGATGAAAAAGTTTACAGAGGGTATTCTAGGGCTTAGGGGTTCAGGCAGTTAAAGGTAAAGAATAAAATCAGGGATGCTCAATGAGTCAGAATTTGTACGGATGTCTCAAATTGTTGAACAAGAACAGAAGTTGCTGGAAAAGCTCAGCAGGTCTGGCAGCATCTGTGAAGAAAAAAACAATCAGATTTAACATCTCGAGTCCAGTGACCCTCCCTCGGACCTGAAACGCTAACTCTGATTTTTCCATCACAGATGCTGCCAGACAGGCTGAGCTTTTCCAGCAACTTCTGTTTTTGTTCCTGATTTACAACATCCGTAGTTCTTTTAACTTTTATCTCAAACTGTTGTTTGGGCTGGAGGTATTGCAGGAATAAGGAAGGAAACTTCTGCTCCCTTCTGCACTATTTACATATAAAGCTTTTAGTCACGAGCCAACACCTGTGACTGAATGTCACCTCCGTGAAATGCCTTGGGACATTTTGCTATATTAAAAGATGCAAGGTATCGTTGCTTGCTGCCCTTCTTTAATGAAAATTGTAAACTTGGATGTACAACTAATTTATTCAGTTAGCAATAAATGTAGTGAAAAGTTGAAGACCCAACAGAGGTCCATGGTGTTTACCATGTCCCATCAAGAAGAATAACTTCACCCTCATTCCTTTTTTTTTATAATGGAACCAATTTGGGTGAGGTGGGTTAGACATGGGGAAGTGCAGCAGAAGGGGAATGAGTAACGATGGGGTAGTGTAGCAGTGTGGACTTGTTGGGCCGAATGTCCTGTTCCCACACTGTTGGGATTCTATGATTCAATTTGTAATGCATGTCATAAGGCTCCATCAAGTTTTGTGCACTTTTAATTTTTCTCGTCTTTAATGAGGAAAATAAAATCCAGAGGCATTTATTGTAAGTTTTACATAACGTTTAATGACAGCAATACAGATAGTTAAGTACTAGCATTTAATATACAAGCAGAGATACACGGAACAAGGAAAGGCTTTGAAACGAAGAAAATAAAACACATTTCCCCTACACAAGATAACATTAAAAAACATTACAAACAATTTTGAGGGGAAATTGTTCAGCATTACACCTTTTTAATATTTTTTCCGGGTTTCTTTTGCTGTATAAAACAAGACAATGTGCATCTTATATTTGTACTGTCTCTCTACAGATTTACAGCCAAGTAGAAAATCAGGTCAAGCAGCCAAGAATTCTCTCTCCACCTCACTCTCTCTGTTCAAGTAGGTACCAGGGGTTAGATGTGGCAGGTAAAGTTCATTCAGGCAAAACTTCAACTTCAAAATCAAATTTTTAAAAAGGTACTATTACAGATATACATGATCCAGAAACTGTATTCCCTTTTAAGAAGTGGGGATGAGGAGTAGGGGCAAGTCTGATTGACAGTGCTTACAGTCAAGAGTATGTGCATGCATACTGCACTTGTTGACTGTTTACATCAATACATGGTTTAGTTAAGCCTTTAAAAGGTCATTAACACAATCCAACAGCACAGAATTGACTTATTTATTGATTCTGATGTGTCAGTGGCAACCAGTAGTTCTGGAGGTACTTTTAAAGTCTTTGCACCAATCTCTAAATTTTGAATCTATGAGCCAGTTATTTCACCAAATGTACATTTTATCTCCTTCAAATGCCCTGACCAAAAACAAATATTGGGTAAATTGTTAAGCCATAGGTTTTCTGCCTCTGAAAGACGACCTTCTGCCTATTCCTTTCATAAAGTCAAGGACACTGGTCCCCTCAACTGAATTATGCCCTAACTAAAATCAGCTAACTTAGCAGAGTGGGCAAGCAAAGTTCAAAATCCTTGTGAGGCACAATGTCACAGCTTAATAATTCTTTTATTTAACATTCTAGAGTGTCTCCCAGCACAAAGTCTCACCTGTTGAACATTGTCCCCTTCTGGCCCCAGCCACCTTCATAGAATCAGCCCCACCATGCATTTGCAAACTCTGTAGCAGGATTCATCTCCATGACACCTCCAACTGAATCTAGCAAAGTAACAGCACTGACATCAATCAACTGGATCACAGTGCTAGGATTCAAGAATGGTTCTAACCTGTCTCACTTGAATGCATTTTTATCAGACTACGGAAAGAAAAGACACCAGAAACAGCCCGCGGATCTGTCAGTGGCGGTAAAGAGAAATTGCAGGTTAATGTTTTGGGTGTGGACCCCTTTTCACAATCGAATACCATTCCATGCCAAAAACTGCAACCTGGATATCCAGAATGTAGTCTGCCCTACAATTCTTGTTTTTAAATCTGATTTTCAAATTTTAATTAGTTATTTGATTCCTACCAAAAAGAGATACTTTGCCTAAACTTTTTGTCTTACATTCATCTCTCTTTCCGGTATATTCCAGATCTGTACCACCAAGTGACTACATTTTTTAAATTTTGTATTAATACTCAAAAAATCCACTAGGTAAAGATACATTTGTCCGATACAGACCTTCAGACTCTACAACCATTCGGACTTAAGTTTCCTACATTTCCATAGTGATTAAACTTCAAAAGTATTTACAGTAATTGGCTGTAAAACTCTTTGGGACATCCTGAGGTTGTGAAAGGCGCTATATAAATGCAAGTTCTTTTTATTAAAAATTGAAGTGCAGGCTAGAGTCAAGGCTGAGCAATCTCCCCAAGAGTATGTAAAAGTACTGCACTGTACAGAGTAGCACTTTGGAATCTCAGATCTCAGTTCACAGGATCCATAACCACTAGATTCACTAGAGGTTCTAGGCTCTAGCTCACAGGACCCAAAACACTGGATTCACTGTCCCAGTTGACTCAGATCAAGAACTTGTGTGATCCTTAACCAGTTTCACAATGCACATCAAAAACAGAACCAGTTTGTTGCATTAGTTAAAGAGCAGATTTGGAAATATTTGCACTCCAAACCATGAGAGGCATCCTGTTTTAAAATAGAACTTGACAAGATACCTACCTCATGTACAATAACGTCTAAGCACGGCCAGAGATCAACAATTGAAACGACATATCTGTTACGTATTGAAATCTGAAACATCAGAAAGCAGCAGAGGATCTGTCAGCATCAGTCAGAACTTGGAGGGGTCTCCAACACCTCATTTAAATGGCTAATCTTCACATACGTGCTAAGACAGTGAGTGGTAGCAGAGTATTTAACTAAGAGAGTTATCACAGCCAAGACTGATTCTGTCCTCACATCATATCCAGACCTGTATATTTTCCAGTGTTGATCACTGAATACCAGTCATGACCAAGTGCTTTTGCCCCTCCAGCCCAAGGCTGCTGAGCCCAAGTGTAGCACCCATGGTATTGCCCTGAGCAAGATGCCAAATTCAGTTTGGCTCAGAAGCAACACACCTGGGATCTGCCTGATCTACAGAACTTATCCATTCATTGAACCAACTTTCTGAAGGTCTGGAGAGAATCATCACAATTTTAATGAATACTTTACTAACAAATAAGCTTAAATGTTTTTTTGAATACCATGCAATAAAATCACCAATATCCTTTGAAAGAATATACAAGCCATGGAGTCCATCGCTGCTATAAAAATGCAGAGGTTTGGTGGATTCAGATGCGTATCATTGTAGACTTCTATCTTGATAACTTACTCTAAGGAGTTTATGTGAGGATGTGGATTCTAGAAGTCTTACTAAGAAACAGAGAATCTGGATACCAAGAATCAACACCCCCTCCGATATCCACAGTGTTTACCCAATGCTCACTTATCACTTACAGTCCCATTGGCACAAATTGCCTATCCAGGTGTTCCATTTTTCATGAAATCTAAGAGTACGTGGCTATGTGCTGTTCAACCACATTGGGCATCACAGTCCCATCTTCACCCAACAACAATGCAATGGTATCATTTCTATGTCACCAGATAGTGATCATACAGATGAGTGGGGTCCCTAACTGAGGCCAATCGTAGCAACCCATCCCCACTCAATATTCTGTGCTGAAATCAATTATCACAGCACAGTCCAGGAGACCAAATTTCAGAAAGTCCTGGTCCGTATAGCCCAGTACTGCACAGGTGGCCCATTTGCCTACTGTGCCATCTGGGGAAGTTTCTAGAACAGCAATTTCTTTTCCTGTCCAAAGCCAAAATGACAGAATGCTCAGCAGGAGAAGAGAGGAGCTAGAATTGGGGCAGGTTTCAAATCTCCTCAGCAACAAGCTGTTTATTAACACTTTTTTTTCCAAAGAGAGAGAGTTAAAATGAAAATACTTTGTAGTAGCTAAAAAAAAACAATAGAAGCAGGTATTATATCCAATAATTAGTGACAGATTGGGAAGGAGAGATCAGTGATTGATGCTTGCATCATTGGTGGTACAAGTCGGTTGCACAGTGACAAACCAGCCCCCGGTACCTCCACTTGTTTTTTGACTTTGAAAGGTAGATTTATTTTGGGTTTTGGAACGGCACTGACTGTGTTGTACATCTTTACTGTGAGGCCTGTGATGTTGGGTTCTCCGACTTGCTCTCTTGGCTCGATGGAGGCTTACTGTTCCAGGGGCTGTTGGCTCCCAGCGCAGGGGAGTTGTTGAAGCTGTCCTCGTCGTCTATGCCATTGGTCGCATCATACTGTGTATTCTCCAAACGTGTGATAAGCCGCTCGTCCTCATCGCCAAACTCGCCCCCCATCAGGGTGGGCTCACCCACCACCATCACGTCCTGTAACAGGGAGGTGACCTCAGCTCATTTAAAGAACAATTCGCAACAGGATAGACAAACAGACCCATACAAACACGCACATGCACAGAAACACCTGAACACAACAATGACTTGCATTTATATAGCGCCTTTAACATAGTAAAAACATTCCAAGGTGCTTCACAGGAGGGCAAAGCAAGAAAAAAAAGACACCAAGCCAAATAAGGCAGCAGTGGATAATTGGCCAAATACTTTGTCAAACAAATAGATTTTAGTGAGAAGAATCTTGTAGGCAAGAGAGTTAGAGACCGGAGCTTGAGGAAGGAATTCCAAACACTCTTGGAAATCTACTCTTTTGAATAAGACTTGTGTCACCCATCCAAGTATTTAAATTTTGCAGGTGCCAGTGTTGGACTGGGTGGACAGGATTAGAAGTCACACAACACCGGGTTACGGTGTTGGAACATAACGGGGTGTCGTGTGACTTATGACTTTGTCCAAGTATTTACTGTGTGGCTTTTGACCTTTATGCACTTGTGATGGCCTTTTAGATGTGGAGGAGGAGAGTTTTAGGGAGGAAGTTCCCCAACAGCTAAAGGCATCCCTGCCAATGATGAGGCAGTAAAAATCAGGGAAGCACATGACACCAGAACTGGGGAACGCAGAGATCTGGGAGGGTCATATGCTTGAGGTAGTGAAAGGAGAAACTATGGAAAGATTTGAACACAAGAATGAGAATTTTAAATTCGAGGCATATGGGTGTGAACAACAAAAAGCAAACAATCAAATTTAATCTGCACACAGAACTCTAGACATACACCTAGATGTACTTACAACAGAGAATTATCTTGCCTAAGGTTTTCACATGAGTCTACAGTAGACCACAGTGTTGGAACTCATGTGCCAATCTGTTAGTGTGTTCTACCCACCACTGACATCCATTTCCTTCACTGCCCTCACGATCTACAGCCCCATCTTTCACACTCCCAGACACAACATTTTGTCAGGAGAAAAGGTAGACAACCCAAGTCTCAGCTGGTACCACCCTATAATTAGCTTGAGATGGGACCATTCCCTCCTTCTCCCAAACAGAACTTCCAATTCACTTCAGCAAATCTAGATGGTCAGAAACTTAACCATTGGGTGAAGTTTGGGTAAGTTCAATAACCAACGTATCTGATAAGACAACTCTTCCCTATTTATTATTTGCTCTCTCCATCACTTAAATTCCCATCCACCCCTCCAGCTCTTGAAGATATGACTTACTGACTGTGAATCTGGGATGCACGGTCCCACCATCTAGCCCTTGGGTGAGGTACCTGAGTGGTCATCCCAGACCAGGCAGTACCAGTGGTAAATAGCTTAGAGTTCAAAGCTGACACTTCATAGAAAGAGTGAAACAAAGTGACAACAACAACATAAAATCCAAAGAAAATCTCCCAGAAAAAGTGGAAAATCTGCTCATTTCCTGTCCTTGTATGGTTCAGTGAGTGAAGGGCAAAGAAACGTGGATGCTTACAGGTACCTGACTGGACAGCGCAAAGCTACTAGCCGGACTCTTCTTTTTGCTGTTGCTGTTGGCATTAGAATTGGGGCCGCTGCTGATGGTACTGCCCCCTGACATTTTCCTTTTCCTGCGTTTGCTTGGTGCCTGCCTGGCTGGTTCAGCTGCCAAAACAAGCAATCAATATCAATTAGTAATGATTATAATAATTATTATATAGTATTATATTATGATGCAGTAATAATAATTATAATTAGTAATTTTACCAAAACCCTTAAACCTGCTTAAGAGGTATTTTATCTCAATTCAAACCCCCTACAGTCAATTTTCATTGGTCTGTTGTTTAGGAAAATGGAGCCCAATCACTTACTGCCAGGGTCTAGCTCTATCACATTACTCCACGTCAATAACAATTTTCTGTTTCTACATCAGCTGTCCTAGTGCTACTTTGAAAACCCACAGTCTTCTAGTCTGCCTTGCTTAAAGTTGTACGCATGGGTGTGTGTCAACTCACTTAAACTGATTGAAATAAATGGTTTACTCATCATCGTGTTATTTTGGACACTGGTTTCCAGAAAGGATTGTCTTATTCCATTACCCTGGTGGATGTCATCATAAAGCCTATTCAATTACTGTTAGTCATGTGAATGTCGATGACTAATGTTACTCGGCTTCATGCATTCACACACAGTATTGACAGACATATTTGTCCAGCAAGGCAAGAAATTGTTTTTTTCTCCTCTCCATCTTCTAAAGAATCATACATCAGTTTAAATGCAAACTCATCAAGAATTGATCTAAACATCTTTGTAGTCTCAAGTCACTCATAGAAGTATTGGGGAACATAGGTACTGGTCTTTATACTATGTGGTGAGCATTCCCTTATGTCTGTTAACAGGTTTGAAGCTAACCCAAAACTGGCCTTCGAGCCTCATTACCATGATTTAGGGAGACTGTCAGCTCTTCCACATGCGCCTCATTTGTTTTGAAAACATGAATGCCAGAATCCTTGTCTTCTCAGTAACTGTAAGTCAAGGAGGGATAACCAGAACAGCAATGATAAACAGGGGTTGCCCAATCCTTTCTTTAGATGGCAGACCCAATTTTGGAAAGGTCATCTGGGTGCAGGGGTTTGATTACTAACGTGGTCCCTTGTTACGCCCTCTAAATGAGAGCAACTAACTTCCTCATGGGAGTGTTTTCGTAAATGGATAGTCATTATTCTTCTCACTTTCTTCCACTATTGGCAGATATATAGTAATGAAAGAATAACAAAGTCTCTCATGTACTTACCGGGGGGAGCAACCATCCGCTGCCACTTTTGGAACAGGCATGTCTTGAGGCAATCCCTTGGGCTTAAGCTGTAGGTTTTATGCCTGGACATTAACTCCTGCATTGGCTCTAAAATAACACAGAGCTGCCAGATGGAGGAAGGGAGTGCAATGGGAAGCATGAGGAGGAAAGAATGAATTTATACCAGAAGGAGAATAAGGGTTTGATGAGTAAGAAGCAGAATGATATAAGAGACAAAGAGGAGAAAAATATTATGTTATGCACCTTGATGCTCATAGGATTGTACTTAACATTGATATTCGCTCATTGGGATGTTTCAGCTCTTTCAGGACATTGTAAATCATCATCTCAGAATTGTCCATGCCTTAGTAGGATAAAATTTTGTTTTGTTCTGAATAACACAAGATCAGCTTGGATCTATTTTGAGCCTAAACAAGGCTCACCCAAAGTTGTCCCCAGGGCTCCATTTTAGTTGGGGATGAACTGCCAAAGTCATTCTACCTCCAGAAGCAGCTGATGCCAATGGTCAGGTAGAGAGGGCTCACATTCACTCACCCTCTGGCAAGATGGAGAAGGAGAATATGAAGAGGGATGATTTCAGGCAGCAGTTCTCAGGAGTACTGTGGAGCTAGAATCACTACTTCTTCTGAGCTCATAGAGGAAAGCTCGGTGTAAGATGCACCAATGCCTTTGAAACTTGCAAGTATCAGACCAAGGTCCTGATGCCCTCAGCACTGGTGAAAACAGAGGTGTCCTTAAAGAAAGATTCAACCCCTCATTAGGACTTGCAATGGACCTACACCTCTTTAGAGCCCTAAAACTATCTGACACGAGTATTACTTTCAGGCATCCATGAACTTACAGCATCTCCAGGTTTTACACCCAGGAAAGAAGACAAACAAAGATTAAACTTTACCCAAAGGCAAATCAGGAAGAATTTAAACCCAACAACGCATTCCCTCACTTTATATGGTGCAAAGTTTATTCCAAAAATCTTTCTTCATGTGAACACAATCATTCACAAATCTCCTATCCATCCATTAAGATCCTGAACCAGCTGTGCTGGCAACTAAATTCCTAATAATGCATCTCCTACATTCATTGCTTCATGCCCAATTAAACAGGAAAGAGTGCCTGCAAAGATATCAATGCACATATGAACAGGTTCAACAACAGCTTCTTCCCTGCTGTTATCAGACCTTTGAACAGACATCTTAAATGTTATTTCTGATCTCTCTCTCTGCACCTTCTCTGCAGCTCTAACACTGTATTCTGCATGCTGTTCTGCTACCCTGGTGCACTTTGTAGGGTACAATCTGACTGTACATCACACAAAACAACATTCAATCATGGCATCTCAGTACATGTGACAACAATAAATCAAACTCAGACTCACCCAGAATTCTCACCAGTCAATCTGGAATAGACTGAAACCTTTAAAGTTTTGGCAAAGGTGAGACTGTTGACATGCTTGCCGAGCTGGCTTGTTTTTGTTCAGACATTTCATTACCATGCCAGGGGAATAAATTCCCAGCGGAGAAGAATAATATCGCTTCATCAGAGGCTCCATTAATGAGGTCACCTAGCTTGGTGACAAAACATCTGAACAAAAACAAGCCAGCTCGGCAAGCAAGTCAACAACCTTATGTTGAAATATTGAAATCATTACTGCATTTTACTGAGTCAAACATGACCATGTGTTCCAGAAATCTCAAATTGCCAGTAACATCCACACCCAGTGATGATGAAATAAAATGTAGTATGACTATGATTATCCAGGATATAAATGCTGTCATGTCCCAAGAACAAATTAAAACAAACTGATAATCAGACTTTGAACAAAGGAATCAACATCTTAATTTTTTTAATTGACACCTTGGAAATCATATATAAAATCTAAATAATCGTTCTTTTTAATAGCATAAATTTCTAATTGCTGATAGTAACAGACTCTGGTATTTGATTTCTGATTTTTTGTAATGTTATGAAGAGCCGTGTTTATGTAAGATAGAGAGTGTTACATGGAAAGAAACCACTGATGAAGAAGTGCTAAGAGGACTGATCAAAATGCCCACAGGGCATTGTAGCAGAGATGAGCAACACTGGCAGCACATGTTCTTGGCCTCCAGAATGTATGTTGCACCAGAATGGCAGGAGAATGGACACCACCAGCTGGCAAGACCTGGTGAAGCAGAACACCATTCAAGCTGCACTGAGAAACTGCGATGGTGGTACAGTATTACTGCTCACTGTCCGACATGTGATGTCAGTCACACGTAACTAGCTAGCTTGACTACATCTAATCAGAGATACATCAACCATTTTTGATCATCACTAAGTCAAATTCTTAGCACTCCCTCACAGCATTATGTAGTAACTACACTACATGTGCTGCAGTGGTTTACAAAGTGGTTCAGGTCATGCCCTCACCCTAAGCATGAACATTCTAAATCATGTATCCTTGCCCTTGGGGGAGGCGACAGCCTAGTGGTATTATACTGGACTGTTAATCCAGAGACCCAGACAACATTCTGAGGACCTGGGTTCGAATCCTGCCATGGCAAACAGTGGAATTTGAATTCAATAAAATATGTGGAATTAAGAATCTAATGATGACCATGATCCATTGCCAATTGTTGGGGAAAAAACCCATCTGGTTTTTTAACGTTCTTTAGGGAAGGAAACTGCCATCCTTACCTGGTCTGGCCTACATGTGATTCCAGACCCACATCAATGTGGTTGACTCTGAGCTGCACTCTGGGCAATAAATGCTGGCTAGCCAGTGACACCCTCATCTCATGAATGAATATAACAAAAATGTATTATGAGGCTACAGTTGCCTGGAGTTGAAGTTCAATTTCTCAGCAGGACAGTTTATTTCATTTTAAAACATAATATTAAAATAGTATTATAATCGCTTCTTCCTGGTGCCACACCACAAAATAACCCCAGTTACGAAATTCAGTTTCATAATATTTCCATGGTGTGATGTCAGTGTATAAAAGTTCAGTCCCAAAGACACACTACACAACCTATCAAGTACTAAATCAGCCCATTCTAAACCTCCAGGAGCTTGGACTCAAATAAACAATAAGTATATCTAAATATGGGATTGAGCTGCCTGGGTGTTGGGGACAAAGAGTCAGGGACTACAATTTGGCAACCCTTCGTGTAGGATGTCACAGTTTGCACAGCACTCCCATAGTCCCTAGGCATGTACTCAGATTCTATGTGGATCAGTTGGTGGAAGTATTCACAGACGTCTTTAACCTCCCCTTACTATGATCTGAAGTCCTCACCGGCTTCAAAAAGACCACCATCATGCCAGTGCCAAAGAAAAATCATGCAACGTGCCTTGAAGACTGCTGCCCAGTGGCTCTGATCTCCATAATTATGAAGTGCTTTGAGAGGTTAGTCATAGCTCACATCAATTCCAACCAACCAGGCCGCCTTGATCCAGAGCAATTTGCCTGCTGTCACAACAAGTCCACAGCAGACGCCATCTCCCTGGCCCTATGCTTATCCCTGGAGCCTCTAGATAACAAGGGTACCTATATCAGACGCCTATGTAATGACTACAGCTCTGCCTTCAACACCATAATTCCAAGCTAACTCGTCTGTAAATTCCAAGACATAAGTCTTGGCTTCCCTCTCTGTATCTGGATACGCGACTTCCTGACCCATTGACCGCAATCAACCTATTCCATGATAATCCTCAACACTGATGCCCTGCAAGGTTGCACACTCAAACCCCTACTATACTCCTTATACACTCGTGACTGTGTGGCCAAATTCCACCCCAGTGCCATTTACAAGTTTGCTGACTACACCACTGTTGTAGGTCGGATCTCAAACAATGATGAGACAGGAAAAAGATTGCGTGTTTAACAGCATGGTGTAAAGACAACAATCTCTCCATCAATGTCAGCTAAACAAAGGTGCTAGGCTTTGATTTCAGAAAGCGGAATGGAGGCCACATACTTGTCTGCATCAATGACACTGAGTTGGAGATGGTCGAGAGTGTCCAGTTCCTGGAGTGGTGATCATCAACAATCTGTCCTGGTCCACCTATTTCGAGGCAATGGTCAAGAAAGCACAACAGTGTGTCTACTTCGTCAGGAGGCTAAGAAAATTTGGCATGGCCACAAAGACACTTTTCAGTTTTTACAGCTGCACCATTGACAGCATCCTATCTGGATGCATCACAGTGTGGCATGGCAACTGCCCTTCCCAAGATGCAAGGAAGAACAGAGGACTAAGCCAAGTCCCATCTCACAAACCAGCTTTCCATCCACTGATGCCATCTATACTTCCTGCTGCCTCGGGAAAGGAACTAGCAAATCAAAGACCCTCCCACCTCTCTTCCATGATCTCCTGTTGGTAGAAGATATGAGTTTCACCATACGTACAAACAGATTCAAGAACAGCTTTCGCTCTGTTATCGGACTTTGCAAGGACCTCTCGAATATTAATGTTCATCTCTCTCTCTCTGCACCTTCTTTTGCAGCTATAACACTGCATTCTGCACTCTCTTCTGCTACTCTGGTGTACTTTGTATGGTAAGATCTGCCTGTACAGCACACAAAACAACACTTTTCACTGTAACTCGGTACATGTGACAACAACAAATCAAATTCAAACTCACATTTTTCAATGTACTAAAAATCAGCTACTCTGTTAAAAAGAAAACAAAGGCTAGAACTGGACCTGTTTAATTTGACACTACAAAGCCACTATGAAACAGCTTTCCTGGGTGAAGACATTGGATTTGAGCAGTGTCTGAGGACTACATGAGGAAATCAAAGGACTTGTTTCTTTGGGCATGTATTTGCTATTTCTATAATCAGTAGTTAGTTCCTGCAATGGTGGTTTAATAGCTGGTATGCTCCATACTTGAAGCAAGGCTATTTTGAAGAAGTGCTCAGAAATCTGGCAAAAACGGTGAACTACTGCTGGGAAATCCACAGTCATAGAGAATAAATATATTCTGCTAGAAGTAGAAATTTTCTTTCAATTTCAGTTTTCTAAGGGATGTGAGGGATAAGGACTGATGTGTTACCAAGAGGCTGTGATGCCTTGTTTCTTCCTACTGGATTTTTAAAGTAGAATGCTTTACTTTGAAGTGCCCTTACTCGGAGGTAGTTGAGAGTAGAGTTGGACAGGCCACATCTTGTGATGTTCTTTGACAACTGATCCAGCATCTGTGGGTCCTGGGACTGTGAAGAAAAAAAGAATGGAATAAGGATCAATTAATAGGTTGGTGACGATCAACTCATTAATGTCAACACTCAAGTTCTCCTGATTACAATAAATTCAAAGCATGGCTGTGGTGAGGGAGGTTAGAGAGTTATGGAGATATACAGCTTGGAAACAGACCCTTTAGTCCAACTCGTCCACGCTGACCAGATATCTTAAATTAATCTAGTCCTATATGCCAGCATTTGGTCCACATTCCTCTGAACCCTTGCTATTGTTGCAAAGTTGGGTAGAGTGTTTGTGGATTAAGAAGCAGGAAGTTCAGATTTGGTGTTTGTAAAATGCTAAGGTGGGGGAAAGCATTGTGTGATCCCTTTAAAGGATGATGTGCTTTTTCAATGCTTTGAGACATAAAATGGATGCCTGTGAGTAGGTGAAAGTTTGCAAGTATCTAGACAGTGCCAGAATTGAAACATTTGTATCAAAAGGCAGTACTATTAGCAGGCCAAGCAGCAGTTCTGTTCTGTTACCAAAACAATAAGTTTGAATTTAGCTAATCAATTTGAATCACATAGATATCAAAAACCAATTAAATTTAAATCTGATGGTTTTGACAATCTAGAACCAATCCTATTGTAAGAAAATGATATGTCATCAAGGGTACAAAAGGAGAGGGGAGTTGGGCAAAGAAAGGAGAGCTAATTGCCACCTGTCGAGTCAAAAACTCGCAAGAGAGAATCGCTGTCTCATAGTTTTCTCTAAGTCTTACACAAAGCACTATCTAAAGAACAAAGGTACCAACAGCACGAATACTTAATATTCCTGACAGAAGGATCGATCAGAAGGCATTGCTGCAGATGGTTCAACAGAGAAGGCACAGAGCTTTCCAGGAGACACATAACCTGGCTGTGATTTATTTTTATATAAGCTGGACCTGTATCTATTAGAACAGCCTACCCATTGGAATCTTGTTTTATTTGGGAATAGTTAGAAGCTAGAAGAGGTTTATTTGGCTTCTTAATTGTTTAATTAATTTGTTCTCTGTTCAAGTTAGATAAATTATTTGTTAGTTGTTGATTAGTTGGTGAGCGTCAAAAATTTATTTAACCACTAGAAATTGCTGAAGGGCAGGTTACACCACTTTTCACACTCCGTTTCAGATGATAAGGCAAGGTGTTCCTCTTTAGGTGTTTCAGTGTTAGTTCTCGGGGGTGGAGTCAACCTCTGCTTTCTAACACTATTCATACACCCATTCAGATGCCTTTCAAATGTGTAATTGTACCAGCCTCCACCACCTCCTTTGGCAGCTCATTCTACACATGCACCACCTTCTGTATGAAAATGTTGCTCCTTAGGTCCCTCTTAAATCTCTCCTCCCGCGCACCCCCCCCCACCCCCCGAGTCAGCTTAAACCCATGCCCTCTAGTTTTGAAAAAGAATGTGAAAAAGATCTTGGCTATTCATTCTATCCATACTCCATAAGATTTTATAAACTTCTATATGGTCACCCCTCAGCCTTTGACACTCCAAGGAAAACAGCCCCAGCGTTTTCAGCCTCTCCCTAAAACTCAACCCTGGCAACATCCTCGTAAATCTTTTCTGAAGTCTTTCAAGTTTCACGATATCCCTCCTATAGCAGGGAAACCGGAATTGAACGGAGTATTCCAAAAGTGGCCTCACCAATGTCCTGTACAGCTACAACATGACCTCCCAACTCCTACACTCAATGCACTGAATAATAAAGGCAAGTGTACCAAATGCCTTCTTCACCACCCTGCCTATCTGCGACTCCACTTTCAGGTTACATATTTATCCTTAGGCATCAATGGCCTAACATTTTGAAAAGGACCAATTCATTTGGGTCTGGAGTTTGAGACATGTACTTAAGTACATAAGAAACAGGAGCAGCACTAGACCATTCAGCTCCTTGAGGCTGTTCTAAATTCAGTAAAATCATAGCTGATCTTTGCCCTCAACTCCACCTTTCTCAGATAACGCAACAGAATAAACTGATGGTGTAATGTTAATTTACGGAAGTTTCTTCGCACATTTAAAAGCTAAGAAATTTTACTTGAAGTATTAATTTAAGACAATGTTCAAATGTAAACATTTCAAAGACAGCAGCCACAACAATACAGAGAGAAACTACTTTAGTTGAGCTTTTCAACTTTCAAACCATTCATTTCTGACAAAAAAAGTTTATTGAGCGCGATGGGAAGTGATTTTATCAAGCTTGTGCTGTTAACTAAAATTCATCCATGAATTTGCACTGGCAAGTTATCATTGCACATAAACAAGTTCAATTCACGCAATTTAGCATGGCTGGTCCACCTAACCTGCACATCTTTGGACTATGGGAGGAAACCGGAGCACCCGGAGGAAACCCACGCGGACACGGGGAGAATGTGCAAACTCCACACAGAGGGTCGCCCGAGGTTGGAATTGAACCCGGGCCCTTGGTGCTGTGAGGCTGCAGTGCTAACCACTGAGCCACCGTGCCGCCACAAGGAAATTAGAAGGAAATTATTCCTGTCGGATGGGCTTCACTTGAAATATGAGGCTGATGAGAAGTTTTTTAATTAATTGGGTGGGAGGTGTGTTCAGGAGATGTGAAACACGTGATTACAAAGTTAAATAATATGGCAGCATTGCAGGGCAGCTATCCGGCTAATGATATCATGAGGGTGACATGGAGCCAATATGCAAGCATTAAAAATAACAGCAAATAGGTCAAGGGAAGAGAAAAAAAAACTAGAATTTATGGCACTTCACTTAAATGTACACAGTACTTAAAACAAAATTTGGAACCTAGCAGTTAATAAGATGCAATAAGTATGACAGTGAGAAATTATCTTAGATCTGAAGATATAGAATCCATATGGGTGCAGGTAAGGACAATGAAGAGATGAAAACAAATTTTGGGAGTAATCTGTAGGCATCCTGTAGAAGATAATGAGGGCATGTAAAAAAGACATAATATTAATGATGGGTGACTTTAATCCTAATGGTGATCTAGAAAATCAAATTGTCAGAGGCAACCAAAAGGAAGAATTCAATGAGAGTATTCGGCACAGTTTCCTAGAAATATATGTTGTGGATTCATTCAGGGATTAGGCTATTTTCGATCTGTTAATGTGTAATTGGAAAAAGTGGCCAATGCATAACATAGCGGAATTTTACAATCAACACATGGGAGTTAGAAACGTATGTTAGAAATAATTGTGTTAAACCTAAATAAAGGCATTTAAAAAGGAAGGAAAGCAGAGTCCCCTGAAATGGAAATGGGAAAGGGGTTAGCAGAAGAGATAGTTGAGAAACAATGGGAGACATTTAAAAACACAGTTCACAACAAAGATAGATCTCTGAGGAAGTACGATTCTAGGAAGGGATACACCGACCATGGTCAACAAGGTAGTTAAAGATAGTATCAAATTGAATGCAAACACATAAAATGTGGCAAAAATGTTAGTGGTAAACCAGAAGATTGGGAATGTTTTGAAAAAACAACAAAAGATGACCCAAATAAGAGGGAGAAAATCGACTTAATCGATAAGCAGGTAATATCAAAATGACCAGCAAGCACTTCTTCAAATATACAAAAAGCCCTTAAAGAATAAGGCTGGAAAAATAACACTGGGGATCCAACAAATGGCAAAGGGACTGAATAAATACATTGCATCAGTTGTCATAGTCGCAGACTTTAACAGCATTCCAAAAATACTAAATCATGCAGTAAAATGTGAGGAGGAGGAAACAAATACAATAACAACATTAGTAAAAAACAGTAGGGAATCTAAAGGCATTTAAAGCTGATAAGTCCCCTGGATCTACTGTGTTGCATCATAAGATTTTAAAGGAAATAACTACAAGATAGTTCATGCAATGATAGCAATCATCCAAAAATCCTTAGATTCAAGAAAACATTGCAGACAAAAACTACCACTCTTACACCCTTATTCAAAAAGAGGAGTCAGAAACAGGTAATTATTAGAGTAGAGAGAGAGAGAGACAATGGGAACTGCAGATGCTGGAGACTCCAAGACAACAAAATGTGAGGCTGGATGAACACAGCAGGCCAAGCAGCATCCCAGGAGCACAAACGCCGACGCTTCGGGCCTAGACCCCTCACCAGAGAGCTTATTAGAGTATTATTAGAGTATTATTAGAGAATTATTAGAGTAGTTGGTTTAACATCTGTCACTGGGGCCATGTTAAAGTCTATTATAAAGGATGCAAATAGCATAGCATTTAAAAATGCATAATGAATCAAGCTGAGTCAGCTTGGCTTCATGAAGGGGAAATTATGCCTGACTATTTTATTAGAATTCCTTGAGGATATAATAAGTAGGATAGATAAAAGAGAACTTGCAGATGTAAAATGTTTGGATTACTAAAATGGATCTGATTAAGTACCACACATAAGGCAACTTAATGAGATAAGAGCCTTTGATGTTGAGGTAATGTATTAGATGGATACAGGATTGGCTAAATAATATAAAATAGAGTGTTAGATTAAAGGTGGCATTTTCAAGATGGCAAGTTGTAACTATTATAGTGCCATAGGGATTAGTGATGGGGTGCCAAGTATTTATAAGATATAAGATATATTAATGATGTGATGAGGGAAGTGTATGCATTATCAACAAGTATGCAGAAAACCCTAAAACAGGTGGGAAGCCAAGTGGTGAGGATGACACAAAGAGTCTACAGATGGATATGGACAGGTTAATTTCGTGGGCAAAGTTAGTGGGCAACAGGGCTCTTATGATGCAGTGATAGTGACCCTACCTTTGAGCCTGAGGGCATGGGCTCAAATCCACCTGCTCCAGAGATTTGCAATAACATCACTAAACAGGTTGATTACAAAATATCTATGGAGTGGGCAAAACCTTGGCAGATGGAATCTTCGTGGAAAAATGTAAAAGTAGTCATATTGGCAGAAAGTAAAGAAAAGTTGAATATTATTTACATGGAGACAGACCACAGGAACGTGCAAAACAGAGATTTGGGAGTTCTTATACATGAATGACAAAATGCTATCACCCTAGTTCCATGAGACATAGGAAGACAAATAAAATGTTGGCCTTTAGTTCAAAGGTTACAGTGTGTAAAAACAGAAACATCTTGCTAAAACTATCCAAGGCACTAGTCAGATTACATCTGGAACACAATGAACAGTTTTACTCTCCTTATCAAAGGAAAGATATACTAGCAATGGTGGAGAAGGTTCATGAAGTTGCTTCTGGGCATGGTGGGACTTTCTTATAAGGAAGGTTTGAGTAGATTGAGCCTGTACTCATTGTAGTTTAGAAGAATGAGAGAAGACCTTAGCAAAACATGAAAAAAAACCTTGCGGGTGTCTAGAACCGGGGGTATAATCTCAAAGTGAGAAGTTGCCCATATAAGACACAGATGAGGAGGAATTTCTTCTCTCAGAGGATAATGAATCTGAATCAGTCAGAGAATCAAGGGTTATAGGAAATGGGAAAAATGTGGAATTGGAGGATTAATCTATGATCTCATTAATGGAAAAGCAGACTACATGGGCCAAATGGCCTACTCCTGCTCTCACATCTTATGGTCTTCAGAAGAAGCAGGGACTTGTTTTTAAAAACATTACTGCTTCCAAACAATGCTAAGGCCATTTTCTTAAAGAACGTATTTGAACTGACACTAGAGAAAGCAAATCTCTAAAGAGGTGAGGATTGGAGAGTTGAACAGCAAGTTTCCCATTGTTAAAGTATTCTGAGAAGAAAGACCAGAGCTCACAGATCTGAGTGACTTAGTGAGTTCAGCCTTGGCAAGTTGATACTCACATTCATTGCGAGGATGCTGCGCGGGATCAGCTCACGGTGCTGTCGGATGTTAAAATGCCAGGTCTTAATTCTCATCATATCATCAAACATGAACTCCAGGTATAACCGCCCCTCCACGCACACCTAAAAATACAATCATTGGATAGACAAATAACACTGACACATGTGTCAGTTCCAACAGAGTTCTGCACAGCATACCTGCAGCTTCATCATAAATCATTTCACCACACTCTTAGATTTTCTTATTCATGAGACATCACTAGCAAAGCCAACATTTGTCACCAGCTAGAGTTGCTCTTGGTAAGGTATTGATGAGCCTGGAAATAATTTACCTACCTTTTTATAAGGATGTTGCACAACACAAATAAAGCAAAGGAAGAATCAGAAAAATTCCCCAGACCTCATCTCTGCAAATTCAGGGGATCAGGGTTTGCCTCCAGCATCTCTAGTTTAGGTGGAAATCCAACTTGTTTATTTGATGTAAGTAGAGTTGCCAACTTTAACTGAATGTACTTGTTGAGATTTCATCACAAGTTTTCCTGTTAATCAAAGTGCAATATCTGTGCAATACTTAAAGATGCCCTTGGCCCAGGAGTCAGGATGTGGAATCAGCTGGAAATGAGGAATAGCATGGAAAAGGTGTCACTAGCGGAAGGGGTCAGCAGGACCCCAAACAGTAGCCATAATGTGGGTCAAAGTAGACAAGAAATGTGTTTTTGAGAAACGGGCATTAGGAATCATGGGTGAACTTAATCTACATATAATCTGGAAATATCAGATTGGCAATAGCAACCTGGATGCAAAATTCATAGAATGCTTTCAAGACAGTTTCTTACAGCGACACATTTTGGAACCAACCAGAGTGCAAGTCACATGAGACTCAACATTGTTTAATGCCACAGGATTCAGTAACAATCTAAGACAACTCGGGTAACAGCAAACACAATATGATTGAAGTTTACATCTGGCTAGCATTTTAAAATTAAATAAGGGTAACTATATGGGCACGAATGCTGAGCAAGCTGAAGTGAACAGGTATATTGGGCTAGGGGACAGACTAATAGAGACACAGTGGCAGACTTTTGAGGGGATATTTCAGAATACTCAGAAAAAGTACATTCCTACCATAAAGAAAAATTCTGAAAAGAAGGATTCATCGTGAACTAAAAAAAATGGGCAAAACATAAAAACTTAAGGAAAAAGCAAAGATGAGTCAAAGGTCAAATGATTGGTGAGAATATAGAGAACAGCAAAGAATGACTAAAAGTTCAATCAAGAGGAGATTGGATATAGGAAGAAGCTAGCTAGGAGTGTAAAAATAGATAGCAAGATTTTCTGCAGGGATCTAAAAGGAAAAGAGTAAAGTGAATGATTGTCCCCTAAAGAGTGACAATGGTAAGTAAGAATAAATAATAAGGAACTGGCAGATGAAATGAACAAACATGTTGCTTCTGCTTTCTACAGAGACTACTCCTTTTCCAGTAATAACTGTTGATCAAATTTGCAAGAAAGGGAGTTAGTGAAACTATAATGACAGGGGAGGTGGTACTAAAGAAACTTAAAAATCTGCAGTGTGACTAGTCTGTGAATGCAAATACACCTCACGCTGGGGTTTTAAAAGAGGTTGCTAATAAGGTAGTTAAATTTCCAAAATCCCAATGATTTAGGAAACTGAAGGTTGCACTGGAAAAATAGCAAACATAATCACACTAATCAAGAAAGGAGGAAGACAGAAGATAGAAAACTGAAAACTATAGTTCAGTTGGCTTGATGTCCATAATGGGTAGGTGTTAGACAAGATTTGGCTAAAGGGAAGCTTGTAGCTGTACTATACCTGATTGCCAGAAGGCAATTGATAAGATGCTACATCAAAGGTTATTGTCTATCCAATTGCTCTTCTCTGTCTCGGGTTCTATCCTATCATTTACTGCACATAAACCAACGTTTTTCCAGCCACCATCAGTTCTGAGGAAGGGTCACCGGACCACAAAGCTGGATAAATTGATGTTAAACTGAAGGGCTACTGGGAGTAGTGGGAATATGAACTTCAAAACACAAACCGATCAGCCATTATTTTATTGAATGGTAGGCCAGGCTCAAGGGGTTGAATGGTCTTCCTTTGCTCCTGTTTTGAATATATATTAATATGGATGTATACTTCCAACTTCCCTCCGCCTCACTGAGTATTTTTGTTGGAGGTGGGGACAAGTGTTCAACAAGATGTTTATTGCAATGATGCTATGTTTTCTGGGTTGCTTGCAACAGTGTCCAGGGCACAACTCTCTATTGTGAGGGACTCCACGGAATACTGAAGGGATAGCAAATTTAACTGCAAGAATTTAGACACTGAGCTAGGACAGCATCACTGCAGTTCTTAATGCAGGTGATTACATCTTGTGTGTTGTTAAGGTAAGGCTTTTCAATTTATATTTCTTGTGTATTGTGTGATTGCTTAAAAGTTTAATTGCTTAATTGAAAAGTCCGTAGCAGTGAAGTACTAGAAATTATTTAATATATAAATTGTAAAAGTTAACTAAATAAGTAGTAATGGCTGGACAGGTGATGTGCTGTAGCTGTATGATGTGGGAGCTGGCTGATCCCATTGTGAATGGCAGTGACCACATCTGCAGCAAGTGTTTGTTGCTGGAAGAACTCCGGATCAGAATTAATGATCTGGAATCTCAGCTTCAAACTCTGCGGCACATCTGGGAGGGGGAGAGTTACCTGGACACTTTGTTTCAGGAGGCAGTCATACCCGGTAGATTAAGTAATTCAAATTCAATAAGTGTTCAGGGACAACAGGGTGTGACTGTAAGTGAGGCAGGTGGGGCGATTCTGAGTTCAGGAGTGCAGGAGCCTCAGCCCTTGACCTTGACCAACAGGTAATGAGATTCTTGCTCCCTGTACGGATGAGGGAAAGGGCTGTGGACAGGATGAGCCAGCTGACCACTGCAACGTGGCGCAGAAGGCCATTCAAGAGGGGGGAGCAAAAAGACAAGTAGTTGTTATAGGGGATTCTATAATTAGGGGGACAGATAGTATCCTATGCAAGCGGATCGGGAGTCCCGCATGGTGTGTTGCCTGCCCGGTGCCAGGATGCAGGACATCTCCGACTGACTTGAAAGGATATTGGCAGGAGGGGGAGGATCCAGTTGTTGTGGTCCATGTTGGGACTAACAACATGGGCAAAGCTCGGGTAGAGGACCTGTTCAAGGATTATCAAGCACTAGGAAAGAAATTGAAGTACAGGTCCTCAAGGGTCATAATCTCTGGATTACTGCCTGAGCCACATGCCAATTGGCACAGGGATAAGTACGTTAGGGAAGTAAACATGTGGCTAAGGGATTGGTGTGGGAAAGAGGGATTCCATTTCATGGGGCATTGGCATCAGTTTTGGAACCGGGGGGATCTGTACCGTTGGGACGGTCTCCACCTGAACCGATCTGGAACCAGTGTTCTAGCGAAAAGGATAAATAGGGTGGTCAGTAGGACTTTAAACTTCTGAGTTGGGGGGGAAGTGGAAGTGAAAGAGACAGGGAGTATGGAGTTAAATGGAAAGATAAGCAGCAGGATAGCATGTGTACAGGCAGGTTTAAGCTCGAGGCAGACTAGGAATACATCAGAAAGGAAGGATAGCTTAAGACATCTTAGGATTTCCAATATCTCTAATAATGATAAGAAAGTTAGCATTAGGTCCCTTTACTTAAATGCTCGTAGTATTTGTAACAAAGTAAATGAATTAACAGCACAAATCCTCTTGAATGATTATGATGTGATAGGCATCACAGAGACATGGTTGCAGGGAGTTCAGGACTGGCAGTTACACATCCAAGGATTTACAACTTATCAAAAAGACAGGGAGGTGGGCAGAGGAGGCAGGGTTGCCTTGTTAGTTAAGAATGAAATTAAATCTACGGCACTGAATGACATAGGGTCAGAGGATGTGGAGTCTGTGTGGGTGGAGTTGAGGAACCACAAAGAAAAAAAACCATAATGGGAGTTATGTACAGACCTCCTAACAGTGATCAGGACCAAGGGTGCAAGATGCACCGGGAAATAGATAGGGCATGTCAGAAAGGCAAGGTCACGGTGATCATGGAGGACTTCAATATGCAGGTGGGCTGGGTGAATAATGTTGCCGGTGGATCCAAAGAAAGGGAATTCATGGAATGTTTGCAGGATAGCTTTTTGGAACAGCTTGTGATGGAGCCCACAAGGGAGCAGGCTATTCTGGACTTAGTGCTATGTAATGAGCCCGACTTTATAAAAGATCTTAAAGTAAGGGAACACCTAGGAGGCAGCGATCATAATATGGTAGAGTTCAGTCTGCAGTTTGAAGGGGAGAAGGCAAAATTGAATGACAGAACAGAACAGAAAAGTACAGCACAGTACAGGCCCTTCGGCCCACGATGTTGTGCCGTGGAATATTCCTAATCCAAAACTAAAATAACCTAACCTACATTCCCCTCAATACACTGTTGTCCATGTGCATGTCCAGCAGTCGCTTAAATGTCACTAATGACTCCGCTTCAACGACTACCACTGGTAAACTATTCCATGCGCTCACAACTCTCTGGGTGAAGAAATGTAATGGTGTGACAGTTAAATTAAGGTAATTACAGGGGCATGAGAGAGGAATTGACAAAAATCGACTGGAAGCAGAGCCTAGCGGGGAAGACAGTATAGCAACAATGGCAGGAGTTTCTGGGTGTAATTGAGGACACAGTACAGAGATTCATCCCAAAGAAAATAAAGATTATTCGGGGTGGGATTAGACAGCCATGGCTGACAAAGGAAGTCAGGAAATATATCAAAGAAAAAGTGACAGCCTATAAAGTGGCCAAGAGCACTGGGAAATCAGAAGATTGGGAAGGCTACAAAACAAACAGAGGATAACAAAGAGAGAAATAAGGAAGGAGAGGATCAAATATGAAGGTAGGCTAGCTAGTAATATTAGAAATGATAGTAAAAGTTTTTTTCAATACATAAGAAACAAATGAGAGGCAAAAGTAGACATTGGGCCGCTCCAAGTTGATGCTGGAAAGCTAGCGATGGGAGATAAGGAAATAGCTGAAGAACTTAATAAGTACTTTGTGTCGGGCTTCACAGTGGAAGACATGAGTAGCATCCCAACAATTAAGGAGAATCAGGGGGCAGAGTTGAGTATTGTAGGCATTACAAAAGAGAAAGTGCTAGAAAAGCTAAAAGGTCTAAAAATTGATAAATCTCCTGGCCCCGATGGGCTACATCCTAGAGTTCTGAGGGAGGTGGCTGAGGTAATAGCGGAGGCTTTAGTTGTGATCTTTCAAAAGTCACTGGAGTCTGGGAAAGTCCCAGATGATTGGAAAATTGCTGTTGTAACCCCCTTGTTTAAGAAACGATCAAGACAAAAGATGGAAAATTATAGGCCGATTAGCTTAACGTCGGTTGTTGGTAAAATTCTAGAATCCATTGTTAAGGACGAGATTTTTAAATTCTTGGAAGTGCAGGGTCGGGTTAGAACAAGTCAGCATGGATTTAGTAAAGGGAGGTCGTGCCTGACAATTCTGTTAGAATTCTTTGAAAAGGTAACAAGTAGGTTAGACCAGGGAAACCCATTATCTACCTAGATACGTTATCTATCTAGACTTCCAAAAGGCTTTTGATAAGGTGCCTCACGGGAGGCTACTGAGTAAGGTGAGGGCCCATGATGTTCGAGGTGAGCTACTGGTTTGGATTGAGGATTGGCTGCCTGACAGAAGGCAGAGAGTTGGGATAAAAGGCTCTCTTTTGGAATGGTAACCAATGACAAGTGGTGTCCCGCAGGGTTCAGTGTTGGGGCCGCAGCTGTTCACTTTACATACTAATGATCTGGATGAAGGGACTGGGGGCATTCTGGCAAAGTTTGCTGATTTTACGAAGATAGATGGACAGGCAGGTAGTACTGAGGAGGTGGGGAGGCTGCAGCAAGATTTAGACAGTTTAGGAGAGTGGTCCAGGAAATGGCTGATGAAATTCAACGTGAGCAAATGTGAGGTTTTGCACTTTGGAAAAAAGATTACAGGCATGGGCTATTTTCTAAATGGTGAGAAAATTCAAAAAGCAGAAGTACAAAGGGATCTGGGAGTGTTGGTCCAGGATTCTCTAAAGGTTAACTTGCAGGTAGAGTCTGTGATTAAGAAAGCGACCGTAATGTCGTCATTTATCTCAAGAGGGTTGGAATACAAAAGCAGTGATGTGCTGCTGAGACTTTTTAAAGCTCTAGTTAGGCCCCATTTAGAATACTGTGTCCAATTTTGGGCCCCACACCTTGGGAAGGACATACTGGCGCTACAGCGTGTCCTGCGGAGATTCACATGGATGATCCCTGGAATGGTAGGTTTAACGTACGATGAGCAGCTAAGGATCCTGGGATTGTACTCATTAGAGTTTAGAAGGTTGAGGGGAGATCTGATAGAAACTTACAAGATAATGTATGGCTTAGAAAGGGTGGACCCTGGGAAGTTGTTTCTGTTAGGCGGGGAGACTAGGACCCGTGGGCACAGCCTTAGAATTAGAGGGGGTAAATTTAAAACGGAAATGAGGAGACATTTCTTCAGCCAGAGAGTGGTGGGCTTGTGGAATTCATTGCCACGGAGTGTAGTGGAGGCCGAGACGTTAAATGTCTTCAAGGCAGAGATTGATAAATTCTTGATCTCACAAGGAATCAAGGGGTACGGGGGGAATGCAGGGAAGTGGAGTTGAAATGTCCATCAGCCATGATTAAATGGCGGAGTGGACTCGACAGGCCGAATGGCCTTACTTCCACTCCTATGTCTTACGGTCTTATGGAACTGCACAGAATAGATCTAAATTAGCATTATTCTTTGCAAAGTCACAAATATAAGGAATATATACCCTAAATAGGGAATAATGTTCATGCCACCAGTGCAGGCGTTCCCCTGAGCTGCCGCTATGACAAATAATTCAGTCTGCCTCATTTCACCAGGTGAAATCCCTGTCTAGAGCTACAGGAGAGACACAAACTCGTCCCCACTGGAGAAATATAGCAAACTGGGACTCAGCTCCTCCCACCTTCATATCACAGGGCTCAAATTATGGGTCCTTGGGCTGCAAGTTTGTTTTCTGAGTCAGGCCATACCTTAGTGAACATGGGCTTCCCGTGTTGTGTCACCATTGTACACTGGTCACAGTCCAACGATACAAAATTATTATGGAATGATTCCTTTGGATGTTTGAGTACGTAGTACAGGTCAGTTGCTCCTCCCTCGAAGATACTGCGGAAATAGCGTGGGATCAAAGTCCGGCCAATTGCTGTGAGAAAGTTGGAAGAAATAGAAATTAACATTTGATGTGTAGGTAGCTATCTTCCTCTGCTGTCAGCCCTCCTTCAGCGCTTTACCCATTCACCATAACAGAATCTGTCAAACAAGAGGTTTTTTGTTTTAATTCATTATTTGACATGGGTGTCACTGGCTAGCCAGCATTTATTGCCGGACCTAGTTACCCCAGGTAGTGGCAGGCTGCTCCCTTGAATAACTTTAGTCTGTGGGTCGACCCACAATGTTGCTAGGGAGGGAATTCCTGGATTTTGACTGTGAAGGAAAGACAATATATTTCCAAGACTGGATGTAACCGACTTGGAGGGGAACTTGCAGGTACTGCTTTGCTGCCCTTTTCCTTCAAGTTGGAAGTGGTCATGGGTTTGGAAGGTGCTGTCTAAGAATTTTTGGTGAATTTCTGCAGTGCATCTTGTAGAAAGTACACTCTGCTATTACTGAATGTTGACAGTGGAAGGTGTGCATGTTTATGGCTGTGGTGCCAAGTAAATGGGCTGCTTTCTCCTGGATGGTGTCAAGCTTCTTGAGTGTTGTTAGAACTGCACTCGTTCAGACAAGTGGGGAGTATTTCATCACGCTCCTGACTTGTGCCTTGCAGATGATAGACAGGCTCTGGAGAGTCAGGAGGTGAGTTACTCGCTGCAGTATTCCTAGCCTCTGACATCCTCTTGTAGCCGCTGCATTTACGTGGTGAGTCCAGTTGAGTTTCTGGTAACCCCAATGGTAACCCCAAAGATGTTGACAGTGGGGTCTCAGTGATGGTAATATCTTTGAATATTAAGGGGCAGTGGTTAAATTGTCTCATTGAATGTTAAGGGGCAGTGGTTAAATTGTCTCATTGAATGTTAAGGGGCAGTGGTTAAATTGTCTCATTGAATGTTACGGGGAGGTGGTTAAATTGTCTCATTGAATGTTAAGGGGCAGTGGTTAAATTGTCTCATTGAATGTTACGGGGAGGTGGTTAAATTGTCTCATTGAATGTTACGGGGAGGTGGTTAAATTGTCTCATTGAATGTTAAGGGGCAGTGGTTAAATTGTCTCATTGAATGTTAAGGGGAGGTGGTTAAATTGTCTCATTGAATGTTACGGGGCAGTGGTTAAATTGTCTCATTGAATGTTACGGGGAGGTGGTTAAATTGTCTCTTATTGTTGATGGTCATTTCCCAAAATTTGTGTGGCATGAATATTACTTCCCAATTGTCATCCCAAACCTGGATATTGTCCAAATGTGGTTGCATTTGAACAGTGTCTGAGGAGTCAGGAATGGTACTGACATTGCCCAGTCATCGGCGAATACGACCACTTCTGACTTTATGATGGAGGTTGCATTTCCACAGAGTCTTTCATGTATTTTGCAGGACTTCACAAACAGGCAAGTTAATTTCTGAAGTACAGCTGTTGCTGTGGTGTGAGAAATTAGCAGCTAATTTATCCAAAGCCAGTTCTCTCAGACAACAATGAGATCAATGACCACCTAAGCTATTTTTCTGTCATGCTAGTTGAGGGATAAATACTGGCCAGGTCACCAGGGCGAATTCCCCCGTTCTTCTATGAAACAGTTTCAAGTCATCTTACAACATCTATCCTAGAGCCAGACAGGACCACAGTTAAATGACTCATCCAACAGACAGCATGTCTAACACTGCAGTACTCCCTCAAAATTTGCATGTTCCTGCAGAGTTATGGGATGGTAAATCAGCAGCAGAAAAACACTGGTGGGGTGGATTTACTATCATATCCAAGGCAAATCTGTGAACTCAGCGGAAATCAGGAACTGAATCTAAGCGGGTCCTGATCGGAGAAGATGCCTCCATCTCTAAGTCATTAGAAACTCACAAATGATTCAATTTTTAAATTTGATACTGGAAGAATTTTCTCTCAAGACAGAATCCAGCTAGACCTGT
This sequence comes from Stegostoma tigrinum, assembly GCF_030684315.1. NCBI lineage: Eukaryota > Metazoa > Chordata > Chondrichthyes > Orectolobiformes > Stegostomatidae > Stegostoma > Stegostoma tigrinum. The sequence goes on from NC_081373.1 coordinate 14,166,203, forward strand.
GTAAAACTTCATATCCAATGATGATGTAGGAGCTCACTATTGGTGTCATCAACAGTGCAGAGCATGGCATCAGGAAGGGGAGGAAAAGAATATTTTAGGGAAATAAAGCAAGGAACTACTTCACTTACTGTATCGCTTTGGCCCATCTTCCAAACAGAAGGTAATGGTTAACATGGCATCATCTTCAAAAAACTCTGTGGTAAAGGCATCCCACCAGAGATTGTCACATTCCTGAAGAAAGCATTATTCAGTTAGACTAGAACGTCAGAAAGGAGACACAGAAAGATAGAGTATGAAAATAAAGAACAAAATGAATGAGAGATAACCAAAGGAAAGAATAAGAAACAAGAAGTAAGAAAGGAACAAAGTGAGTATGAGAATAAGGAGAAAGAATGAGTGAGCGAAAGATGAGAGAAAACAAGAGGAATGTTGAAAGGCAGAAAGAGAGAAGAAGATCAATAAAGATGGTACAAGAGAGACAGAGAGGGGACAAAGAGTGAGACGGAGGGAGGGTAAGAAATACTGTGTGAAAGACAGCATGAAACAATGAGATAAATTAGGTGAAAGATTGATTGAGTAAGAGAGGCAGATGCATCATCTCATCCCAAGTTACTGAAAGTTATAACCAGAATGCACTGACATTAAGAACCATCACTATTGCCCTAGTTTCTCTGCAAGTTGACTGATATAACTCATTGAAATATAAAAATTTCTAAAAATGATTAATAGAGTTGCTGTTGGATGAATGTTTTCCCTGACTTGGGAGTCCTAAAGTGGGCTGGGGGTGAGATGGAGTAGATCAAAATGAAACGTTGATCATTTAAAACAAACAGAAATGTCTTCACTCCTTCATAATTGAAGTGGTTGAACAGGAGATTCGGAGAGTCTCCTGACTTCAGCAACTGACTCTGAGCTGGCTGGTCACAGCCAAAATACTGTGCACATGGTGACTTGGTGATAGGATACCAGCCTCTGTGCAGTTATTTCAATGATATTATGAAATCGTATGTAAGCTAAAAAGGGCGGCATAGCCTGCTCCTGCGTCTTGTATTCTTATATCATTTTCATGCTCGCGCTATTCTTCAATCTCTGATTTTCAACCCAGTGTCACCTGCTGAGCTCTGATTTTGGACAATCGTTTTCTAGCTGGGGCTGAGCCCATTTCATTCCCCTTCATAAAAATGTTTTCCAAATGCCTTCTTCAACAAACACACACCAAAGTGAAACCTAACAGGAATCTGCAATCAATCAGTGGTCAGGATGCAGAATATACTTGAACAGCTTCTTATAAATTCACAAGAAGCTTGCATTACTATTGCTATATTTCATTCCAAGTTCCAAGTTGATCTCATCAGTCACACGGTTTCAGGAAAGACAAATAAACACACAAAGAAGAAATTTGCAAAAGGACACGCTAAAAAGGTTAGACGCTCAGTAGGTGTGTGGGAGGCTTATGTGGTTCATAAGCATGAGCATCAATAGGCCTGTTTCAGTGCTGCAAATACTCTAAATTCCAGATCGGGGCAGCGAAAAGGGTAACCCCAGCTCAATTCCAAGTAAAAACAAAGTTAATTACTGTCAGCAGAGCAAGGCTGAGTGATATTGTTAAACACAGCATCATGGATTAGAAGCTAGCAGAAAAGTCAAGAGAGGACATTACAGTCCTGATTCCTGTAGCCCAGCAATAGATACCACTGGCATTCAGGGATTTTCACTCTATACGTAACCCCATGCTAGGAGTGTTTGACAGGAACAGTTCAGAAGAGCTTTAACTTTATCAACCCTGGTGTACTTGTCCTGGGAGTGCTCTATGGTACAATGTAGAGCAAAGTTTACCCTGTATCTAACCTCCTTTTCCTAGCCTAGAAGTATTCAATATTGGCACCAAGTGTCAGATATGGAAAGTGTAACTTTGAACCACACAAAAATGCCTTCCATTAATAAGCAGAATTACCTCTGCCCAGTTCTGTAATCGTTTGTTGAGCTCGAATATCCTGTAGTCAGTTTGATTCATATAAGGTGTGTGTCTCCTGTTAAAAGAAAAGAACAAATGTTGAATAAAGCACTTCATTCATAATAAATTAGCTTTTCTTCTCTGTGTGATTATGTCTTAAGCTCAGGGGGACGTGTGCTCAGATCGAAGACCAAATATCACAGACATTCTTGAAGAATGTTCAGTTTTATTTGGTTTCCCATATATTTCTCTGTCCTTTCCTTTTTTAAATTCATTATATGAATGGGAACATCACTAATGTGAGACCAGCATTTATTACCCATCCCTAATTGCCCTCAAGAAGATGGCATTGAAGTGCTTTCTTGCAGTCCCCCCAGTACCTTTCTCTGCAGCTGCTTGATTCAACTCAGTAGCTTGAATGTCTGTTTCAAAGGGCAGTTAATAGTTAAAACTGCTGTCAAATAAGAGTTACATATACCTGACCAGGACGGGGCAGCAGATTTCCTCTGTTGAAGAGCATTAGTGAACCAGATTAGTATTTACAACAATCTGGTTATTAATGCTCATTAATGATGAGTAGAATTTATTCCAGATTATATAATTACACCTAAATTCTTCCACCTCTCCCCTCTAACAGGGCAAGGTGGCCATGCGCAGCTGGGGTTCCAAAGTGTTTTTGCCTCCGAGAATAACAAAATAATCCACTAATGTCAACAGGGTGTACGGAAACAATTGAATTACAGAACCATTGGTCTTTATCTACATGGTCCAGCTTCCATTAACCGAGTGTCTCATGTAGTTCTGATCCCAGGTGATGGCAACGCCTATCAAGTCAGTTCCCAGAACAAAACCTGGCTTGATTAATTTAATGTTTAATCTTTTATATTTAAACATCATGGTGGTTAGCCATAAAATATATTTGCCTCAGGCTGCAAATATAGAAAATAGGTCTCAATGCAAACAAAGTTTCAATCTGTTTCCCAACAGCATCCTTTACAGAGGTAAATTCCAGAGAAACATCAATCCTATCTCAGCTTGTTCAATCTTTACTGAGCTGACCCTTTTCTATTTTTTTTCACTGAGCTGTTGAGGCCTTTATTCTTATGATGTGGAGATGCCGGTGTTGGGTTGGGGTGGACAAAGTCAGAAGTCAGATACTACCAGATGATAGTCCAACAGGTTCTGGATGTGAGTTTGCTCGCTGAGCTGGAAGGTTCGTTTTCAGACGTTTCGTCACCATACTAGGTAAGATCATCAGTGAGCCTCCGACGAAGCACTGGTGTTATGTCCCGCTTTCTATTTATCTGTTTAGGTTTCCTTGGGTTGGTGGTGTCATTTCCTGTGTTGGTGATGTCATTCCCTGTTCTTTTTCTCAGGGGATGGTAGATTGGCTCCAAATCAATGTGTTTGTTGATGGAGTTCCGGTTGGAATGCCATGCTTCTAGGAATTCTCGTGCGTGTCTCTGTTTGGCTTGACCTAGGATGGATGTGTTGTCCCAATCAAAGTGATGTCCTTCCTCATCTGTATGTAAGGATACGAGTGATAGTGGGTCATGTCGTTTTGTGGCTAGTTGATGTTCATGTATCCTGGTGGCTAGCTTTCTGCCAGTTTGTCCAATCTACCATCCTCTGAGAAAAAGAACAGGAAATGACATCACCAACGCAGGAAATGACACCACCAACCCAAGGAAACCTAACGAGATAAATAGAAAGTGGGACATAACACCAGCGCTTCATCGGAGGCTCACTGATGATGTTACCTAGTATGGTGACGAAACGTCTGAAAACGAACCTTCTAGCTCAGCGAGCAAACTCACATCCAGAATCTCAACCTGAGCTACAAATCTTCTCAAAACTCGCTAGTCCAACAGGTTGCAACTGTGATACCTATAATGTTGTTCCAGCCATTTGATTTCTCTCTAACGCCATCTTATTTTTGATTTCTGTAATTATCTCTCCGCCTTAATTAATCGGTTCATAGATCATCGCTTCACTTACTATCCAGCTGTTGATACTTTACTCACACTGTTTGACCCTAATGATCACCTGCAAAGACTTGTTAATCAGCCTGTCATCACTCTACTGACACAATTTGTACATATCTGCTGACATCTTAATTACCTGGGATTATATTACTATTATCGCTCCATCTATATATTCTGCGCCCATGTGTATCTCTCCACTTCACCTGGTGAAGCAGCAGCGCTCTGAAAGCTTGTGATTTCAAACAAACCTGTTGGATGATAACTGGTGTTGTGAGACTTCTGACTTTATTCGTGTGACTCCTTACCAAGTCCACTGATATAAACTTTTCATAATTCTGATGGTCTAAACTTTCTCACTTCTAACAACTTGAAGATTTCTGGTAGACTAATTAGTAAAGTTAGATCTTCAGGGAGAGCTTGCCAATTGTATAGAACATTGGCTTGACAGTAGGACGGCTGGTGATGGAGGGTTGTTTTTTCCAACTGGAGGCTTGTGAACTGCGGGTGCTCCACAGGGATCAGTGCTGGGACCACTGTTGTTTGTCATTTACATAACGATTTGGATGACAATTTTAGGCAGCACCATTAATAGGCTTGCGGATAACACTTGGGAAGGCAATGGCCTAGTGGTATTATTGCTGGACTGTTAATCCAGACAGCCAGGTGGTAGAAATTCATTTCATTAAAATATCTGGAATTAAGAGTCTCACGATGACCGTGAATCTATTGTCGATTGTCAGAAAAACCCGTCAGGTTTACTAATGTCCTTTAGGAAAGGAAACAGCCATCCTTACCTGGTCCAGCCTACACGTGACTCCAGACCCACAGCAATGTGTTTGACTGCCCTCTGAGCACTTGCAGATGGCAACAAATGCTGCCTAGCTAGTGATGCCCTCATCCCATGATTGAATAAAGAAAGCAAAAACAAGATTGGAGGTATAGTGGACAGTGAAGAAGGTTACCTAAAATTACAAAGAGATCTTGATCAATCGTGTCAATGAGCCAACGGGTGCCAGATGGAGTTTGATTTGGATAAATGTGAGGTGTTGCATTATGACAAGATGAACAAAGACAGGACTTATCCAGTTAACGGTAAGGTTCTGAGGAGTGTTGACAAACAGAGAAACCTAGAGGTTCAGGTACATAGTTCCTTGAAAGTTGTGTCACAGGTATACAGGGTGATAAAGAAAAAGTATCTAGCATGCTTGCCTTCATTGGTCAGACCACTGAATGTAGGAGTTGGGACATCATGTTGAGGTTGTACTGGATGTGGTGCGGTCACTTTTGGAGTACTATGTACAGTTCTGGTCACCCTGTTATTGGCATAGTATTATTAAATGGGAGCAGGTGTAGTAAGCCAGATTGGAGGGCTTTAGATATGGCAAGAGGCTGAGACTTTTTTCCTTGGAGCGTCAGAGGCTGAGGGATGGCCTTAAAGTCATGAAGGGCATGGATAGGATGAATAGCCAAGGTCTTTTTCCCAGGGTAGGCTAGTCCAAAACTAGACAACATACATTTAAGGTGAGAGGGGTAAAGTTTAAAAGGGACATGAAGGGCAACATATTCACACAGATGGTGGTGCATAAATGGACAAGCTACCAAAGGAAATGGTGGATTAAGGTCCAACATTTAAAAGGTATCTGGACAGACTCATCAATAGGAAGGGTTCAGAGGGCCTGAGTCAAATACTGGCAAATGGGACTGGATCAGTTTAGGATATCTGGTCGGTGCAGATGAATTGAACCAAAAAGTCTGCTTCCATGCAGTATAACTCTAAGACTCTATGACAGACTTGAAAGATATGTTTTGCTATATAACGGAATCTGCCAGGGTATATATTTCCTGATCATCACCGTTGCTGGAAACTATACATTGTGGGAATGAGAGTTCATGTGCGTCTCACTTTTGTTTTTAATTCATTCATGGAATATGGGCATTGCTGGCCAGACTAGCATTCATTAGCAATCCTTAATTACCCAGAAGGCAGCTGAGTATCGACCCATTGCAGTGGGTCTAGAGTCACATGTAAGCCAGACCAGATTAGCAGCTTCCTTCCCTAAATGATATTGATGATCCATTTGGGTTTTTACAACAATTTTGCAGCCAACGTGAGAATCTTTCTTCCAGATTTTTACTGAATTCAAATTCCACTGTTTGTCATGGCAGGGTCTCTAGAATATTACCCAAGTGTCTGGATTAATAACACTAGGCCATCACCTGTCCTTGCTATTTATAGAGTTAGTACACAATGAATCCAAATAGCTTTCAGTTCTACTGAGCTAATATACTTTTATTAGAAATTAAGGAATGAGAATATCACTCATCCATGTCTGCAGGTCCTGGATAGGTCACTTGGTCACTTTATTGTCGGGAATTAATTGAAAAACTTAAGTTGTCCACACAATCATGATAACACAATCATCGAGATAGAATGACATGAAATCATGTATGCCTTCTTGACTCCACGTTATCGAAGCCAAAAGAATTGTTTATCCTTGATGTATTGTAGTTTAGTGTTAACATGCATGAGCTATAGAGATTAAAGGTAAAATTAGTGCAAGCATTTAAGTAAACCACTGTTTGCTAAAGTCATATTGGAATTGTAGAGCATGGTATTTGACATAGTGCATCATGAACTCAATGCTAAAGAATTACATAACTGCATGGAATCATATTAAATGGTTTGAATGAGTACTATCCAAAAGTGAACATGAACTAATTAAATATAAAGATCTAATACTGCCATTGTTACCTTAAACAAGGATTTCTTACAATGAATGAAATATAAACAGGACAGCTGTCTAACTCCAAAGTAAGCATTGTGTGAAGAAAGGATTATGGCTCTGTCTGCAATGATCTCGATAGTTAAATAGTTTCTGACACACATAGTTCTTGGGTCAATGCTGTGACAATGGGAAGTCAAGCATATTGAAAGATTTTGATTCAAGTATGGAGACTCTGAACTCTGTATGTGCCGATACAAGATCCATCCAACTGATGGTCAAACTATTATTACAATTTTGCCACTTACCCAATACCAGGCTCCAGGTATGTCGGAGGATACATTGGTGTTGGACTGTTGAGAGGAAGAGGAAGAGAAAGAAAATAGGACAGTTTAAAGTACAGCTGCATCCACTTTTCATCCTCAACAATATAACAGCCCCGTACTCCCCGACCACAGCAACTTGTCAAAGTTTCTTCAGACAAAGTTTTCAAAAACCTGTGACCTCAACCATTGAAAAGGACAAGGGCAGTAGATATACAAGGACATCTTGGCTCCTCAAAAGTAATGTAGGGAATGGTGCTAAATAATGGCCGAGCCAGTGAAGCCCACATCCTGCAAATCAATAAAGAACAGGAACTTCTATTGCTCAAGAATATCAAAGTCTCAGAATTTTTCTAATCTAGAAAACTTCACTCAGACCATCGCAGCATCGATTCAAGACAGCATTGCCTGGGGAATTTCATTTGCAGAGTTTCTCATCTCAGTACAATTTCCATAACAATGCTAAATTACAGCGCACATGTTGTGCATTGAGACAGAATGTTTCAGTTTCGTTTTCCTGGAAGAGATTATGTTTACTACAATGCTTGCTTTTGAATGCTCGCCAAAATATTAGTCATTTCACACAACACACTGGAGAAGCATCAGACAATCACATTTTTGTTGAAGGTGCCACTTCTGCTTGAGTACTTTGTGGTACCCACAATGACCGAATATACAATAGCACTACCCACTGGCTTTTTTTAAAAAATGATATTACCACTCAACAGTAAAGAATCAAGAGAAACTTACTGCATGGGGAGGCCATTTGGCACATCGTGCCTTCTCTTTGGAGGAGCAGTTGTGCTCAATTCCCACAATCCCCTTTTGTCGTTGCCTCGATTAAATTATTTATGGAATCAGTTTTCACCATCTTGTCAGCAAAAACATTCCAGAGGTTGTCAATTCTCTGAATACAAATAATTTTGCCTCGTCTACCTGCTAAGACTTTTTACAAATGGTTTTAAATGTATCATCTCTGGTTAATGGCCCACTCACCCAGACTGAACCTGTCTCTATTCTATTAAGCTCTCCCAGGGGAACATTCAGTCCCTACAGTCTTCTCTGCCATTCCAGAACATGGCTGATTATTCACGTACGAAGATTCATTATAAGTAATCAAGGGGCAAAAGAAAAGGAAATAAATGAAATAACTATCACCAGAGAAATAGTGCTACATCAACTAATGGAGCTGAAGATTGATAACTGGACCTGATGGGATGCACCCAAGAATATTAAAGGGAGTAGCTATGGAGATAGTGGATGCACTGATAGTATTCTACCAAGAGTCCATAGATTCTGGACGAGTGCCCGAAGATTGGAAAACTGCCAATGTAACACTTTTATTTAAAAAGGGAAGGAGACCAAAAACAAGCAACAGCAGGATTGGCTCTCTAATAGAAAAGTCATAGAATGCCGAAAAAACCCTTCAAGTCTACAGCAACATAAGTATCACAAAAGGCGTACTAATCCCAATTTCCTGCACTTGTTCCATACCCTTGAAGTTATGATATTTCAACAGCTCATCCAAATATTTCTTATGAAGGCTGTCAAGTTTCTGGCCTCAACTATCTTCCCAGGCAGTGCATTCCAGATTCCCACCAACCCCTGACTGGAAATGTTTTTTTTCTCAAATCACCTTTGAATCACCTGCCCCAATCCTAAAACTATGCCTCCTTGTGACTGACCCCTCAATCTTACACACCTGAATCATGTTCCCCCCTCCCCACACCCATCAGTCTTCGCTGCTCTAAAGAAAACAATTCAAGCCTATCTAATTGTATTAGAGATAATGGGAACTGCAGATGCTGAAGAATCCGAGACACCAAAGTGTGGACCTGGATGAACACAGCAGGCCAAGCAACATCTTTGGAGCACAAAAGCTGATGTTCTGGGCCTGGACCCTTCATCAGAAAATGGGGAGGGGGAGATGGTTCTGAAATAAATAGGGAGAGGGGGGAGGCAGATCAAAGATGAACAGAGGAGAAGATAGGTGGAGAGGAGACAGACAAGTTAACGGGGTGGGGATAGAGCCCGGAAAACCAGCCCAGCTCAACCCCACCTCCCTAACCAGTTCTTCCTCTCACTATCCCCTCCCCCCACCTTAAGCCGCACCTCCATTTCCTACCTACTAACCTTATCCCGCCCCCTTGACCTGTCTGTCCTCCCTGGACTGACATATCTCCTCCCTACCTCTCCACCTACACTCTCCTCTACAGGCTCCTGATCTGCCCCTTTAACTTGTCTGTCTCCTCTCCACCTATTTTCTCCTCTATCCATCTTTGATCCGCCTCACCCTCTCTCCCTATATATTTCAGAGCCCTCTTCCCTCTTCCCCCTTCCCCTTTTCTGATGAAGGGTCTAGGCCTGAAACATCAACTTTTGTGTTCCTAAGATACTGCTTGGCCTGCTGTGTTCATCCAGCTCCACACTTTGTTATCAAGCCTATCTAATCTTTCCTTATAACTCAATTGCTCCACCCAGGACAAGAATCTCCTCTGTACCCTTCAGGTAATATCATATCCTTCCTGTAGTAAGAACTGCACACTGTAGCCCAGCTGTAGCCGAAACAACACTTTTACAAAGCTAACATTACCTGCTTGCTCTTGTATTCTATGCCATGACTGATGAGATTAAGTGTCCCATATGCCTTCTTAACTATTCTATTCACATGCTCTGCCATCTTCAAGGGTCTGTAGTTATCCAAGTTCCCTGTGTTCCTCTTAGCAACCCAGTGTCCTGCCATTAATTATATACTCCCTCATCTGATCGTTTCTTCCAAAGTGTATCACCTTGCAGTTATCAGGGTTAAACGCCATCCGCCACTGCTTTGCCCATCTGACAAACCCATCTATTTTCTTCACTATTAACCACCCTACCAACCCTGGTGTCATCTGTAAACTTGCTTAATGTTTCCCCCCAAATTTTCATCTATATCATAACGTACATAACAAACATTAAGGGTCCCATACTGATACTTGTGGTACACCGCTGGGCACTGGCAGAGAAATGGCATAAGAGGGCATCTTCAGGATGGTAACCTGTAACTAGTGGAGTGCCACAGGGATCAGTGGTGGGGCCACAATTATTTACAATGTAAATTAGTGACTCAGATGAAGAAAGTGAATGTGTTATAGCTATGTTTATGGATGACACAAAAATAGGTGGGAAGTTAAAGAATAAGGACCACACAAAGAGTCTACAGAAGGATATGGACAGGTTAAATGAGTGGGTAAAACTCAGCAGGTGGAATATATTGTGGGTAAATATTAGAATATGTTCTTTGGCAGGAACATAGAACATAGAACAGTACAGCACAGAACAGGCCCTTCAGCCCACGATGTTGTGCCCACCATTGATCCTCATGTATGCACCCTCAAATTTCTGTGACCATATGCATGTCCAGCAGTCTCTTAAATGTCCCCAATGACCTTGCTTCCACAACTGCTGCTGGCAACGCATTCCATGCTCTCACAACTCTCTGTGTAAAGAACCCACCTCTGACATCCCCTCTATTACTTTCTTCCAACCAGCTTAAAACTATGACCCCTCGTGTTAGGAAGAAGAGAAGATCTGAATATCAGCTAAATGGAGAAGGGCTGCAGAAAGTTGTGGCGCAGAGGGATTTCTGTGCATTAATGACAAAAGTTAGCATCCAAGTTCAACAGACAATAATGAAGAGAAATGGAACAGTGGTCTTTATTTCAAAGGGATGGTGTATAAAAATAGGGAAATCTTGCTGAAAGTGTACAAGGCACTAGTTGGACCACAGATACGGCCATACTGGTTGGACCACACCTGGAATACTGCAAACAGTTTTGATCCCCTACCTAAGGAATATTAGCATTGGAGCCAGTCTAGACAAAGTTCATTAAGTTAATTCCAAGTATAGAGGGATTTCCTCATGAAAGGAGATTGAGTAGATTGAGCTTGGGCACACCGAATTTTAGAAGAATGATTGGAGCCCTTGTTTAAATAAATGAGATTTTTTGCAGGGTTTGACCGGTTAGATGCAGAAAGGTTATTTCCCCTGAGAGAGTCTAGGACCAGAGGACAAAATCTAAGATAAGGAATCACCCAATTAAGACAGAGGCAGAAACATTTTACTCTCACAGTGTGTTAAATCTGTGGTGTCCTTTTCACAATGGGCTTTCAATTATATTCAAGGCTGAAATGGGCAGTTCTTTAATCAGGAAAGAAGTCAAGGGTTTTGGGGATATGGTAGGAAAATAGACCCAAGGATTATCAGATCATCCATAAATATCTTGAATGGCTGAGCAGACTCAACAGGCTGAAAGGCCAATTTGTGCTCTTATGTCTTACAGTCATGAAGGTATAGATAAAGTGAATGACTTCAAGTGAACATCCAACAATCCCAGATGGGAGCAGGGAAGATCCATACGATGGTTAAGAATTCATTTTTACTCTTTACCTTTTTCATCAAGGCAGAGAATATAAGAGCAGAGAGGTAATGTCAGACCTATATAATACGTTAGTTAAACCATAACTTGAATATTGCATGAAGTTTTGGTCACCTTAAAATGATGATGCAGAAAAGATGCAATTGCACTCGAGGTTATTAGAGGGGAGATTTATGATGATATTGTAAGGGTTGGAATTTTTTAAAATTAATTCACAGGATGAGGGCATCACTGGCTAGGCAGCATTTATTGCCTATCCCTAACAGCCGTAAAGGCAGTGTCTCCTTTATTATTTTCAAAATTATGCTATTCAGAATGCATGAGCTTTTCAAAATAATCCCTAAAAGTATGTCGCTCTCTACTTCTCCACTCTGAACTCTATCTGCAATTCATGTGCACACTTCATCATCTTACCTTGACTATTTCATCAAGTTGAACATTATTTGCAAACTTAGCTTAAGAAGTTTTATTTTAAAAATTGCAAAGTTGTTAACCCTTAGCTTAGCAACAGGAAGTACCACTGCAAACCACACTGCACTCTCAAAAATAACACTCATATCTGTTTCCCGGCCCAGAACCAATTTTGTATTATACAAACACTTCCCCTAATTCCATGGACTGCCATCTTCTCAATAAGTATCCAGTATGATACCCTGTTGAGTGTTTCTCAGAAGTCAATTTATTCATCTACTCTACTGAATTGATCAACTTTAAGAACTAAGAACCAAGAACATATCTACTGGGATAACAAGGTGTAGAGCTAGATGAACACAGCAGGCCAAGCAGCATCAGAGGAGCAGGAAAGCTGACTTTTCAGGCCTAGGCCCTTCTTCAGCCTAAAACAGTGAACATAGCACCCTGAACCAGGAGGCTATCCAAAGAAGTGACGGGGAAGAGGTCAAGAAAGTGGAGGTGAAGCCTAATGTGGTAACTTTAGGAAAATTAATAATGAGGGGAATAGTATCTTAGTGAACATAATTGAGAGTCCTGTGTGGCATACTGCTTAATCTGGAAAGCAAGAATCCACTGTGATTCATGTTGGCACAAACAACAGAGAGTAGTAGGCTAGAAGTCCTAATTTGAGAGTCCCAAGAACTAGGAACTAAAGTCAAAAGGAAAGCCTCAAGGATGAAACTTGCAAACTGGATAAGGTAAGCCAATTAGGAATGTGAATGAATGCCTGAGTTGAGAGAGGAAAAGCTGTACCATTTCAGGTCAGTACAACAACAGGAAGGTACCAAAGATACTGACTTACAATTTGCTGGGTTAGTCAAAAAGAAATAACAAAAACACTAAGCTGGCCTTACTGAAAATGTCAGTCGGATGGTGGCCCAATGATTAGAAAGGTCACTAGTGTTAATGTTTTCTGCGTCTGAAACAATGTTTGTGTTTTATTAACCATTTTAAACTCAACAATAATGGAATGAACTGACACACTATGTCTGAAAAGCTAGAATCTATGTTTAAAAGACAATGAATTAAATGTAATGTCAACTATTTATCAACTAAACAGAGTGCTTGATCATAGACAAAAACAAAGAAGGGTCACCAGACCTGAAACATTAACTCTGTTTTTCCTTCAGAGATGCTACCAGACCTGCTGAGCTTTTCCAGCAACTTCTGTTTTTGTTCCTGATTTACAGCATCTGCAGTTCTTTCGATTTTTATTTTGCTTAATCGTAGAATTAAGTTGTATACATATTATATGGTTGACTAGATGACATAAGGTTACAACACCATGAGTGAGCTAAGGCTCAGGTCAAAGTTCATTAAACCATGAGATATGCCTCTTTTCAAGGAGAAGCGAGTCTTAATGAGCAATTGATCAAATAGCTGTGGTGAGTAATGCGTGTGATGTTTGCCACTGGTCAAAGTTATCAAATTGCTGGACAGTGGACATTATCAAACGTCAATACACAGCCTCTCTACGTGCAAAGAGGTATAGCAGAAAGTATGCCTCAGAGTGGTAGTTAGCTTAGGAAGAGGATGTATGCTCAATAACTGGATTTTGAGAGCGCATGGGCTGATCACCTGTTTTGGTCTGAATCTCAGACAAGTCAAAGTAAATGAGTCACTAGTGACTGTAAGCATTATACAGGCAAGTTTGTGATGTATCACTATGACTGCAGTATTTTGTATCGTAGTTTGCTTCAATAAAAGTAAAAAAATTACTAAATGGAACTGTGGATGCTGGAAATCAGAATCAAAAATAAAAACAGAAATTGCTGGAAAAACCTGTTGAGTTTTTCCAACAATTTCTGTTGTTGTTTTGGTCAAATAAAAGTCAATTGGGTGTATCCCATCGTTAAGATTGTTTGGGTTATTGATATACAGAGTAAACTCAATTGGGTATATCCCATCGTTAAGATTGTTTGGGTTATTGATATACAGAGTAAACTCAATTGACTGGGTGCAGTGTGGTTTGCAGTGGTACTTCCTGTCAATTGTTAGGTTAGGATCCACCCATCTGGACCAGACTGTCATTGAATTCAAACAGAAAGGATAAATAGGGTAGTCTGCAACAGTCTTAAAATTAATTAATTTGAAATTGTGTTTTATTAACTAATATGCATCATAATAAAACTGAAGCATAGTTGAAAATAGATGAGAAAAAAAATTACAGTCAAAGGTTAGGGTGTGTAGCCCAAATAAGTATTTATTATAGAAACATAGGGATTTATTATACAAACAGGGAGAACAAACTGAATATATAGCAAGCGCAAATAAGGTATAATGCGGTAGTCATCAATGAGACATTCCTGTAGGATGTTCAGGACTGGAATCTGATTATATCATGTTTTAAGGTGTACAGGAAAGACAGAGAAATGGTAGAAGGAACAGTGGACACTGATTAAGGCTTAAACCACTTCAATGAACAAAGGAATACAACATGAGATCAGCAGGCACCGGAGATCTTACAATTAGTATGAAAAAATGGAAAGGGATTTTAGACTGCAGAGGGTAGTGTGTATAGTCGACCCTGTGAGCAGCTGATCGTATAAATGCAGCAATTAGGCAAGTATGTAGCAATGGCAGAGTGTTTTAAATTGGGAATTTTAATTTTAAACTTCATGTAGATTATGTAGTCTACACATGCCAGCAAAGCAGTGAATTTCTTATGTGTATTGTTTTCTGCTACTATGGGTGGAATTTTACCATCTTAATCACTGACACAATGGCAGGGCCATTTTTGGGAGGACAAGTTTGATCTCCCAGTTAGCAGTTCCTTGTGGTGCTCTTTACCAAAGTCAGCTGATAAACAACCCAGCTCCAGGCTTTCTGATCAATTAGGAGAGTTGGCGGGTGAGGCGATAGGGAGAGGCTGAATTGGCTGGGGCTATTCTCCCTGAAGTGTTGGAGACTGACGGGTGACATTACAGAGGGGCACAGATAGGATGAATAGCCAAGGTCTTTTTTCCAAGGGAGCGGGTAGGTTTAAAGTGAGAGGGGAAAGATTTAAAAGAGCCCGAGGGGCAACTTTTTCATGCAGAGGGTGGTGCGTGTATGGAAATGAGCTGCCAGAGGAAGTGGTGGAGGCTGGTACAATTACAACATTTAAAAGGCTTGCTGGATGGGTACATGAATTAGAAGGATTTTAGAGGGATATGGGCCAAATCTTGTAAAATGGGACTAGATTAATTTAGGATATCTGGTCAGCATGGAGTTGGACCAAAGGGACTGTTTCTTTGCTGTACAATTCTACAACCCTATGACACTATTTGATCAGAGGAAAGGTTTCTGTTTAAACAGACTGGAACATCTTTCAGGAAATCTCAGCAGCACTTGGATATTTTTGTCTGCAGAAACCATAATGAGTGGAAACCTGGAATGGCTACCCACTTCACATCTCCCGCAGGTCTCTCACTCTTGCCTGGAACATCAACTGAGGGTGGAAGTGAGAAAGAGGCCACTTCTCCAATTGAGCAGGCACAGTTGTAAAGTGGCTCAGGAAGTAATCATCTTGAGTGTATTCTCTCCAATCTGGAGACAGAGTACCAATAGGACCTCAGGGAGGACGGGATGGGTGAATGGTCTAATATCGTCAGCTGCCAATCCTCATTCTCAGAATTCTCCAGCATTCCTCTATACAGCACACCTCAGATTAACATCCCTTGCAGCTCCATTCATCCTTCCCTCTAAATGTGCCTCATCTCTCCAATCGAGAAGCTAACATTCATATCTGCCCTCAGGCTATAACCTTTTACAACATGCCCCTCAGTGCTTCCTCACAAAAGGTGTCCTTCTTTCCATTGCATTAACAACTGTCAGACTTCCTTTATTTATCTCCTTTCAGGAGAAGAGAATACACACGTTGGTGACAGACAAAGGTGCAGGATGGGAGAGGAAGGGGTTTAGACACTCCAGCGACAAGCATCTTAATGGTTACTGGCAGTACATACCAATTGCTCCATTGGAAAGGACGGCATCTTCCATGAAGATACAGATGTCAGCAATGATCTGCTCTGAAAGCCTGAGCCACTTGACTCACCAATCTCAGAGATGTCAAGTGAGTTTGTTTGTGTCACAACTCTGTCCAGATGGTGTCCAACTCCTTTGCGCTGTGGGATACGGGGCTGAGGGCAAGGCAGATGATCACAGAATCCCTACAGTATGGGAACAGGCCCTTCGGCCCAACAAGCCCACACCGACCCTCAGAGCATCCCACCCATACCCATCGCCTTATAACCCATCTAAGCTACACATCCCTGAACACTACAGGCAATTTCACATGGCCAATCCACCTAAGCTGCACATCTTTGGACTGTGGGAGGAAACCAGAGGACCCAGAGGAAACCCACACAGACACGGGGAGAACATGCAAACTCCACACGGACCGTTGCCTGAGGGATTGAACCCGGGTCCCTGGTGCTGTAAGGGAGCAGTGCTATCCACTGGGCCACTGTTCTTCCCCTACTACTGCTGGAACTGTTGGTGTTGGTGACACCTTTGCCTTTTCCCTTCAGCAGAAATGGACAGTGGAGCTACTCCATGCTGCTCAGAAGGCAGACAGTTTAAGAGGTGATAGACAGATGAAGTGCCCTCCAAACAGTTGGCAATCATTTGTCAAGCAGTGATAGAACTCTTAAGAGAAGGAGCCCTCTCACCGGGTCACAACAATTGTTCTTCAGTGTAACTGATGAAAGCCTTGTCAGCTTGTCAGTTTCTTAGAGGGAGCTCTTCCTGCGTTGCTGTTGCCTTCTCCGGTCTGCCAGGTTGTAGGTGCAGCGTGGAACTTCTACTCTACTGAAAGAAGGAGTTTGTGTGCAAAATACCTCCGAACTGAGTCTTCAATATTTCAGTTGACTTTTAATTACAGCCAAGAGAATTCCCTACTGCATTCCCAACCTGCCTCTCTATGGGCAGCTGCTAAGGGAAGGAACAAATGGGAATACAGTCCAATTTTTTTTGCCCCCTAGTTTTCCTGCCCTGTGCCTGAAACCACTTCCAATCGGTCTGGAAGAATTCCACTCAACGTATCCTTCAGCCATGTTAAAACGAGTAATACACAACCACCCAGCGGGCCTTTATTGAATACTGGTAACATCCTAGTTTCATTTCAACTGGAAAATTGTGCCTGTCACACCCTCATTCAAGAAAGTTGAGTTTTGAAAACAAGAGGAACTACTGGTCAGTTAGCCTAATGGCTACTTTCGGGAAATTGACTGCAGTTTATAGTTAGGACTGAAATTTTCAGCTGCTCAGAGAGACCCAGCACAGATTTGTAAAAATTAGTATGTCCTGACGAAATGGACTCAATTTTTTGAAGAGGTGAATGGTGTTCCCTTTAATTCTTCTTCACTGTGTGCTGCCTATTCATTTTAATGCATGATTTTATGCGACCACACAGGCATTTTCCAAGAAGAATCACCTTCATGAAACGTTGCAGTTCTTGGAGTACAATCATGCAATAAGGAACAAGACTCGGCCCCCTTGGCCCTTTGAGCCTACACTGTCATTCAATAAAATCACGGCTGATCTGATTTTATCCTCAACTCTATATTCCTGCATATTTCCAATAATCTTTCATCTCCATGGTAATCAAGAATCTATCTGCTCTGCCTTAAAAACATTCAAAGCATGTGCATCATTACCTTTAGAGGAACAGAATTCCAAAGACTCGCCATGCTACGAGAGTGAAAAATTGTTCCATCATCCCTGCCTTCAATGTGTGATACCTTATTTTTAAACTATGCCCCCTAGTTCTAGATTCTGCCACAACAGGAAACATCCTTTCGACGGCCAACAGGTCAGGGTTTTGTAAGTTTCAGTTAAGTAACCTCTGACCCTTGTAAACTCCAAAGAATAAATGCCTAGTCTGTCTAGCCTTTTCTCAGAAGGCAATTCACTCATTCCAGGTATGAGTCGAGTAAATCTTCTCTGGACTGTTTCTAATACATTTACATCCTTTCATAAGTAAGGTGACCTGTGTTGTACAAAGTATTCCCAATGAATTCTCACCAATGCCCTGTATAACTCTTACATTCAATTCCCCTCACAATAAAACATGAAATTCTATTTGATTTCCTGACTATTTACTGTACCTGCTATAGCACGTACTAGGACATCCCATACTTCTCTGTATCACATAGCACTGCAACCTTTTAACATTTAGGTAATATGGATGTGAGTTTGCTCGCTGAGCTGGAAGATTCATTTTCAGACATTTCACCACCATTCTAGGTAACATCATCAGTGAGCCTCCGGTGAAGCGCTGGTGTTATGGTATTAGCCACAAAAAGACATGACCCACTATTACTAGTATCCTTACATACAGATGAGGAAGGACACCATTTTGATTGAGACAACACATTCATCCTAGGACAAGCCAAACAGAGACACGCACGAGAATTCCTAGAAGCATGGCATTCCAACCGGAACTCCATCAACAATCATTGATTTGGAGGCCATCTACCATCCTCTAAGAAAAAGAGCAGGAAATGACATCACCAACCCAAGGAAACCTAAACAGATAAATAGAAAGCGGGACATAACACCAGTGCTTCATTGGAGGCTCAGTGATGATGTTACCTAGAATGGGGACGAATCGTCTGAAAACGAGCCTTCCAGCTCAGCGAGCAAACTCACATCCAGAACCTCAACCTGAGCTACAAATCTTCTCAAAACTTGCTATTTAGGTAATATGCTTTTATTCTTTCTGCCAAAATAAACAACTCAATTCTTTCCCACATTGTACTCCATTTGCTAGATACTTGTACATTCACTTAAACTACCTATATATCCCTTCATTGGATTCATATGTCCTCTTCAGGTAATATTTCTGTTAAGGGGTGGATAGGAAGCACTTTTTCATTAGTAGAGGCATCAATGACTAGAGTAATATAGGTAACATTGACTTTAGAAAAGGAATTCCAGGATTTCAAGCATGCAATAGGAAAGGGACTGTGATATAGTTCCAAGCTTGAAGGGGAACTTTAAAGCATCTTAAAGGGATAACTAATGAGCGGCGTTCACGCTACCTTACGTGAGACTGCGAGACCGCAGACACTTGTTCAATTTACATTGGAGGCAACCAAAGTAGTGAACAGGGAAATGTTTGTGGGTGCTATTTATGAGAATATTCAGAAGGCATCGGATAGAATCTTTCACCATGAACTAAAGTGTTAAAGCTCATGGAATTGAAAACTAATTATTGACCAGGTTAACAATTGACTTGACTGAGGAATGGGAACAGTCATTAAGTAAATTAGTTAGGAAAACAGTGGCAGATAGTTCAACATGTTTAAAGGAAATGTACAGTATTTTCCAAAATTTCAGAATTTAGGAAGGGATTGCAGTATTTCAACACAGGAAGTGCATTACAACAACAAGCCAGGTTGTGGCGCTGCTGTGAATTCTGGAACCTCGTTACTGAATGCGGCCAGGAGGTGGCGCAGCTGTCCTAGTTTACTGAGATAATGGGAACTGCAGACGCTGGAGAATTCCAAGATAATAAAATGTGAGGCTGGATGAACACAGCAGGACAAGCAGCATCTCAGGAGCACAAAAGCTGACGTTTCGGGCCTAGACCCTTCATCAGAGGGTCTAGGCCCGAAACACCTGCTTTTGTGCTCCTGAGATGCTGCTTGGCCTGCTGTGTTCATCCAGCTTCATATTTTATTACCCTTTAAATACTATTGTCTCTCTGTATACTAGAAGCGGTCATAGTTTTGGGTCATAGGCCTTTCAGCCTATAAACGAATCCCACTTTCCAGCATTGGCCCAAAGCTTTGAACGTGATTACATTTCAAATGTTCATCCAAGTACGTTTTAAAAGGTTGTGAGGCCTCCTGCCACTGCTGACCAGTGTAATCTATATATTTCAGGTTCCCATCATACTATAGGTGACATTTATTTTCTGTCAATGTTCCCCCAGACGTTCTGCCCTTCACTTTAAAACTATGCATCTTGTCTGCACCAACAGTTATTTTTGGAACATAAACCAAGAAGGCAGATGTCTGTATGAATCTTGGGAATTATTAGAAAGTGCAAGGCAGGGATGTTATTCAGGAACTGTATAAAATACTGGAATGGCCACAAATGGAGATCTGCATGCAGTTCTGGTTGCCACATTATAGGATGCATGAAAGTACTCAAAACAGGCTATAAAGGAGATTTACTAGGACGTTGCCTGGGCTGGAGGGTCTGAGCTATGAAAAAAGATTAGATAAGCTGGGGTCATTTTCCTTGGAGCAATGTAGGTTGAGAGAGGATCTGACAGAGATGTATAAGATTATGAGTCACATAATTGGGGTGGATAGGAAGGTACTTTCTCCAGTAGTGGGGTCAATAACCAGCATGGTTTTAAGGTAAGAGGTAGAAGACTAAGGGGAGAATTGTAGACTTACCCAGAGGCCTATGGGTGTCCGGAATTCATTGCCTGAAAGTGTGGTTATGTTTTACAGGTAGTGCTGCATTTTGGGGGCGGCACAGTGGTTAAGCACTGCTGCCTCACAGCACCAGGGACCCACGTTTGATTCCACCCTTGGGCAACTGGCTGTGTGAAATGTGCACATTCTCCCTGTGTCTGCTTGGGTTTCCTCTGGGTGTTCTGGTTTCCTCCCACAGTCCAAAGATGTGCAAGTTGGGTGGTTTGGCCCTAATATCCAGGGAGATGTAGGGTAGGTGGATTAGCCATGGGAAATGCAGGTTTACAAGGACTGGATAGGGTAGGGGAAAGTGGGTCTGGGTGGGATGCCGTTTGGAGGTTCGGTGTGGATTTGATGGGCCAAATGGCCTACTTCTATGTTGTAGGGATTCTATAATATGTCAGAAACTCTCCTAATATTTAGCAGTATTGAGATCCTCACTTGCATTGCCATAACCTCCAGGGTTACAGGCCACAAGTCAGAAAATGAAATTAATGCAGACAGCAACATGGCTATGATGGGCTGAACGGCTGCCTTCTGTGCTAGAAATGTCTACGAGTAATGGCTCAACATATCTTGGACTACATTTCCCTCGGCTCCATTCTATAAATGTAAGAGTCTCACGTCTTTGTACTCATCAATCAGTTTGTATGTGACAGAGAGCCTCAGTGGTTCTGAATTAGAATGGCAGGAGAATTTCACAAGCTGCGAGAACAAGGCATCTTATTGAGGTTTGCCAACTTGAATTTCATTAAAGTTAGCAGCTTTCTTAAAGTCTTCATGAGTTTAATCTGAAGAAATTAGTTAAACTCCCACAGTTCCTCTCTATGATAAGATTTCAGATATTTACATAAATATGGTGTCTCACAACTAGTGATTGCAATGAGGTCAGCTAGAAGGACTTCATAGAATAGGAGTTCCTTGATTGGACCAGATTAACAGCCCCAATCAGGGAGCCCTGGCTGACAGATAAAAACAGAAGAGTCAGACATCCTGTCCACTCACAGCTAGCTCTGAGGGAACTGGATCAGTGTCAAGGACTCTCCACATGTAAATAAAGGGTGACTTGATGATGGGTACTGGCCTCTGGGGAGTCATTTCAGTGGCAATGAGAGAAAAGCACACTCCTGAGGAAATTCACATGCAACAATTGTCTCTGAGTTGGGGTAAACATTTCTGGTGTCATGCCCTTGTTTGGGAAACTTGACTCATTCAATCCTGTCAAAGATTGGGCCCAGCTTGGGGAAAGAATGCATTTTTATTTGGAAAAAAAAACATTGGGGCAGGTGAAAAGCAACAAGTAATCCTGCCAGCTTGTGGACCCATAGCTTTTTCAATTATTAGGAGCCTATGTTTCCCTGAGGCACAAAAAAACTAAAATCTTTCAAGTGTTGACCAATTTATGTTAAGGAATATTATGATCACAAGCTTCCTCTAATTCTGAGATGTAATCAGTTTTACTTAGCAATTCGAGAACCAAAGGAATTCATCAGGATTTTTGACTACATTAAGACAAAAGGCAATGGCATGTGACTTTGGTTTAACCCCTAATGAGATGTTGAGACACTGTTTGGTATGTGGGATTAATGATGTAACCAGTCAAAAGCCACCTACTGGTTGAAGCCCTATTGGACTTCAAACAAGCATGAAAACTAGCTTTATTATAGGAAAACGTAGCAAGAGGAACAAATGATTTGCAGGGCATTCAAATGGAAGTGGGCACCCTTGCCAGTTTGACAGAGCTTGGGAAACACCACTTGGGTCAGCCTATAGCGAGACCCTAAGACAAAGCCAAACCTCAGTCAAACAGTTAAAATTTTCTTCAGGATCTGAGCTAGCAAGCCATTGTAGTTGCTGCCGATGTGCAAACCTGAGAAAGCAAAAAAGAGTCCCACTACATCTAAATTGAGTAGGAGAATGCATAGGCTGTATTCCAACACCAAGTCACCCTTAATTTAGATGTGGAGAGTCCTTGACACTGATCTAGCTACCTCACAGCCAGCTCTCGGAGTGAACTGGCTGTCTGACACGGATCCTTGATTGGGGCTGTTAATCTGGTTTAACTCCAGTTCTGTGAGGTCCACGTGACTGACCTTGTTACAATCACTACATCGCTACCCTCTGGGTCCAATGGCATAGGCTGGTTCTTTTTTTCATGAAGTCCTCTTTAAGCGTTTTAGCACATAGCCAGGTTCCTCCGACTCTGCCTCAGATACGGGTGGTGTGTAATGCACAGAGGTTAGCTAGAAATTCTCCTCTTCAAGCAGCAAAAGGCATCAGGGCAGCGACATCCACTGTATCCATCTCAGATTCTGAGATATTTTCAATGCTTAACAGAGAGGGACAATTCATGGGCTCTGGAATGGTCAGAAAGGAGCCGGGCATGTTTTGCTCTTGCATTGTTTGGAGTTAGCAGCTTTCACATAATCCACATGCTTGTTCAGGGCTGTCACACCTACGCAAACTTCTTTTTAGCTAACCATGAATGGCAGCGCCTATCCCTGAAAAATGTATTTATTGTTGGAATATATCATTTCTGCATATGCTAAAACACCCCTTAAACGTCTGTAACTGCAACTCAACTGACCTATTCCTTAACCTAATATTCCAATTCAGTTTAGCTAGCTAGGTTTTCCGATCCTTAGATTTTCCCTCATTTAAATTGAAAACACAAGTCTTGGACACAGTCTTCCAATCTCTGAGAATGTAAAATTCAATCATATTACTTGCTGCTACAAAAGGGGGATCTCCAGTAATGGTCATTAATTAATCCTATCTTGACGAACAATAGCAGGTCTAGTAATAACAGAACTTGCTGTTTTAAGAAATTATCCTGAAAACATTTTATTAATTCCTCGTTCTAGCTACTTTTGCCCTTTTGATTTACCAGTTTCTTTTTGTTTGCTCATAGTATGTGAGTAATATGTTATTCATCCCTAGTTACCGTTGAGAAGATGATGGTGAACTGGTGCAATCTATTTGCTGTAGGTACCATTTGAGAGGGATTTCTAGGATTAGACTTCATGACACTGATGGAACAGCAATACATTTCCAAGTCTAGATGGTAGCTAGCTTGGAGAGAAACTTGCAGATGGTGGTATTCCCTTGTATCTGCTGACCTTGTCCTTCTCAATTGCAGAGTTTGTCAGTTTGGAAGCTGCTGCCTAAACAGCTTTGGTGAATTTCTGCAATGCATCTCATATATGGTACACACTCCTGGTAATGAGCGTTGATGAAGTAGGAGGTGAATTTTGTAAATGCCAAAAACAAAGTCGTTGATGCAACACTTGGTCAAATCCTGCCTTGATGTAATGGGAATCACTCACACCTCCTCCCTGATGTTCAGTTCTTCTGTCAATGTTTGAAGCAAGGCTGTAATGAGGTCAGAAGCTGAATGACCATGGCAAAACCCAAACTGAGCACCAATTTTGCACAGTTTTGCATGCAACTAGTACTCTTATTACAGCCTTATCATGTTTGACACCTCATTTTTATGTCTGTCTTGTGCATACCTCCTGCATTCTTCATTGAACCAAGTCTGATCACTTGGCTTGATGCTAATGGAAGGGCGTGGGACATTGTGGGTCATGAGGTTATAGATGGGGTTTGAGTACAATTCTGCTGCTGCTGCTGATGGCCCACAATGATGGATGATGTCCAGTTTTCATTTGCTAGATGCATTTAAAATATTACCTGTTTAGCATGGTGGGAATATCAAACAACCCGATGGAGCGTATACCCAGCTAACAAGGCGTAGAGCTGGATGAACACAGCAGGCCAAGCAGCATCAGAGAAGCAGGAAAGTTGACGTTTCAGGTCTGGACCCTTCTTCAGACCCTTCTAAGGGTCTAGGCCCGAAACGTCAGCCTTCCTGCTCCTCTGATGCTGCTTGGCCTACTGTGTTCATCCAGCTCTGCACCTTGTTATCTCAGATTCTACAGCATCTGCAGTTCCTGCTATCTCGGAGAGTATACCCAATGTGTTTAGATGAGTGACTTAATTTTCATTTTCCTTTTCACATATTTCATAAAGTTTATCATCAATTCTTAAACTATTTTATAACTCAGGAACAGAACTGATCTTAATCACTGACAACAAAAACAAATAGTTGCTGGAAAAGCTCAGCAGGTCTGGGAGCATCTGTGGAGGAGAAAACAGAGTTAATGTTTCGGGTCCGGTGACCCTTCCTCAGAACTCATTGATAACAAAGTGTTGAGCTGGGTGA
This sequence comes from Stegostoma tigrinum, assembly GCF_030684315.1. Lineage (NCBI taxonomy): Eukaryota > Metazoa > Chordata > Chondrichthyes > Orectolobiformes > Stegostomatidae > Stegostoma > Stegostoma tigrinum. The sequence goes on from NC_081373.1 coordinate 14,190,698, forward strand.
ACACAGCAGGCCAAGCAGCATCAGACGAGCAGGAAGGCTGACGCTTCAGGACTAGACCCTTATCTGAAAAAGGGTCTAGGCCCGAAACATCAGCGTTCCTGCTCCTCTGATGCTGCTTGGCCTGCTGTGTTCATCCAGCTCTACACGTTGTTACCTCAGATTCTCCAGCATCTGCAGTTCCTACTACCTCCAATCTTAATCATTTCCCCGATACTCAAACAGTTAACTTCTTCCCCTGTAATAGAAGAAGAACAAATTCCTACAGGGTGAAAAAGGTAGAAAATGCAGAAGATAACCTCCTTTCCTTCTTATCAATACTCCTTTACCCAGCCACTAACCAGCACTCCATCACATTCAATGCTAGATCACCCTGAAGATGGCTGTATTTATATGAAGTAACACCCAAAAAGAGACAAAAGTGCACTGAATAAAAACTGAAAGAGCTGCCGAAGCTGCAAATCAGGAACAAAAATAGAAGTTGCTGGAAAAGCTCAGCAGGTCTGGCAGCATCTGTGGAGGAAAAATATCAGTGTTAATGTTGCAGTCTAATATTTTCTTCACAGAGGCCGCCAGACCTGCTGAGCTTTTCCAGCAACTTCTATTTTTGTTCCTGATTTGCAGCTTCGGCAGCTCTTTCGGTTTTTATTGAGAGCACCTTTGGGTGGTTTATATTTGGAATAACAAGTACCCAGTTGTAAATTATGCTGGAATCCAGTCTATGATAACAAGTCACATTCTATTTTGTTACTGTTGCTTTATATCACTGCACTACAGTTTTACTTTGTCACTCATGTGTGTCATACGATTTCATATGTTGCAGCAGAAACGTGCAAAGTTCCAAAATTTAACATTTGTACTTTACTTCGACATTTGTTTTTAGTTCGCTAATCGACCTTTAGGTTTCCTTCGGACTCCAACAACCTCAGCATGCCAGACAGTAAACCTGCTTGCTCCCATACTATTCTTGACAATGCTACTCTCAAACTGGGATTTAGTCATCACCAATACGCCATGCTCCAATAATCTCCCTGCCCCTCATATTCCGGAGATACTGATTTTCTTCACAATCCAATTTCCTCAAGAGCATCTCTGTTCCGAGGAGGCTGACACCTACCCGACATCACGATCCAGCATGCTGCCTGGGTGGTAGGGGGGAAATGCGTTGCCGTTAGGGGGTTCCTTTGGCGAGTACAGTTTGAATGACTTAGACGAGCACCCTGGAAGAAGAAGACAGATAAACATAAATAAGTAAGTACACGGAGATATGCAGGCAATTCGGATTGCAGACTCCACAAACATTGCCTCTTCCATATCCAAGTCATCACAGGAATTGGACTCCTATTTCCATCCCACTTCACACAGTACAGAAATTTGTTGTTTTGAAGCACATTACTATTCTCCAGGGTTTGAATTATGAAATGAGATTACAGAAAGCAGGCTAGTATTTGCTGCAGAGATCACTGGATTGAGCTTTTAATGTTTAGAAAGCAGCTGACAGGCTGGACAGAAAGAACCTTTGTCAGCTGATGGAGAAGTCCAGGTTAAGAGGACATAAACTCAGAGGAAGGCCATTCAGGTGAGGATCTAGGAAACATTTCTTCACAGAAAAGATAGTGGGATTATGGAGCTTCAGCACAAAAATCAGTAGATGGAAGCTCAGTTGATAACTTTAAACCTAAGATCGATGGATATTTCATAGACAGAGGGGATTAGAGCATATGGGGTTAAGGCAGGTGGATGCAGTTATGATACAGATCAGCTACATTCTCAGTGAAAGGCAGAACAGGCTTAAGAGCTGGGCAGCCTTTTCCTGTTCCAATGTTCTTAATATTGTCTTTCCATATGACAAGATGGAATCAACTCATAGAATGATACAGCACAGAAAGAGGCCATTTGGCCCATCATAGCTATGTCCAAGAAATTAAGATTAAAATTAAAATTAGGCTGTTTAGGAGTGAGATTGGAAACAATGCTTTGGACAATGGGAGTTTCAAATCCATTCTACCAAAAGGCTATAGATGTTGGGGATCACTAGAATATTAAAATTCTGTGATTGATTTTCATTTGTAGATAGCAAATAAATGCAGCGGAGATACACATCAGCCATGATTCTAACTGAGTAGCTGAAAGGCCTAAGGGGCGAAATGGCCTCCACCTGTTGCTAGTTTTCTCTCTCAGCATTTTTGAAAAACACAGCAAAACGTGATACTTGCATCCTATAGACCAGTGAGCTGCAATGGCAAACTTTTCTCTGCTGATTTGGTGTACCTTCAAACTTGGATGAGTAATTATTTAGCCCTCTATCTCACGTACTGATAGATTTGGTGAAAAAAATATGAGCCAAGAACATCTTCCCTGTGGAGCATCACATGCAACATTCCACCAAGCAAACACCAAGCCCCTAATCCATGCTGCATGTCCTAGCTCCCAACCAACTGCCAACCTAGATCACCCAGTTACCTTCAACTGCATGCTTTGTTATTTTTGATTATTTCTTCTGTGGGGCCTTATTAATCAGAGGCAGTCGATCTTATAGGCAACATCTACAAATGGTCTTAATGCTGTACGAATGACATCCTAAAAAATCCAAAGGAGCCAACTGCTCTGCTCAGAATCACAACTAACAGGCTCACCCAAATTTGTATAATTACTACATTTCACCAGCTATTGTCAACAATGTTAATCATGTACAGCAAGAGAGATGATGGATTCATTAAACCATGGGAAATTTCCAAGTTGCAAGAGTAGTATGTCAGAAAAACGTTCTTATTCTACCCTGTCCCCGTCAAGCACCCCGAAGACAAGAACAACACGGGGTTAGATAAAAAGTAAAGCTCTCTCTACCTTGTCCCCATCAAGCACTTCCATGACAGGGACATCATGAGGTTAGATATAGAGTAAAGCTCCCTCCCGAAAGCAAAGCTTTCTCTGCACTGTCCCATCAAAACACTCCCAGGACAGTAACAGCAGAGGCTGAAATATAGAATAAATGGCTCCATACCCTGAACCTTGGAAACACATTTGAAGTTTAACCAGTCATTCATTTGGTCATCTGTGGATGCTTGCCTTGCCAGTTTGGTATCACTATAAAACAACAGTAAATACCAAAAATGCCAAGTGTATTTTCTTACTTGGCTCTCTTTTTTCTCATTTGTTTACGTGATATGGGTGCGTCTGCCAAGGCCAACATCTATTGCTGTCTCAAAGTCTGACGAAAGAGCTGATTAGCTGCTGTCTCTAAATTTTACAGTCCATATGATGTCAGACACCCACAGTGCTGTTGTGGATGCAATTTTAGGACTTTTCCTGAGCAGTGGTGAAGGAACTGCAATATAGTTCCAAATCATGTGGTTTGGAGGGAAACTCGCAGTTAGAGATATTCCCATTTATCTGCTACCTTTGTTCCTGAGGTCCCAATATTCACGCATGCCAACATCCAGTCAATTCAACTCATATTATCTTACACTAAAAAGCAACTGAGACAAATATTTTCCAGCTGTGGTAAAAAAAACCCACCACAATCAGCCAAGCTGTTTTCTGTAGTTAGCTCAACATCACCTGCTTAATATTATGGACGTTTGTCCAGGCCAATCTTTCATATCCACAAACTACAGGATAAATTTAGTTCCACTGAAGATAAAAGAAAGCAAAACTCCTTTCATCATCTCCGGAAATCCCAAAATGCTTTAAGGAGTAGACTATATAGGACTGATGAGAACTGCATGCATTCTGCAGGTTCTGAATCTTTGGAGTTCTCTACAGCTAAGGACTATGGATGGTCAGACATTTAATATCGTGAAGACTGAGATCAGTGGATTTTTTTTATATACAGGGAATGGGAGATATGGTGTTTGGGCTGAAAAAATGTAATTTAATATAGAAAATCAGTCTATACTTTTAATGAGCATACAGAGAAGCTTATTTCCTTAAGTTAGACAGCAAAATGCTTTTTGAATGTCAGAAATGGGACAGCTAACTTGCAGACAGCAAACTCCCACATAGTAGATTATCCATTATAGTCATAGAGCTGTACAGCATGGAAACAGGTCCTTTGGTCCAACTCATCATTCCTGACCAGATATCATAAATTAATCTAGTCCCATTTGCCGCCATTTGCCCCATATACCTCTAAACCCTTCCTATTACATACCCATCCTGATGCTTTTTGAATGTTGTAATTGTACCAGCCTCCACCACTTCCTCTGGCAGCTCATTCCATAAACACACCACCCTCTGCATGAAAAAGTTGCCCCTTAGATCCCTTTTAAATCCTTCCCCCTCATCTTAAACCTATGCCTCCTAGTTTTGGATTCCGCCACCCTGGCAAAAAGACCTTGTCTATTCACCTCATGATTTTATAAACCTCTATAAAAGGTCACCCTTCAGTTTCTGACACTCCAGTGAAAATAGCCTCAGCCTCTCCCTATAGCTGAAACCCTTCAATCCTGGCAACATCATTGTTAATCTTTTCTGAACCCTTTCAAGTTTCACAACAACCTTCCTCTATCAGGATGACCAGAATTGAATGCAGTATTCCAAAAGTGGCCTAATCAGAATTCTGTACAGCTGCAATATACCTTCCAACTCCTCTAATCAATGCACCGACTAATAAAGGCAAGTGTACCAAACACTTTCTTCACTATTCTGTCTATCTGCAACTCTAATGCAAGGAACTATGAACCTCCAATCCAAGGTCTCTTTGTTCAACAACACTCCCCAGGACCTTACCATGAAGTGTATAAATACTGCCCTGATTTGCCTTTCCAAAATGCAGTACCTCGCATTTATCTAAATTAGCTCCAGCTGCCACTCCGTGGCCCATTGACCGATCTGATCAAGATCCTATTGTACTCTGAGGTAACCTTCGTCACCCACTATCAACTCCAATTTTGGTGTCATCTGCAAACTTACTAACCATACCTCCTTTGTTCAAATCAAAATCATTTATGACAAATGCAATGGATGCAGCACTGATCCTTAGGGCACACTACTGATCTCAAGCCTCTGGTCTGAAAGGCAACCCTTCACCACCATCTTCTGCCTTCCACCTTTGAGCCAGTTCTGTATCCAAACAACTAGTTCTCCTTGTATTGCATGTGATCTAACCTTGTTAACCAGTCTACCTTGCAGAACCTTGTCGAACACCTTACTGAAGTCCACCACAATGGCCTCATCAATTGTTAATTTTTCAAAAAGGTCAATTAGGTTAGTTTCCTATGCACAAAGCCATGTTGACTATTCCTAAATTAGTCCTTGTCTTTCCAAATTCATGTAACCCTCAGGATCCCAACAGCTTGCCCACCAGTGATGTTAGGCTCACCAGTCTAGAATTCCCTGGCTTTTCCTTAGCTCGTTTCTTAAAATAGTGGCAATACGTTAACCAACTTTCAATCTTCCAGCACCTCAGCTATGGCTTTTGATATTACAAATATCTTAGCAAGCAGACCAATCATTTTCCTAGGTTCCTAGGTTCCCACAATGTTCCAGGGTACATCTGATCAGATTCATCCACCCTTATGCGTTATAAGACATCAGCACCTCCTCCTTTATAATACGAACATTTCTGTATCGTGACATTAGTTAAAAGATGAACATTAGCCAGGGAGAGGGGTACAGTGGGGGTGTGAGGGAGGTCAATTCCCTTCGCATCTTCAAATTCTGTGGAATCTTCAGCAACTGCGTTCAAGGTTTTAAGCAGTTCAATGGAAAGATAGCACCAGGAGTGTCAGCTTGGATTATGGGTCTACATCTCCGTGGGTTATGGATACAATTTCTGTCCACAGCATGGGTTCTACCTACTAAGCCACAGATTTTGCAAATATATTTCATACAATTAAAAATAAATTTACATGGAGTATACTACCCAACTAGGCTGCACCAACATTAGTGCTCCTCTCCAGCCTCCTTCTCATCTTTCTCAATTGACTTAAAAATCAATGAAATCTCAGTTACTTCCTTTAGAGGTCCTATCTTTCAGATTAGACATTAAGCCAAGGCTCCATCTGACTCCCTAAGATGTGTCTGTGAGAAAACTCAGACTCTTTGACACCTCCCCACAGAACTATTATGATCTATATGTCTTGCGGGTAAGACTTGAGATCTTTGAGGGCATTGTAATAGAGGACACTACTGCATCCCCACCAAATTTCAGTCAGTGTTGCTTGAATTGTGAGGGGCAGTGGAAAATCCTGCAAATGATGTTGCTGGTCCTTTACACAATAAAAGAACAAAGAAAATTACAGGACAGGAACAGGCCCTTCGGCCCTCCAAGCCTGCACCGATCCAGATCCTCTATCTAAACCTGTCACGTTTTTTTCCAAGGATCTGTATCCCTCTGCTCCCGGCCCATTCATGTATCTGTCAAGATACACCTTAAATGACGCTATCATGCCCACCTCTACCATCTCCACTGGCAATGCATTCCAGGCAGACACCACCCTCTGCGTAAAGAATATTCCATGCATATCTCCCTTAAACTTATCCCCTCTCACTTTGAAATCGTGACCCCCGAGTAATTGAGTCCCCCAGTCTGGGAAAAAGCTTCTTGCTATCCACCCTGTCTATACCTCTCATGATGTTGTAGACTTCAATCAGGTCCCCCCTCAACCTCCGTCTTTCTAATGTAAATAATCCTAATCTACTCAACCTCTCTTCATAGTTAGTGCCCTCCATACCAGGCAACAACCTGGTGAACGTCCTCTGCACCCGCTCCAAATCATCCACATCCCTTTAGTAATGTGGCAACCAGAACCGTCTGCAGTTTTCCAAATGGTGGTCAAACCAAAGTTCGATACAACTGCAACATGACCTGCCAACTCTTGTACTCAATAGCCCGTCTGATGAATGAAAGCACGCCGTATGCCTTCTTGACCACTCCATTGACCTGCGTTACCACCTTCAGGGTACAATTGACCTGAACACCCGGATATCTCTGTGCATCAATTTTCCCCAGGGCATTTCCATTAACTGTATAGTTCGCTGTTGAATTGGATCTTCCAAAATGCATCACCTTGCATTCGCCTGGATCGAACTCCATTTGCCATTTCTCCGCCCAACTCTCCAATCTATCTATATTCTGCTGCATTATCCGACAGTCCCCTTCACTATCTGCTACTCCACCAATCTTAGTGTCATCTGCAGACTTGCTAATCAGACCTTCCAAACCTTCCTCCAAATAATTTATGTATATCACAAACAAATCCAGATCATTTATCTATGTCAGGGTCCTTATAGTTGGCTGGCTGATATCCACCAACCTGGGAATCGACCAACCTGCCACCTGTCTTATCCATGGGATTCAGACTTTTACTAATACAGCAATAAGAGCTGATAGTTTTATACAGCATTTAAAATAATAAAACATGCTGAAGCACTTAAAAGGAGCTAAATTAAAACCTAAACCAAAGAGGGATTAGAAGGAGTGACCGAAAAGGGAAGTTTTAAGAGCATATTAAAGGAGGACAGGTTGAGAGCTTTATTGGGGAGATTCAAGAGTTTAGGGCACAGGCAGCTGAAGACACAGCAATCAACAATTGAGTCACTGAAAAGTTGGGTTGCACAAGAGGACTGTATTGGAAGAGCACAGAGATCTCAAAGAGCCTAGAGAGTATTAGAGAGATTGAGAGGAGATCTAGGGAGCAGCCATGGAGGGATTTGAATGTAAGTAACTGAAGTAACCATGCTTTAATTGTTTTTATAACCATAACAACAGAGATTATCATCAATACTTTCAGGTGAAATTGGGACGGTACATATCTATAAAACAGTCACTGCCCTATCTGTTCTGGCAAAGATCATTTTCAACAAGGAGTACCCATCTACTTCAGATAGTCAGACCCTTTGGTACAGCACTTGGAGTTCTCAGAACTCCACTCACCATTCTGGGAAACACTTCCGCCTAGGATTCACCAACACGGTTAAGTTTTGCATGATTTTTGTAGGAGGTTAAGAAAAAAGGGAAAAATAGCACTTTGCCCAAAGATTGATAGTGTTTTCAGAGAATGATAATTATGAGCTAGTTTTAAACTTGTTTCACAAACACCAATACATGAAACAGTTAGTACTAAGTGACTCATAAATAGGACATGAATAAAAAATGATCTTGAATTCATGCAGCACTCCAAAGATCCCAAGTCTTTCATTGCCACAGACAGAAAACAGGCATGCATCCTGTACAGTTTAAGAAGCCAACAAAACAATGATCGCTGCATAGTCAAATTTCTCAACACAACTCAGTCTTTGCTAGAGCAGTTAAAGGGTTAATGCACCTCTTAGAAAAGGAGCATAAAAGTGAGAGTGGGCATGACTGGAGACTATTGAGGGATATAAAAAAGTCTAAACCTGCCCTGTGATACCCAGCTACAGATTCTTGTGAATTGTCACATCCCAAGATTTATTTGCTTGATAATTCCTGTAATATTGCCTGTTCAAAACATCACATGGGAAGCAGCACCATCCACCAATTTCCCCCCCCCCCCCCAAACCAACTTACCTACCCCTTTTTACTCTGTTTTGTTTTGTTGTCTCATCACTGACAGACGTGCCTTTCTAACCAGGCCTCAAAGCTGGTTTCTTCATCAACTTTACAGCTTCCTTCCAGGCTGCCAAAATCAGTTTCAATATTACTGATCTTTAAAACTAAAATCAACTACAAATAGCGAGCAAGGGAAGCAGCATTTCCTGCACCGAACCTGCAGCACCGAGCCTCCGGCAGGCCTGAGACCATTGAACCAAACAACACCCCCCGCAACATTCTCGTTCTCTCTTTCTCCTTACCCCACCCCACAGCCCGACACACACACACACACACACACACAGAGACTACCACACGAAACAACGAGCAATCTCCTCAGTTCCACTCCAGCCTCAGGCCTACGCTCCCTCGTTATGTTTTTCAGCAGCGCCAAGTTAAAACAAACAGAAGTGCCAAGAAATGTGAGGAGCAATCACACGCACGCACACAGAGCAACAACAAACAGTAAAAGGCTTTCTTTTTACCTTGGTAGAAGCTGATCCAACAGAGGGGAGGGGGGAATGGTGCGTGGTTGGGAAACCGAGAAATCCCTCCCCCAAAAGAATAAAACACTTCAGCAATACAATCTTATTTATTTATTATTTCTTCCAAGTCAAAGCCCTGAAGTGAGGTGGAAATGTCTGCTCTCAGTTCGAGCCTTCCCAAGTCTTTTGTTCTGTGGAGGGGGTGGGTGGAGGAGAGTGGGGGGGTGTGTGTGTGTGGTGGCAGGCAGCTGTCAGCAAACAACAATAGGCGTGTGGAAAGGCCCGGTCTCTCCCTCTCTCACGCACTGTGTGTCTGTGTCTGTGTGTGTATGTGGCCCCGGGTTTGCACTGAATCACAGAGAGCCTTGTAGCAGACAGCTGGCCATTCTCAGCACCTCCCCCTGCTCCCAGGCATACAATATCAGCCAGGGACCCTGGGTGTAGCTCATCAGCGCCCGCCCCCACCCCAAACCTCGAGCAGCAAATCACTCTGTCTCCCCAGGGGAGACAAGCTGCCTCTCCGTCTGCTTGCACAGAGCTTCCAAGACAAAGGAAGGACTAACATATGTACGTCTGGAAATGCAAAAGAAAATGCATGTTTAAGAAGCTAAAATTATATCTCCAAATGCAAAATTATAAAAAAAAACTGTATTCAGGCCTTCACAGGGATACAGTTGTGAGCCTTCCTTATTAATGGTGAGAATCAACATAGCAATTTATATTCTCTGGGCTGACCAAAATTACATTTAAAAAATATCAGAGTCAATATTTATTGCTATCTATATCAGGTCAAACTTACTTTCTGTATTGAGAGAAAAGTTGAAACAATCCTGAATGTTACTATCATGTGAAATGAATCAGACAATGAAATGAAAATAAGCCTTTGTCTTTAAAAGGATTCTAGCAAAAATAAACAATTGAGAAAAGATAGTAACATTAAAATGGCAGTCATTCATTATTCTTCTTTTATCAAGACCTGAAATTGTCCTGTTTTCCTTCTCTCACATCCTTGCTTTGAAAATTACATCTACTGAGCAACCTCATTTTCTAAATTTAATCCAGCAATTTTTTCTTTCCCGTCCAAGTGACATTGTGGCCTTGGGCTGCAAAAAGGCAATCTCTGTTTTAAATCCATCATAACTATCACTCTTTACTGATCAATATTCACTGAGCCCACCCCAAGATAACTATTCACTAAATCCACCATCAATATTTATCCCCACCAAACAACATCCAGCTCTCATTCTGATCAACCTACACTGACACCAGTGATCGGGAGAGAACGATTAATATCTCCTACTGTCAATCATCATCAACTAACTATCCCTTTTCCCAAGCATTATCCAGTCTTTGTCTAATCATAACCACAAATAGTTCACAGCAGTCTTTATCCAGCAATCTCCACTCTCATCAGCTATTCAAAAGCATCTGAATGATATGCAACTATAAACCTCATCTGGAGGATGGGTCAGATACTGCTGTGATGCCCCCTATGGTTGATTGCCCAGTGAAACTCATTAATGGCATTTGCAGGTGGAAATTAACCACTGGATTGACGTAGCAGAGACTAGTTAGTAGTTGGAACTTGGGCTAAAGAACCACTTCAACTTTGTTGCTGAGGAAAAATTAATTAAAAATAAGGGGTTGTTTCCTCCCTGCCCTTACACAGCTCACAGTAAAACGTTACGAAAAGAATCATAACTATTAACATATAAATTGCAATCATATTGCAACATTATAAACACAAAGATACATTTAAAATTACAGCCTTCAAAATGAGGCATACAAATAATGAAATACAAACAATTTTTAAAGAAAGAAAGACATTTCCTGTGACATTGTCTGACCTTGGAATTTACAAGCAACAGTCAATCTATGAGGAAATTATTCATCAAATTACTAGAAAACTGACCTCCACCTAAACAATAACATGCATGTTACGTAACACCTTCAACAAAGTAAAATGTTCCAAGGCACTTCACGGGTGTGCTTCACTTCCAAAGACTTGGTCAAGTAAGTAAAGTTTATGGAATATATTAAAAAGGAGGAGAAAAGGAAGGTAGAGAGGTGGAGATATTTAGAAAATAAATTCCAGACATTACACTATAGGCATTTGAAGGCACAGGCACAAACGCAGAGTGGTTAAAATTGGAAATATAGGAAGCCACAGATAGAGGGCCACAGAGATCTCAGAGTTGTAGGAGATTACACGGAAGGAGGGGGGTTCTGAGGGACTTAAAAAAATAAGAATTTTAATTTTGAGATATTGCTGGATCACGCGTAATATAAGTCAGCTGAGAGTCAGGAATGAAACACAGAAACAAAGGAGATAGAAGCTTCAACCTGCTTCACCTTCTCAATCCCTCATTTGACCCTGAAGCCTGCTCTGCCATTCAATATGGTCATGTCTGATCATTGACCTCAATACCCTCATCCTGTCCACGTTCCCCATATTCCTTGATCCCTTTAGCCACAAGAACTATATCTTTTTGAAAACACAATGTTTTGGATTAAACATAGAAGATAGGATACTGACAGCAAAGTTTTGGACGAGCTAATGCTTAGGGAGGATGCAAGGTGAGTAGTTGGCACAAAACCATTGGAACAGTCAATTTTAGAGGTGATAAAGACATGGATCAACGTTTCAGCAGCAGATGAGCAGAACAAGACAGAGACAGACAATAATGGAGAAGTCAAGTGACAGAGCAGTTCTTCAGCAGTGGAGTACCACACTGCATGTTACACTCGAGTGTAACATAATGCCACTTTATAGCAGTGTGGTCCTCACACATCATGTTTCCTAGCTCACTATAAACGCTGCCACAAATGGCTCTTCTAGACAAAACAGGTTAACTCATTTGCCAGTAAGTGCATTTTATAACATGGAATATTTAGCCACAGATATCAGCTCCCAGGGTCCATGTCAAATTGTTCAGAAGAAGTATCACTGGACCCAAACGTTAATTCTGCTTTCTCTCCAGATTCTGCCAACCTTTTCCAGCAATTTGGTTTTGTTTCTGATTTCCGACTTCTGAAGGTTTTTTAAACCCCATGTCCAATTCATCATCATCACCATAAAACCTCTACAGTGTTGAAACATGCCCTTCGGCCCTTCAAGTCCACACCAACCCTCAGGCTATCCCACTCAGACCCATCCCCATGTAGCCCACCTAATCTACACATCCCTGAACACTATGGGCAATTTAGCATGGCTGATCCACCTAGCCTGCACATCTTTGGACTGTGGGAAGAAACCGGAGCATCCAGAGGAAACCCACACAGACACCAGGAGAATGTGCAAATTCTACACAGACAGTTACCCGAAGGTGGGATTGAACCTGGGTTCCTGGCACTGTGAGGAATCAGTGCTAACCACTGAGTTCAAAAACCTCTACGTTTGTGAGGGTTGGTTAGCTCAGTTGGCTAATGTTTAATCCAGAATGATGCCAATGACTCAGGGTTAATTGCTGTACCAGTTATGGTAGTTCATGGAGTCCTGTCTCCTCATTTCCCCCCATATCAGCAGAGAATGCCACGACAAGCTATACATGTACAACTGACTCTCTAATGTGAAGTTCAAAAATATGAGCGACGAGGCTAGGGTGGATAAGAAAAAATCTTTGCCCTTGGAAAGGGATCAATAACCATGGACCACAGATTTAAGCTAAACAGCTGGAAACTTAGAGGGAATTAAGGAAGAATATTTTTACCCAAAAAAGGTTGTAGCTATCTGGAACATACTGCTTGAAAGGGTGGAAGGAACCATTATAGGATTTAAGAAGTATTTAGATGGTCACCTGAAGGCCACCTCATAGAAGGCTACAGATCAAATGCTGGAAAATGGAACTAGAAAAATAGGTGTTCAATGACAGGCACAGAGGCCAAAGGGCCACTTTTCATGCTGTAAAGCTGTGTCTCAATGTGAGAGAAGCTTATTGTCCTTAAAATAAAACAAGGAACTGTGGAGGCTGCAGATCTGAAACAAATAAAAACAGAAATTGCTGGAGAAGCTCAGCAAGTCTAGCAACATTTGACAAGAGAAAACAGGCAATGTTTTGTGTCCTAGGACCCTTCTTCAGAACTAAAAGCAGTAGGAAAACATGTGTGGACTGTGGTGGGGAGGGAGTGAGCCTTCAGCACTCAAAATTGAGTTTAATACTTTCAGATCATGAACACCCTGTTTCTTGTCTATTACCTACCCACACAACCCCAGGTCCTGGCATGAAATGATTTGATTTTGGTACAGTCAATCCATTTTCTACTACTCATAGTCCCCATTATCACCCATATAGGTTCTCCTCTTCCCTGGCCTATCAACAATTCCTTTGTCTGCCTATCCATTTCTCTTTCTCTCTCTCGCGGTCTGGCCTCCCTCTCCACTTATCCATTCACTCCTTTTGCCATAACCCCCACCCATCATCAGCGTAAATACTGTCTTTTCCTTGCTGCTTCTAGTTAAACTCAAAACATTAACACTTTGGGACATCCATTTGTAAAAGCGCTATATAAATGTAATTCTCTCTTTCATTCAGATTACATACCTCCAGCTTTGCACTCCTCCTCCATGACTCTCCAACTGCTCCTGCAACAAGTATTCCTCTCAACACTATTTTAAAAAATATAACTTGCTCGCTGTAGATTTGTCTTTATCTACTATTGGACAAACAACTGTGAAATGCTTTCCTCATTCCAACTGTTGACTGTTCCAGGCTACAGATAGGTTCATGAAGGGGTGGGAACAGGGGCGGGGGTGGGAACACGGGGTAGCTGAGTGTTTCTGTATAGTGGACCGACTACCCAAGTGTATACTATCAGATCAGTATTTACACCACTGAGGTAGAGTGAGTAAGCAAGACCACAATGCGGCTTCCAGGCTCCCCCTTCACACAGGCATTGAGCTGGAAAACCGCAGGCAGAAGCCTGGCCTGTACTGATAACCGTTCCATCAAATTGCTGTATCTCAAATACACAGTAGCATAAGTAGTGCATGCATAGACGGACAGCCCAAAAATATATATAAATAAATAAAGCATTTGACATTTTCAAGTGTGTGCAGATTACATGCAAGAGACCCTGTTTTCAACTTTGCTTCTGAGCAAACATATGGAATGTCCTTATTCATTCTGTATTTCACATCACTCTAATCCACTGCCCAATATGATTGATGCTTAATTTCCGTTTGAAAGAGGCTCACTGTCAATTTCTCAGGGCAAAATGGATGGGCAATAAATATCTGCAAGCAATGCACAGACCTCAATAATGAATTTTTAAAAATACCTATGCTGACATATGATTTTGCAATGTTGTTCTTCCCTGTGTCTCATTACATTTTGAGTTTGATTTACTATTGTCATATGTACTGAGATAGAGTGAAAAGTGTTGTTTTGCGTGCAATACAGGCAGATAGTACCATAAAAGTGCATCAGGGTAGCAGAACAGAAACCAGAATACAATGTCACAGCGGCAGAGAAGATGCAGAGAGAGAGATCAACATTAACACTTGAACAGACCTGTCAAAAGGCTGATAGCAGCAGGGAAAAAGTGGTTCTTGAATCTGTTTGTAAGTGTATTCAAACTTTTATACCTTCTGCCTAATGGAAGAGGGTGGAAGCGAGTGTAGCTGGGGTGGAAGGGTCCTTTGATATTGGTTTCCCAAGGCAGCTGGAAATATAGATGGAATCAATGGATGGAAGGCTGGTTTGTGTGATGGACTGGGCTGTGCTCACAACTCTGTAGATTCCTGCAGTCTTGTGAAGAGCAGTTGCCATCACACTGTGATGCATCTGGGTAGAACGCTTTCTGCGATGCATCCATAAAAGTTAGTAAGAGTATTTGTGGCCAAGCCGAATTTCCTTAGCCTCCTGAGGTAGAGGCATTATTGAACCAGGACAGATTGTTGGTGATCACCACTCCCAAGAACTTGACACTCTCAGCTATCTCTACGTCAGCTCCATTGATATAGACAGGGGCATGCCCTCCACCCCACTTCCTAAAGACAATGACAAGCCTCTTCGTTTTGCTGATATTGATAAATAGATTATTATCTTTACACCACACTGCTAACTACCCAATCTGTTTCCGGACAACTGACATATTCCTGAAATGACGTATTCTATCTCGTCATTGTTTGAGATCCAACCTACAATGGTGGTGTCTTCAGCAAACATGTAAATGGAGTTGGGGTAGAATTTGGCAGTACAGTCATGAGTGTGTAAGGAATATAGTAGGGGCTGAGTACACAGCCTTGCAATGCGCGGGTGTTGAGGATTATCATGGAGGAGGTATTGTCACCAATTCTTACTGATTGTGGTCTATGGGTCGGGAAGTCAAGGATCCAGTCGTGGAAGAGGGAGCCTAGACCTAGGTGTTAGAATTTGGAGAGGAGTCTGTTTGGAATTATGGTGTTTAAGGTGGAGTGGTGGTCAATAGTAGAAGCCTTGTGGGTATTTTTGTTATCCAGATGTTCCAGGGATGAATGTAAAGCCAGGGAGATGGTGCCTTTCATGGACCTGTTGCACCAGTAGGCGAATTGCAAAGGATCAAGGCCAGTTGACAGGCTGTAGTTAATGTGACGCCATGACTAACCCCTCGAAACTATTCATAATTATGGGAGTCAGAGCCACCAGGTGGTAGTCATTGAGGCACACTGCATGATTTTTCTTTGACACTGGGATAATGGTGGTCTTCTTGAAGATGGGGACTTCAGATCGTAGTAAACAGAGGTTAAAGTTGTCCTCACAGATGGTCTACACAGGATCTAAATGCACAGCTGGGGACTCCATACAGGCCAGTCACTTTCTGTGGTTTCACTCTTAAGAAAGTTGATCTAACATATGCAGCATTTACTCAGATAAATGTGAGGACAAAGTTATTTACGGATGCCACAGGAACAGGAGATCATTCAATCCAATGTATCTGTACTGTCATTCAGTTAGGTCGTGGATGATCTGGACCGGAAATCCACTTATCCTCTTTTGCTCCATTTCCCTTTCATGACAAACAGCAGTCCTTAGCTTCTCTACCAATACTTTTCATCTACATCCTTCAATCTCACTCACCTTCTCAATCCCTCAACTACCCACTCAAAATATCCCTCAATCTTACCTACCAACCTTCTACCCATTTTTCTGTATCTATGTTCTTTCCAGAAATAAATATTAGTTTCTTGCCCAATTTACACGACCCATTCATGGACTCATGGGCACAGCAGTGGCAGATGGAATTTAATCCTGAGAAGTGAGAGGTGACGCATTTTTGGAGGGCTTAAAGAGAAGGAGTTACACAAATGAATGGTACAACCCCAGGGAGTATTAAGGAACAAAGGGGCCTTGTTACACAAGCCCATAGATCCCGGAAGTTGTTAGTACAGGTAGACAGGGTGGTGAAGAATGCAAATAGGAACCTTGCCTTCATTAGCTGGGGCATGGAATATTGCAACAAGGAAGTCTTAATACACCTTTATAAAACATTGGTTAGGCCACAGAAGGAATTCTGTGTGCAGTTCTGGTTGCCATGCTATTGTAGGGATGTGACTGCATTGGAGAAGGGGCAGAACAGAATCACCAGGATGTTGCCTGGGATGAAAAGTCTCAATTATGAGGAGAAACTGGATAGGCTGGAACGGAGTAGGCCGGGTGGCAAGAATTGAGGTATATAAAACAGAGGCATAGACCAGGCAGATCATGAGAATCTTCTCCCAGTGGCAGGTATGTCTAAACTTAAGTTTAAATTGAGGATTAAGTAGTTTAGGGGAGACATGATGAAAAATATTTTTCATCCAGAGGTTAGTAGAAATATGGAACATGCCTCCTGACAGGATGGCGGAGACAGGTACTGTTAGAACATCATCTGGATGAGCACTTAAAATGCTAGTGCATAATGAGCTAGGGATCAAATGCAGGTAAATGGCGTTGTTGTATTTGGGTGTTTGGTGGTTATGGAGGGCCAGAAGACCTGTTTCTATGCTGTATGACCTTATGACTTTAGAAGCAAGAGTGTTGTGAGAAAAAAACATTTCCACATAGTGAGTAGTTAGGGCATGGAATGCGCCGCTGAAAATTTGGTAAAGGTAGGTTCAATTGAAACATTCAAGAGTGCATTGGATGAATATTTGGATTGAAAGAGTGTGCAAGGGTGTGGGGATAAAGGAGGAGATCGACGCTAGAGTACTGGTACTCATTTAAAAAGCTGATGCAGGCACAATGGGCTTCCTTCGTACTGTAACAATTCTGCGATATAAATACATTGGCTGGAAGACCAGGTCAGAGACTGGGAATTCTGTGAAGTGTAACTCACTGCAAAATAACTCCTTTATGTCTGTCCACTAACTTTAAAGCATAAGACATGTAATGGAATATTCCTCACATGCCTGGATGAGTCCAGCTCTAATAACACTCCAGAAATTTGACACCATCAAAGTCAAACTAGGTTGATTGGCACCCCATCTAATACCTTCAACATTCACTCTCTCCACCAGTAATGCAGTGGCAGCAGTGTGTACCATCTACAAGATGCGCTGCAACAATTTACCATGGCTCCTTCGGCAGCATGTTACAAGCCTGTGATCTCTCTCATTCAGAAGGACAAAGGGAACCATTACTTGCAACTTTTCCCTCCAAGCCACTCACTATCCTTGACTTGAAATTATATTTTAATTTCTCATTGCTGCTTGCTTAAAATTCTGAAATGCTCTCCCTAACAGGACTGTGGGCATATACGTACCCCCATGGAATGCAGCCGCTCAAAAAGTCACATTTTCAAGGATAGTAGACATGGTAGTGAATGCTGGCCCAGCCAAAAATCCCCATTTTCCATGATTGAATAGAAAATTGTTTCCTAATTTCACTCCTGAAAGTCTGGCTCTTGTTTTTAATCTCTGCTCCTCTCTACCCTCAAATTTCTGGGCAATTCTTTTTGTTATCTTCTCAGAAGAAAATCATGCACAAGCTCCAGGACTATCCAGGAAATGGTTCAAAATACACAAAATACATTGTATAACTTTTATTTACCCCTTTTAGAAGTCTTGCCCTTTCAGATATGCTCCCAGTCAGAGGCCCAAGGCTAATATGTCACTGACATAACTTTCCCCTCCAATCTGGCAACAGAAATGGCAAGTAAGATGGCAAAATAGGTGGACAATGTAAAAATTCGATCTCATTATTGAGAAAATCATGCATGTTTTCCCTCAAGCCTTAAATGGCAACTTCAGAATCTCAGATTCAGATGGTGAGTAGGTTATTTCCATGAGTTTAGATCTCATTAAAACCCCAACTCGCTTTACTCACATTGCACTTACAATTCTACTCTCCTCCAGTGAGAAAGTGAATGTCACATAAACCCGAGGGGTAAAATAGTGCATGTAATGGTTTCTTTTCTGTACAATATCTCTGCATGCTCTATGGTCATTAACTTCTTCGACCCCTCATCCACACAACAGTCTTGGCAATCCACCAACCTGACTACATCATCATACCTTCTCTTCTCCAAATTCTGCCACCTCTTGGGCTCTTCAATACTTTACTGTGGAGCTCAGGTGCACCTACCATTTGCAAACTTCTGCCAGGTTACTTTGCATGCAGTGACGGACATGTATCTCAACCATCTTCACAGGATACTTTAGTATATGTACGTATGCATCTTATGACTTCAACTTGCTTTTTTCGTGCTCATTAAATATAGACCTTACTTGAAAATTGGCAGCCTCTGATTGGATAACACTGCCTTCTCAGCATATACTGTCTAAGTCAATTTACATGCTGGTAAGCTCTGTGGTTTATCTTGCTTTTTAGCACAGGGGAGGGGCAGGCACCTTTGACAGTAGGGAGCACCAAACAGTCAATCCATGAGCCATATAGATGAGTATGTCACTTTACTGCACTATATTACATCAACCCTACCTTTTTGCCATATACCACAGCCCCATCTAACTACATGCTCATCATATTTCTTAATTCCACATATCTACCCTCTCTTTACATCCCAGCCACTATGTCAATCAACTTTACCTGCCTTCTCACTAGATTCCTCAACCACTCACCTCTTCATACATATCTATTTGTTTTTGAGCTTATTTGCATCACACACCTCATTAATTGAGTAGCCTTGGCCGGAAATCCTATTTTGTTAGAGTTTAAGACATATATTAGTTGAAATTAGTTTGCATGGAATGGATTATTAACAACAAAGGAAGTCAGGTAAGGTCTAAAATGGACAAGAAATCACCATCTAGAAACCAGAAACGTAGTGAGGCAGTCAGCATAGACTTGAAAAGGAAAGGTCATACCTGATGAAACTTAATGAATTCTTTGAAGAAATAATGGAAAGACTGGATAAGGGTAATGTAATAGATGTGATAAAAAGATCTTCGATAAAGGCACCAGCTGCATGTCTAATGACTAAGTTTAGGGCATGTGGAGGCAGGGGACAATTAGCAGAACGGATAACAAACTACCTGCAAAAGAGAGAGGAAGGCTAAAGGTAATTACGCATACTGAAAGAAGTGGGAAAGTGACATTCGACAAAGTGAATATATTTTTTAAAAATCAGTTCTTGGACCGCTGCCGTTCACAATTTACATTAATGTTTTGGATTCAGGAGTGAGAAAGATAATGTCACAATTTACAAACTATGCCAAATTGTAAGGATGTGGTTACTCAAAGAAAGGATGCTGCAAAATACATAAAAGCCACAATAAACTTGCAGAATGGGCACATAATTGGATAAATGTCCAATATATAGATAAAAGTAAGATAATACATTTTGTTAACAAGAATGAGAACACCAGCTATTATTTGGATACTGAAAGTTGAAATGAGATAGAGTAACAGAGAAATCCAGGGATACAAGTTTACAAATCACAAAGTAGTGACGGTTAATATAACTACAAGAAAAACAAACTATTTTTTAAGAGAGATACAATGAGAAAGCAGAGAAGTCACATTAAATTTGTGTCAGACATTGATTGTACTATGCTTGGAATGCTAGAAAAAAAGAGAATAAAGGCACTGGAGAGTGCAAAGTTGAATCATAAGAATGATACCGGAACTGAGAAGCTTTTTCTTTGCCATGAAAATACATTAGGACTAAGACATTTGGCACTCAAGCCTACACCACCATTTTAAAATCAACATTCAACTCTACTTTCCTTATTACCTCCGTAACAGGGTGGTACGGTGGCTCAGTGGTTAGCACTATTGCCTCTCAGCGCCAAGGACCCGGGTTCAATTCCACTCTCGGGTAACGGTCTGTGTGGAGTTGGCACATTCTCTCTGAGTCTGCGTGGGTTTCCTCTGGGTGCTCTAGTTTCCTCTCACAGTCCAAAGATGTGCAGGCTAGGTGGATTGGCCATGCTAACTTGCCCATAGTGCTCAGGGTTGTGTAGATTAGGTGGGTTATAGAGATATAGATCTGGGTGGGATGCTCCAAGGGTCAGTGTAGACGTGTTGGGCCGAAGGGCCTGTTTCCACACAGTAGGGATTCTATGATTCTAAGCTTGGACTCCCGTGTCAATCAAGAATACATCTGACTCAGCCTTTTGCCTGCAACGGTAGTAGATTCGCCAACTTTAAGTATACTTAAGTCATCACTGGACAAGCATATGGACGTACATGGAATAGTGTAGGTTAGATGGGCTTCAGATCGGTATGACAGTTCGGCACAACATCGAGGGCCGAAGGGCCTCTACTGTGCTGTAATGTTCTATGTTCTAAAATGGCGAACAATCCTGTCTCTTCCACTGTCTGGTGATGGAAATTCTACATTAACGTCACACAGAGGAAAATATTGCCTCACCTCTATCTCACTTCATGGGAGGTGTCCTAGCTCTTGTTTTGCCCACAACGGCAAAGATTCTCTCACCTTTGCTAAGTCCGTTCAGGATCTCTCAGCTTTCAAACAGATCAACTCTCATTCTTCTAATCTCCAATGGTTACAGTCCCACCTTGTTCAAACTTTGTTCAGAAGATAACCTCTTCATTCCAAAAATCAGACAATTTAATATTTCAATACAGTTGCATCCTTTCTCAAGTAAGGAGCCCAACATTATACAAAGTGCTCCTGAAGTGGTCTGGCCAATGCTCTGTGCAGCTATAGCAAAAACTTTCCCCATTTTATTGCAATAGGAATTGAATATTCTCTATTTACAAATACTCTATTTAACTTCCTAATTAGTCTGCAGGTACAGCAAATCATTTGCTTGTAAGATTCCAGATTCTTCAATACTGCAGACTCACTTGCTGTTTAGATACTATACTGCATAAGTATTTTTCCAGCCAAAGTGGACAAATTCACATTTTCCCACATCATACGCCACACTGAGGCAAATCTTTTGTCCACTTACGTATCTTGTCTGTATCCCTTTGCAGACTCCTTATGTCAGAAAAGAGAAAGCTGAAGTGCAGTCTGTTAATGGTCTTAAAGAGAATGAAATTAGTTGACAGGAGAGACAAAAAGAAAAAAAATTCTGGGGGCCTTTACATCTAGATATTATAAACATAAAATGGTCACTATTATGTTTCTTCACAAATCCTTCACAAAAATTAGTATAATGCTGGTCTGAGGCAGCAGGAGACCATCTCTGGGACTGCTTGGACTTGGTGTAGGACCATTTTTAAGTGTTCAGTAGAAAACCTAAATGAGTATACCACTGTTGCCACGGACTTCATTAGCAAATGCAAGGAGAACTGTGTGCCAAAGAACTAAATCCAGGTGTTCCCCAACTGTAAACCCTGGATGAACCAGGAAATCCACTCCCTACTGAAAACCAGACATGCAGTATTCAAGTCGGGTGACCCGGGCCAATATAGAAAATCTAGATATGACCTCCACAAAGCCATCAGGGAGGCTAAGGGGCAGTACCAGACCAAATTAGAGGCCCACATCAACCAAACAAACTTCTGCCGCTATGGCAAGGCCTTATTGACATTATTGGATATAAAATGAAACAGTGTAAGATAGTGGACAAAGACACATCCCTCCCTGATGCACTCAATGTTTACTATATTTGGTTTGAGCAGAATACCACTGGCACGGTGACACTTGCCCCAACTGCCCCCGACACACCTGTTCCCTCTGTCACTGCTTCAGGAGTCAGAACAATCTTCCTGAGAGTCAACCCAAGGAAAGCGACAGGCCCGGACGGTGTCCCCGGCCGAACACTCAGATCCTGTGCAGACTACCTGGCAGAGGTATTCACAACATCTTCAACCTCTCCCTCCTTCAAGCCAAAGTCCCCACCTGTTCCCCACCACCATCATCCCCATACCCAAGAAAGCATATGCAGTGTGCTTTAATAACTACTGCCTAATGGGCAACTGGATCCTCAACTCTCTGGCCCGTAGGCCACAATCAGTGAGGATAGGGAACTGCACGTCTTCCACAGTAACACTCAACACTGGAGTCCCCCCCCCGCCCCAAAGGATGCGTCCTCAGCCCCCTACTGTACTGCCTGTATACCCATGACTGCGTTGCCAAATTCCAAACGAATGCCGTTCTCCAGTTTGCTGACGACGCCACTGTAGTGGATCGTATATCTAACTGTGACGAGTCAAAATACAGAAGGAAGGTAGTGGGCTTAGTGATGTGGTGCAATGAAAGTAATCTGTTTTTAATGTCAGCAAAACTAAAGAACGGATCATCGACTTCAGAAAGAAAAGTGGACAACACAACACTATCTAGATGAATTGAACTGAGGCTCAGAGAGTGAAGAGGATCAAGTCCTTTGAAGTGACAATAACCAACAGTCTGTCCCAGACTTGTCACATTTATGTGATAGTCAAGAAAGCATAACAACGCCTCTTCTTCCTTAGGCTGCTCAGGATATTTGGCAAGTCCATAAGGTTCCTCAACAACTTCTACAGATGCACCATTAATTGTATAAGTCCTGACCTGACTTGCCTTTCCAAAATGCAGCACTTCACATTTATCTAAACTAAAATCCATCTGCCACTCCTCAGCCTATTGGCCCATCTGATCAAGATGCTGTTGTACTCTGAAGTAAACCTCGCTGTTCACTACACCTCCAATTTTGGTGTTATCTTCCAACTTACTAACCATACCCACCATGTTCACATCCAAATTATTTGTATAAATGACAAAAATCAGTGCACCCAGCATCAAGTCTTGTGGCACCCCACTAGTCACAGGCCTGCAGCCTGAAAAGGAACCTTCCAGCACCAGCCGCTGTCTTCTACCTTGCAGCCTGTTCTGTATCCAAATAGTTTGTTCTCCCTTGCATTCCACGTGATCTAACATCACTAACCAATGTCCATGAGGAACCTCGTTGACCTTGTCGAGGTGAATAGTTTAGATGCATTTCGGGGCACGTTAGATAAGAATGTGGTGGAAAAAGAAATAAAAGTGTAGGCTGATAAGGTCAGATAAGGAAAGGAAGCTTGTGAGAAATATAAATAGAGGCACTGACCAATTAGGGCCTTGTTTTGTGTAGTACCCTTAATACTATTACCAATATCCATCACTGTTCTGAGCTGGCCATGATAAACAAAAATTTAATTCCTTGAAGTGTCAGTGGCATCAGGGAGAAACTGGGAATGGTAGTGAAGGCAAGCCAGTAAAGACTGAATCTGTGAACGGGGAGTTGAAATGGAGTTTAGAATATATGGAATGGAGGAGAAAATGCAAACTCAGGTTGGTATTGAGGGTTACGAATAAGCAATTTGAGCGGAATTGTACAATTAGATTTAGCAATAGAGGTTCTCCTAATATATTGATGAGATGGCAATTCCTCAATGAAATTGAAGATAAAATCCCAGCAATTTACATCAACCTCCCACAATTCTCCACTGATGACCCATCATGGTTTTCTCAGAGCCTTTCTGTATGTTCTCCCCTCCCCATCCCAAGGGCAGCACTGTATTGCTGTTATTAGGTTCTGCAAACAGCACAAGGTTTGACTCATCAGGGTAGTATTCTAATTCTCTATTCACCAGCCAGCAATCTTCTACTCTTTCACACCTTAGATCTTACCTTTACCCTTATGTTCATATTCCATTCCTCCATAGCCTTGTCTCTCATTAACTGTTCATCACTCAACCTTCCAATATCCCTGCATTCCTCCAGCTCTGGTCTCATGCGCTTTCATCACTTTGACATCGGTGGTCATGCTTCAGCTAATGGTCCCAAATCTTTGGAATAGACGTCTTAAACATCTCCAATTCTGACTTCTCCTTTTGTACCCTCTATTTGTTCAGTTGACTGGCAGCTGGTTTGTGATGGAGAGTAATGCCAAAAGCATAGGTTAAATTCCCATACCATGTCACTATGCAGCCCCACTTCTCAATCTTGCCCCTCACCTGAGGGATGTTGATTCTCAGGTTAAACTCACCATTAATTGTCACTGTCTGATGAGTGAAAGCAGCCTATGGTTCCTTTCAATAAAAACTTCTGCTTTCACCAAATTATTGGTCAGTCCTCCTAGTACCCTGGTCTAGTCAGAATTGGAAGGATAAAAACTTGTGGAGATAAAGAAGATATGTAGAGACAGATGCCTTCAGAGAATCAAAACAGATCCAGTTTTAATTTAACATTAAACTCAGTACACGATAGGATTCTATTTCACAAATAGGTAAACTTAGTGAGGCTGGATTGAGCTCTATTAATCTTTGATAAAGATGTGTATGCCTCCTGGAGTGCGTTGTGAAAGGTTAGAAACCTTTTGTTAAATATATAATGGCTGTGTGAAATTATTGATGCAGTGCACTCTACTAGAGGGGCAATGCAGAAAGACTTGACAAAAGTTGTGACTAGTGAGAATACAGAAAATCTCAAACACAACCTTGCATCAGAGCTTGGTACAGTGAAAATATTTCACCGCAAGACAACAGATTGGCAGTTCCTCCACCCAGGTTTTCTCTGCACTATTATTGAGATTCACTTCATCCTGCCAATGAAAGCCATGGCTCACTCTACAGCTCTCTCGCCTCTGAACCGAAAGGTCGTGGGCCATTTAACTCCTTGACTCTGCTTCGCCATTCAGTTAGATCATGACTGATGTTCACCAGGGGTTAATTTTTTTCATTGTAAGAATTTATAAGAGTTTAAGAAAACTAAGCATGCATGCACTCATTGGAAAACAAAAAGATAAAATTGAAAATGAAAGAGAGAGAAATTGGACACAGAACAAGAGAAACCTGGTGATTTGAGGGACCAGGAAATGAAAAGGTTAAATATTCTAGCCTTTAAATTGCACCTTGTGTGTTTATTTTTGGAGTAAAAGTCTAAGGCTCTAATTCCTGGTGTTTATCACGTAATATCACTGCTTGTTTTAGTGTTACAGTTTGGGACCAGAAATTCTTACTTGAAATCGTGCAGCCCAGGTAATCTGATGTTCCCCACATTCTGGCACAGTATTCTTCATCAAATCTACAGTGGTTAGCACTGCTGCCTCACAGTGCCAGGGACTCAGGTTTGATTCCACCCTCAGGCCTGTGTGGAGCTTGCACGTTCTCCCCATGTCTGCATGGGTTTCCTCTGGGGGCTCTGGTTTCCTCCGACAGTCCAAAGTTTTGCAGGTTAGATGGACTGGCCATGCTAAATTGCTCATAGAGTCTATGGAAGTGCAGGCTAAGTGGATGAGCTGTGGGAAATGCAGGGTTACAAGATGGTGGTGGGGGAAGAGGGTGGATCTAGTTGGGATGCTCTTTGGAGGCTTAGTGTGGACTTGATGGCCCAAATGGCCTGCTTCCACTCCATAAGGATTCAATGATTCTACCTTTCCCCTGTTCCATAAAGGGATGCTTTGAGTTGCACTCAGGGGATCACACAGTGTATACATGCATCGGTACATAACTACTGATTGTTTTAACTACAGATTGTTTAGATTAGATTAGATTCCCTACAGTGTGGAAACAGACCCTTCGGCCCAACAAGTCCATACCGCCCCTTGAAGCATCCCACCCAGACCCATCCCCTGTAACCCACACATCAGTACAGAATAAACAGGAAAATTAGCAAGTGCAATACCAGTATTTATGCATACGTGCGCCCTCTGGTGCGATACTTTGTCTGTGTGGGCATGTATGAATGCATGTTTGTGAACAAGAGTGTGCACATAAGCATATTTTTCTGGGTTATTTTGGAATTTGTGGTTGTAGCACATGTTTGTGTGTGCATATATTAAGTATATATATGGCTGTGTGAACGTTCTGCCATCTGCTGGGCTGTTTTAGGAGCTTTATCCAGGGTAACAACTGAACAACAATCAATCACAGATACTGAGGCCAATTCTAATTGCCTGATGCGCACCTTGAATGCAATTCAGAGTCACAAAATGAGAAAGAATGCACCTATTAGGTCTACATATTTACATCACTTAGCAAATCTTGAGAGAACTGCCTGGAGGCTGCTCTCAGGAAAAAAAAAACAAAGATTTTGAAGAAGTTTCATTCTTGTGAAGCCTAGGGGGTACCAAAAATAAAACTGCTACCATGAAGAAGGTAGTGAGCCTGGGATGATGAGCTTGGGATCCAGCAAATGGAGTCAAGTGACAGGCTGCCTTATGAAATCCCTTTCCCTCTATAAACTAAGCTGCAGCCACACACTGTCAGACCTCAGGAATTATCACACTAGCTGTTTGGATAGAGTCTTGACAGTGAGCACAGGGAAGGAAGGAAAGAGAGAGGACCACAGAAGAGAGAAAGGACAAGAGGCGATCACTTGGAAAGAAAAATTGTAAATATATAAACATGTCACTATATATATAAAAATGGCCACCAAAGTGGACAGGGTTGTTAAGAAAGCATATGGTGTTTTGGCTTTCATTAACAGGGGGATTGAGTTTAAGAGTCGTGAGATCTTGTTGCAGCTCTATAAAACTTTGGTTAGACCGCACTTGGAATACTGCGTCCAGTTCTGGGAGCCCTATTATAGGAAAGATGTGGATGCTTTGGAGCGGGTTCAGAGGAGGTTTACCAGGATGCTGCCTGGACTGGAGGGCTTATCTTATGAAGAGAGGTTGACTGAGCTCAGTCTCTTTTCTTTGGAGAAAAGGAGGAGGAGAGGGGACCTAATTGAGGTATACAAGATAATGAGAGGCATAGATAGAGTTGATAGCCAGAGACTATTTCCCAGGGCAGAAATGGCTAGCACGAGGGGTCATAGTTTTAAGCTGGTTGGTGGAAAGTATAGAGGGGATGTCAGAGGCAGGTTCTTTACGCAGAGAGTTGTGAGAGCATGGAATGCGTTGCCAGCAGCAGTTGTGGAAGCAAGGTCACTGGGGTCATTTAAGAGACTGCTGGACATGTATATGGTCACAGAAATTTGAGGGTGCATACATGAGGATCAATGGTCGGCACAGCATTGTGGGCTGAAGGGCCTGTTCTGTGCTGTACTGTTCTATGTTCTATGTCGCATCGACTTAAAATAAGTCTGTACCATAGCTGAAATTTATGTTTTTTTAAAGTCTTCTTTAGAAAACATTGGAATATTTTTGTTAAAAAGATTAATTACTTTGAGAAACTACTCTTTGTTAAATTGGACCCAATATGCATTGGCAGCTGCTTCTTGACTTAGAAGTAATGTTGATATCTGACTTATTATATCAAAACTAATCAGTGAAATCTGAGATTAATTAATTTATTAATTCTCAGCATGTGGACAGCGCTGGCAAGGTGAGCATTTATTTTCTCTGTAAGGAGATAGTGAACCAACCTCTTGAACTACTGCAGGTTTAAGTACTGTGCTATATTGGTCAGAAAGCTGTTTATGGTCAAACACAATGGTGAGGGGCTGGGGCACATATTGGCCTAGATGGGCTAAGGATAGCAGATTTCCTTTCCTAAAGGATGTGAGTGAACCAATTTGTCTTTCTTATGACGATCCTTAACTTTCATGGTCTCTTTTACTAAATGCCATCTCTTTTAATTCCAGATATTTTAAAAAAAATAATTTAAATGTTCAACACAGTGATAAGATTGTGAGCCAGTGTCCTCAGAATTATTAGTCAAATAAAAATGCACTTTTGTCACTGTAGCCCACTGTTTCTGAGGATGACATAGTAATGCATTAAAATAGTACTTTATCTTTCTGCGTGCCCAGAGTTTTAAAAATTTTGTCCCAAATTTGTTTTACTGCACTGTTTCAATCACTGATCTCTCACACGTTTGGCCTCTCTTGATTTGTTAGTCCAACTTAGTATTAAACCATCTAAAGCATCATGGTCGAGCCTGATACTGTCCTATAAGGCGGCCATTTGAACACATGAACTAGAAGATAGATACAAGAACAGGAACATAAGACAAACCCTTCACCTCTCGACTCAATCTGGTGAAACTCCTCTGAGCTGTCTCCAATACAACTACATCACTCCTTAAGTAACGGGCACAAAACTTTCTGTGATACTGTAGGTGCGGTCTCACTAATGTCTTGCACAGTACAGCAATAGTTTCCTATTTTCTACTCTATTGATTTTGCAATAAATGCCAAAATTCTTTTTGCCTTCCTTATTACCTGCTATACCTCCATTTCTGTTGTACATGCACAAGGACACCCAGGTCCCTCTGCACAAAAGCACTCAGAAGTTTCTCTCCATTTAGGTCATAAGTTGACTTGCTATTCCTGTAACCAAAATGAGAACTTCACACTTATCCACATCAAATCACAGATGTACAACACAGAAACAGACCCTTCAGACCAAATGATCTAGGCTGATCAGATATCCCAAATTAATCTAGTCCCAGTTGCCAGCAGTTGGCCCATATCCTTCAAAGCCCTTCCTATTCATATACCCATTAGATGCCTTTTAAATGTTGCATTTGTACCAGCCTTCACCAATTCCCCTGGCAGCTCATTCCATACACGCACTACTCTCTGCATGAAAAAGTTGCCCCTTTGGTCCTTTTTAAATCTTGTATTATTTTGTATGGCATCTTATCAATTGCCTTCCAGAAGTCTAGAAATACTACATCTGCAGAATCCTTTTTATTGCTGTTGTATCCCCCCGTTTAAGAAAGGATCAAGGCAAAGATGGAAAATTATAGACCGATTAGCCTAACCTCGGTAGTTGGTAAAATTCTAGAATCCATTGTCAAGGACGAGATTTCTAAATTCCTGGAAGTGCAGGGTCAGATTAGAACAAGTCAGCATGGATTTACTAAGGGGAGGTCATGCCTGACAAACCTGTTAGAATTCTTTGAAGAGGTAACAAGTAGGTTGGACCAGGGAAACCCAGTAGATGTTATCTATCTAGACTTCCAAAAGGCCTTTGATACAGTGCCTCACGGGAGGTTGCTGAGTAAGGTGAGGGCCCATGGTATTCGAGGTGAGTTACTGGCTTGGATTGAGGATTGGCTGTCTGACAGAAGGCAGAGAGTTGGGATAAAAAGCTCTTTTTCGGAATGGCAACTGGTGACGAGTGGTGTCCTGCAGGGTTCAGTGTTGGGGCCGCAGCTGTTCACCAATTACATTAATGACTTGGATGATGGGACTGGGGGCATTCTGGCGAAGTTTGCCGATGATACAAAGATAGGTGGACAGGTAGGTAGTACTGAAGAGGTGGGGAAGCTGCAGAAAGATTTAGACAGTTTAGGAGAGTGGCCCAGGAAATGGCTAATGAAATTCAATGTGAGTAATTGTGAGGTTTTGCACTTTGGAAAAAAGAATACAGGCATGGACTATTTTCTAAATGGTGAGAAAATTTGCAAAGCAGAAGTACAAAGGGATCTGGGAGTGTTGGTCCAGGATTCTCTAAAGGTTAACTTGCAGGTAGAGTCCATAATTAAGAAAGCGAATGTAATGTTGTCGTTTATCTCAAGAGGGTTGGAATATAAAAGCAGGGATGTGCTTCTGAGGCTTTATAAAGCTCTAGTTAGGCTCCATTTAGAATGCTGTGTCCAATTTTGGGCCCCACACCTCAGGAAGGACATACTGGCGCTAGAGCGTGTCCAGCAGAGATTCACACAGATGGATCCCTGGAATGGTAGATTTAACATATGATGAACAGCTGAGGATCCTGGGATTGTACTCATTAGAGTTTAGAAGGTTGAGGGGAGATCTAATAGAAAGTTACAAGATAATGTATGGTTTAGAAGGGGTGAACGCTAGGAAGGTGTTTGTGTTAGGCGGGGAGACTAGGACCCGTGGGCACAGCCTTAAAATTAGAGGGGGTAAATTTAAAACTGAAATGAGATGTCATTTCTTCAGCCAGAGAGTGGTGGGCTTGTGGAATTCATTACCACGGAGTGCAGTGGAGGCCGGGACGTTGGATGCCTTCAAGGCAGAGATCGACAAATTCTTGATCTCAGAAGGAATCAAGGGCTACGGGGAGAGTGCAGGGAAGTGGAGTTGAAATGCCCATCAGCCATGATTTAAATGGCGGAGTGGACTTGATGGGCTGAATGGCCTTACTTCCACTCCTTATGGTCTTATCTACTTTGCTGGTGACAGTTCGAAGAACT
The DNA here is from genome assembly GCF_030684315.1 of Stegostoma tigrinum. Classification (NCBI taxonomy): domain Eukaryota; kingdom Metazoa; phylum Chordata; class Chondrichthyes; order Orectolobiformes; family Stegostomatidae; genus Stegostoma; species Stegostoma tigrinum. Next base: position 14,221,102 of record NC_081373.1, read on the forward strand.
CCAGCAAATTAGTCAAATATGATTTACCGTTCATGAAGCCATGCCAACTTTGGTGGTTTGCATTTTGACTTTCCAAATATCCTGATATTACCTCCTTAATAATGAATTCTAACAATTTTTTAATGACACGTTAAACTAGTTAATCTATAGTTGACTACTTTATCTTTCCCTCCAACTTACTTTTGCCTCTCGGGATTTTTGAAAATTTCCTTGAGGTACTATAATTACTTTCCAAAAATCAGATCTGCAAATCCTAAACTGATAGTTAAATAACCTCATTTGGCAGGGTCACTTTCTACAGCAGACTTGAACCCTGCTTGACTGTTAAAATGTCGGGAAGGGAGACATTAATTAAAAGGAGAAGAATTACAGCCATTAACAGTGACAGCTGGGAAAACACTGGTAACCCTCACTTAGGACATAATGAAAGATCAAGGGAGTGCTCTTTGGCACTGTGTGGATGCTCTACGCCTTCCCTCATCCAATCACAGCATCATTATTTTTTGAAGACAAAACAGCTAAACATGGGGAATGCCTCAGATATTAACCACAAAGGTTCAAGATCTTGGGTTAACTGACCCCAGCTGGGGTGGTACACTTCTGTCCACCTGAGAGGACAGACATGGTATCAGATTCACGCCACATCCAAACAGCGCAGCTCTCGTCAGTACTGCAATGGGAATATTAATCTGGATTATATACTCAGGTCTCTGAGAATGGGTCTTGAACGTACAAGCTTCCGACTCAAAAGAGAATAATGCCTCCCCAAGCCACAGCTAACAATCGCTTCCCAAGCTCACATGTGAACAATGAGTTTTTAAATTAGATGTTCAACATTCTTGGTTACTTGCTTCTAAAACAAGATTATCCGGGTGAGGTTGTGAGGAGTGCTTGTGGAGCTCTTCCACAGGAATGGTCACAGGAATCAGTGACTAGAAGGGTTGTGAAGCTAAGAAAAAACCTGAGAACAGTGCAGAGTTTGAAATGCTGCACTATCTCGGCGTGAGGGGTAGACAAAATTTCATTTTTATACAACATGAAGTAGCAGCTGTGAATAGTCCATTAGCTCATCAGACTCTCACCACTCCATGTTATATTTCCTAAGTTTAACATTCATGGGACATAGATGTCAATGACTAGACCAGCATCTACTGTCCATTCTAACTGCCTGCAAATGTGGTTGTTGGCCACCTTGTTGAATTCAATTCATGTCTTCTTGGCCAATTCAGCATTAAGACATAAACACATTACTGGGGACATGGGCCAGACTTGATAATGCAGATGTCCTTCCCTGAAGGACATTATCTTAGCAGGTAGATTTGCTCATTCTTTAAAGGGAGACATTAAACTGATAGAGAAAGCAAGTGGAGGAATTCTAACTAGCAGTGTAAATGGAAGGATTGATGGGGTAGGTTCTGCATGCAAGAAGAGCACATCAATTAGAAAAGAAAGATAAGAGAGAATCAGAGTATGTAGTAACTTTGAAGAACTAAACTGCATGTATTACAATGCAGGGGGTCTTAGAGGTAAGGCTGATGAACTCACGGCATGTTTAAGAACATGTGATGGGACGTCATAGCTGTTTATAGAAACTTGGCTGAGAGATGGACAAGACTGGCACCTCAGTCTTCTGTGTTTTAGATGCTATAGGAAGGACAGAAAAACAGGCAAGAGAGAAGGGTGTGTGGCTTTTCTCATTAAGGAATACATTATTGCTGTGACTAGGCAAGATATTTCTGAAAAATTGTCCTGTGAAAATATACGCATAGAAATTATAAATAAGAAAGGAAAGATCACTTTGATGGGATTATACCAAAAGCCCCACCATAGTAAGAGAGAAACTGAGAAACAATTATGTACAGATTTCTCAGCAACATGTGAGCATAATAAGTTGTAATAATGGGGGATTTTAATTGTCCAAACATTGACTTGGATTACCATTGTGTTAAAGGTTTGGATGACAATGAATTTGTGGATGTTCCTATGAGAAAAGGAGCTAAACTAGACCTTCTTTAAGGCAGGGCAGGTGACTGAAGTAAAAGTGGGAGAACACTTTGGGTCTAACAATCATAATTCTATGAGTTTCCAAATGGTTATGGAAAAGGATAAGCCTTCCATAAAAGTTAAAGTTTTTAATTGGAGTAAGGCAAATTTTAATGATATGAGACAAAGACTTTCAAAATTTTATTGGAGTAAACCGTTTGCAGGTAAAAGGACATCTAACATGTGGGAGGCATTCAAGAGTGTGATGACGTGAGTTCAGAGGCATTTTGTTCCTGTTCGAGTGAAGGGTAAGACTGGTAGGTTTAAGGAACAATGGATGAATAAAGATATTGAGATTCTAATAAAAGAGAATTCTTTTTTTAAGATATAGACAGTTTGGTTCAGTTGAATCTCTTAGTCAATATAAAAAGACTGTGGGGGCATTCTTAAGAGAGAAAACAGGAAGGCAAAGAGGGGACATGAGATAGCATTGGCAGATAATGTTGAGTATAATTCAAAGAGATTCTACAAATACAATAAGAGCGAGAGGATAAGTAGAGAAAGGGCATGGTCTCTTAAAGATAAAGGAAATCATACCTGTGTTGAACCCTGGGAGATGGGACAGATACTAAATCAATGTTTCACTTCATTTTTTAGTGGAGAAAGAAATGGAGTCTAGAGAAATCAAAGAAATACATTTTGATGTTTTAAAAACAGTTCATATTACAGAAGAGGAAGTTCAGGAGATCTTAGAGAATACAAAGGTTGACAAATCTCCAGGACCTGATCTAATGTGTTGCCGGAAGTAAGGGAGGAAATTACAAGACCTCTTGCAGAAATATTTACATCATATAACTGTGGGTGAGGTGCTTGATAATGGAGGGTGGCTAATATAGTATGTTTAAGAAAGGTTGTAAGGAGAAATGGAGGAACTATAGACCAGTGATTCAGTTGTGGGTAAATTGTTGGAGGTGGTTATAAAAGATAGGATTTATAGACATTTAGAATGACAAAAATTGATTAGGGATAGTCAACATGGTTTTGTGCGAGTAAAATCGAGCCTCTCAAACTTGATTTAGTTTTTCGAGGAATTTACCAAAAAGGTTGATGGTGGCTGAGTAGTAGATGTTGTTTATTTGGACTTTAGTCAAGCCTTTGACAAGGTTCTGCCAGGTCGTCTAATTAATAAAGTTAGGTCACCGAGGATTCAGGTTGCGCTTGCCAACTGGATAAATAATTGGCCAAATGGCAGATGACAGAGAGTAATAGTGAAGAGTTGCTTTTTGTGCTGGAGGCCTATGACCAGCAGTGTTCCCCAGGGATTCGTTCTGGGTTCTCTTTTGTTTGTCGTTTGAGTTATAAAGGAAAGGTTGGTATTTTCCTCAATGGAGCATAGGAGTTTGAGAGGTGACCTAATAGAAGTTTGTAAAATAATGATAGATAGAGTTGATGGTAGTTATCTTTTCCCTAAAAATGGGAAACTTCAAGACCAGGGGACACATTTTTAAGGAGAGAGATTTAAAAAAGACATAAGAGGCAATTTTTTTTTAAACACAGAGGGTGGTTTGCATGTGGAATGAGCTTCTGGAGGAAGTGGTGTTCCCAGGTACAATTACAACATTTAAAAGACATTTGGATAGATACATGAATAGGAAAGGTTTAGAGGGATATGGGCCAGGAGCAGGCAGGTGAGACTAACTTAGTTTGGGATTATGTTCAGCATGGACTGGTTGGACCAAAGGGTCTGTTTCCGTCCCCTATGTCTCTTTGCCTCTCTAACTGGATGGGGTTTTTAAACCAGAATCTGGTAATTTCACGTTCACCAGATTTAGTTTATTAACCAATTTTAAATGGTTGGAATTTGAAAGCATGTGGACAGATTATCAGTCCAGGTGTCAGAATTATTGGTCCAGTAACATACAACATGTGATAGAATATCTCCAAATTAGAGGATGTAAAGCTATCTTCTGTGAACATCAATTTAAGGGGAGGCGAAGCCTAGTGTAATTGTCACTGGACCGTTAAGCCAGAAACCAAAATAACATTTGGGGACCAGGGTTCGAAACCCACTGTAGAAAATGGTGGAATTTGAATTCAATTTTTTAAAAATCTGTAATTAAGAATCTAATAATGGCCATGAATCCATTGCTGATTGTTGGAAAAAACCCATCTGATTCACCAGTGTCCTTTAGGGAAGGAAGCTGCCATCCTTACTTGGTCTGGCCTACATGTGACTCCAGACCCACAGCAGGTTGTTGTTGTAGTGAGTGGCAGGTTTCAACTGTTGTTTAACAACAATCCATCAGTTTTCATTTTCATTCTATCCTTGGCAGTACATAAATTCACCTTCAACACTGATTTAAACTCAAACTTACCAATTCAATACCATGGCCAGAACACTAGTGAACCCAAATGTGTTTTCCACTGGAACCCACTCTCTAGAATTCCCTCTTCAAAGCCTTCTCCGCCTCCCCCCCACCCCCACACTCTCCCATATCAAACATGGCTCAGTAGACACTGCACCTGCCGTGGAGTCAGAGGTTCATTGTTCAGGTCCGCCACAGAGAGTTGAGTACATAACACAGAATGACATTCTCATTGCAGTATCGTCTTCCTCCCAAGGTGAATGTAAAAGATCCCAGAACACTATTTTGAAGCACAATGGGACATTTTCCCTGGCATCCTGGACAATATTTATCCCCCAATTAAGATCGTACAAAATAGCTGTTTATGAGATCTTGGTGGATTTCTGCCATTAGCACTAGTCATAAGATTTCAAAAACATTTCACCACATGTGAATTTCTTTGGGGCATATTGAGGGCCTAAGAAGGTGTTGTAAAATTGCATATTTTCTGCATCCTTTCCAAGCCTGTTCAAATGTCACTGTTGCATCAATCTACCAGTGATCTCTCCAAACTGCTGAAATAGAATCCATCTCCTGAAACCAATCTAATCTACTTTTTAAGAGTTAGAATGTTTTCTATTTTATACTTTTTTTATACTACATATTTGCTCAAAAAACCTGGGGATCTGTTCCAGAGATATCCTGGAGCTGAGACGACTGACCTCCGACAATCCCAACCATTTTCCTATATGGTAGGTATGACTCCCAACCAGCAGGGAGTGTTTCCCTGATTCCCATTGATTTCACCTTTGCTAGAGTTCTATGACGTCACATTCAGTCAAATGAAGCTCTGATGTCCAAGACTGCCACTCTGGCCTCACCTCCAGAATTTAGCTCTTTTGCCCATGTATGACGCAAGGCAGAAATGAGATCACGAGCTAAGTGGGCTTGGCAGAAGCCAAACTGGGCATCACTGAGCAGTTTGTTGCTTGATAGTCAATTTGATGACACCTTCCATCACTTTATTGAAGATCAAGGGTAGACTGATTAGATAGTAATTGGCCACATTGGATTTGATTTGTCTTTTGTATAGAGGACATAGCTGGGCAATTTTCCACATTGTCAGGTCGATGCCAGTGTTGTAACTGCATTGGAACACCTTCGTTCAGGGAACAGCAAGATCTGCAATATAAGTCCTTAGTCCTATTGCTGGGAAGTTGTCAGGTCCCATAGCCTTTGTATTATCCACAGCTTCCGACCATTTCTTGAAATTAAGTGAATTGGCCAAGGACTGGCATCTGTGATGCTGAGGACCACTAGAGGAGGCTGAATGGATCACCAACTTGGCACTTCTGGTTTAAGATTTCTGCGAATGGGTCAGCCTTATCTTTGCACTAATGCACTGGGCTTTCCTAACATTGAAGATGGGGTTTTTTGCAAAGTTTCTCATCCTGTGAGTTGTTTAACTGTCCACCACCATTCACAACTTAATGTAGCAGGATTGCTGAGCTTAGACCTGATATATTGATTGTGGAGATCACTTTGCTTTATCTATCACTTACTGCTTATTTTGTTTGGCACGCAAGTAATCTTGTTTGGTAGCTTCACAAGATTGACACACCATTTATGGGTATGCTTGGTTTGGTCCTGTCATGCCTCTTGCACACTCTGATGAACACGGGTTGATCCCTGAGCTTGATGGTAGTGGATGAACGGGACATATGCCACATCATGAGGCTGTAGATTGTGCAATACAATTCTGCTGCTGTTGTTGATAGGCCACAGCACTGAATGATGCGCAGTCTTGAGTTGCTAGATCTGTTTGAAGTCTGTCCCATTTAGCACTGTGATAGCCCAACTCAACACATGGGAGGGTATTCTTAATGTGAAGGTGGGACTTCGTCTCCACAAGGACTATGCGCTGGTCACTCTTACCTATACAGTCTTCGAGAAATGCATCTACAGCCTGATAAGGATGAAGTCAAGTATGTTTTTCCCTCTTGTTGGTTCCCTCACCACCTGCTGCACATATAGTCTAGCATCTGGCCTACAAGTGAATCCAGGCCCACAGCAATGGTGCTTGACCCTTTACTACCCTCTGGGAAATTAGTGATGGGCAATAAATGCTGTCTAGCCAGCGACGCCATCATCCCATGAATAAATTTTTAAAAAGTACTGTCCAACATTGAGCAATATTGATTCATCAGTAAGCGGTAATCAGCAGGAGGTTTTCTTGCCCATGTTTAACCTGAAACCACAAAATTTCATGGAGCCATGAATCAATGTTGAGGGCTCCCAGGGCAATTCCCACCCAGCTGCGTCACTAGCTCTGTTGGATCCATCCTTGCGTGTGGGACAGGACATATCCAGGGACAGTGAAGGTGATGCTTGGAATGTTGTCTTGAAGGTATGATTCTATGGGCACGACGATGTCAGGCTGTTGCTTGACTAGTCTGTAAAATTGCTCTCCCAATTTTGGCACTTGCCTTCAGATGATACTAAGGTGGACTTTGACGTTGTGTTGTTTTTGCCATTGTCATTTCCAGTGCTTAGGTCAATGACAGGTGCTCTGAATGGTTTAATTTCTTCATGGAGATTTCATAGCAATTGATACAACTGAGTGACTTGCTAGGCCATTTCAAAACACAGTTGAGAGTCAACTACATCGCTGTGGCTCTGGAGCCACATATATTCCAGACCAGGTGAGGATGGTGGATTTCCTTCCCTGAAGGATATCAATGACCCAGGTGGGTTTTTCTGACAATCGACAATAGTTCCATGGTTATCAGTAGATTCATAATTCCAGATTTCTTTTCTCGAATTCATATTCTACCATCTGTTGTGGTCGGATTCAAGCCCGGGTCCCCGGAACATTAGCTGAATTTCTGGATTATTGTCTAGCTATGGTCTTTGCCTCCCCTAAGCAAAGATGTTTCACATAAGGAAATATTTGGACAGGTGGCTAAAAGCTTGATCAAAGTAGGTTTTAAGGAAAAGCCTTGAAGGAGGAAAGATATCTCAAGATGCTTAAGGAGAGAATTCCCAAAGCTTAGGGCTCAAGAACTGAAGGCACATCTTCCAATGCTGGGAAAGTAAGATTTCAAATAATTCCATGATGTCCAGTCCACTTTATATCTGTAGCCTTCTCCAGCTGACAATCCCTTGGTGCCTTGGCAGGTTATTGGCTAGAGGAGGCTACAGACATAATGGGGTAGGTGAGGCCTTGGAAGTATTTAAAAATAAGAAACCTAGCTGAGTTATTCCTTCATCAGCCCACTGTGTTCAGCACACAGTGTGAGACTCTTGGCAGATAGGGAGCCAAATCTAGAAAGCTCCTGGTCCGTGGGGTACAAACACCCCAAATACTTATGTTGTACAAGCTTACATAAATCCCTGGTCGATAATAAACCACTAACACATTTTCACTTCCAGGAACCTCACTAATTGTTTTAAAAAGCATGGTAAGTAAATATCTGTAATATTTATTGGAATGAAATGGCAGGAAGGCAACACAGCTACAAACACAAATGAGAATTATTAGTTTTGTGCCGCACTCTTACAAAAACAAATGTAAAAGTTTACTGATGATGTGACCACTGGAGGATATTATAAAACCCATTTTACTTTGTGTTTTACAACATTACTAAATACGCAATAACCACAAGTGCAACACACACACGTGCGTATGCACAGAAATCTAAATTAAAACATTCGTCAGACATCATTTTGTTATACACTACGAGTGCTATTGCAGGGAAAAAATTCCTTGCAGATCAGATCTAAAATGGTTCAACCACAAAAAAAAACACATTAGGGATCTTTTTCCCCTCTCTGTTCCACAGCTATGCCTGAACTGAAAATAATGTGGAACCACAGGCCTCAACCCAGCCCTGCATAAATCACAAATTTCCACATCAATAAAGTTAATTGGTTACCCATTAGTTACTGGAGTATACTGTACTCACCAGGACATGAACAACCTCCTGACATTTTTCACATCTCTGAACTCCCTTCTTATACGTATGTATGTTTTTGTTTAATCCTTTTTTCCCTTCTGGTTGCAACAAGCAGACAGTACAGCCTCTCTCTACTTCATGGTGTCCTGTGTGTGTTGATGTCACGTACTGAAATTTCTGGGAAGGAGGAAAAAAAGAGGGACAATCAGAGAAACAGGAAGCAGAAATTATTCGTCCCTCAAAGGCGGAATGCCTCCACTCATTAATATGCAAATACTAAATTCAGTGGGTGGAGTATATGTCTGGCAGGGTAACCCAGGAAACAAGAGATGGCAAAGCAATAACAAGCATGTGACCCAGATTTTCTCTCTCGCTCTCTCTAAAAGGTTGTTAAGGTTGTTTTCTACACTGAAAAACCCTGCTCCCATCAAATTCCTTTCACTATCCATCATTGCTCTCTCGACAGGGAGAAACCTTAACCCCTTTCAGCTGGATCTGCAATGCTTATTCATCGAATAGAAGTCATTCACCTTCCCCCCTCTCTACCCTGCTCTTTCCCTCCCTCTCTCCTCTCCCCCACTACCAATCGAGAAAATAAGAATGTTAACCCTTTCAGAACCATAGCCCACAATTTGTTGTTTTCCCTGTGCTATGTTCAGACGTCAAACAATACAAATCTAGTCACTGGACTGCCCACGGCTGTACTGGCAATAACAAATTACAAAGTCACATCTTTTATTTCTGCTTTGAGTTGAGTAATAAGAGGTCTTACCGATGTGCACTTGGGATTAAGGATCAACAATGTTCCTGCTCCTAAGGGATTGCAAACCCTCCAAAGTAACCCTGGAGTCTCCTTGAATTGAAGGTCATCTCCAGGACACTACTGCCGGCAAAATCCATGAGAAAAGTCAAAGGGGTTTAATAAATATGAGAAAGCAAAACACTATGGATGATGGATAAATGAAACAAATTCAGAAATTACTGGAGAAACACATCTGGTCTGGAAGGTCGCAGCTGAAGAAGCAGCATATCAAACTCAAAATGTTAACTGTTTCCGTCTCCACAGATGCTACCTGAACTGTGTTTTCTCCAACAATTTCTGTTTCTTTGTAATAAAATTGTGATTTTTTTCAATACTTAATGCTTTTTTGTCTTTAGAATTTTGGGAAATATGGGGGATGATGACAGGGTTTTAACAGTCAACCATTGGGTAACAAGACTAGCCTTCTTCCAATTAAGGGCAGCAGTCTATCCACTGTTTCAATGCAGGGAAGACTGCAGCCAATACACGCATCCCACAAACAGCTTTATAATAAGTGACTAGATGTCAGTTTCAACAATATTGATTAAGGGATAAGTACTGGGCACAAAACAAGGTGGACCTTATTGACATAATGGAATTCTTTAGTTTCACTTTTGCGGGCATTCAGCAGTCCTGAGTGGAGTGGAGTACACCTTTTATACAGCCCCTTTGAGTATGCAGCACTCGCAAAACATTGTGCTGGGACTGTCATTCTCGATTACATGCTGTCAAATCCCTGGGATTGAACTTGAACCTACCAGCATCTCACTAAAAAAGACTGTAGAATAAGCAACTAATGCATTAAATTAAAAACAATGCGAGCAATCACAGTGCTCACTCCAGAGGCACACTGATTAATAATGATCCCAGAGTTTGGAGTCAATTCTCTGCTCCAGCCCTTCTCTCCTGAAACTTAAATTTATCATCTTCAGTTCTCCCTTCTTGCCTAAAGTTGAGTTCTTTTTCCTCAAGGTCAGATTCTCAATTCAAATAAGACATTCCTAAGGATAATGGACCTTCAAGTAATTTTGCCCATGCACACAAGGAAAGTTCTGTTCAGACTGATTGCCTTGGGCAGACAGCCAGAGCAGCATTACACAGTGGGAGGCCTCCTTATAAGACTGGGCATTACATAACACATGAGGGAAAGCTATATCCATGAGCGATACAGACTAAACACTTAGCCAATCAAGAATCTGTGTGTACTGAACAGTATGTTGAACAGGGAAAGCTGTGTGTACTGAACAGTGTTAAATGGGGTGAGCTGTGTATACTGAACAGTGCGCTAAGCAGGGAGATCTGGGTGTTCTGAACAATGTCTTAAACAGGAATCTGCATGTACTGGTGTGTTAAACAGGGAGATCTGTGCATACTGAACAGTCTGTTACACAAGAAGAGCAGTATTTATTGAATGTTACACCGTCCTCACTGCCACCTAACGTGAAAGTTATCGGATCCACACCCAATAATATTAAGCTACTCAGCAGAACAGGCTAGATTAGCAAGATACTTCTAACAGAATCTGGGCAGTACAGCAGAAAGAACAGCAAAGGGCATCAAGACAGTTTACACAGGATATTAATGTTAGAAACTAATTTTCATCCAGATAGCCGCTAATCACAATTCAAGGTGGCAGTAAATGCAGACACAGACAATCCTGTGATAAGGCAATATGCCTGACCTGTTACTCAAATGAGGGATTTCTAGCAAATGGTTTTCTTCTGACAGGTAGAATAATGTAATGTCCATATTAATACCATTAATTAATCTTTTACATTTCACTTAGGACTTTTCTGCAAAGTTTATCTGAAAACCTGGTCTTACTGACACAGGGAGGATGGATTGGCATTGGAATGGAAACAGTGGAAATTCATCAAATTAATGTCAAAGAGGAACAATGAGGCCAAGTTGCACAAATGCAGTTGATTCCTTGAAATAGCAGTACTCATGACACTGTGGTTGTGTCAGTTATGACTCTCTTTCCTGTTGTCTACTCACTTACCCTAACACTCACTGTCTCATTCTTCGTTATCCACTCATCTGTCCTATTCACCAACACTTTGCTTGTTTCCTGCCTCTCGTTGTCCCTGTCTTAACCTGTCATTTACAGCATGGATCTGGAAGTAGAAAGTGTTGAGTGAGAGGAAAGGGTGGCGCCCAGAAGATTTAGGAAGGGAGGTAATGAGTGGGAGAGGCAGCCAGCATGAGATAGGCAACAAACTGGAGGGTTGATATGCAAGACAGGGTTGGGTGACTGGGAAGGTCAGGGGCAAAACAGAGAACAGTAGGCTCAGTGCACGGGAAAGATGTCAAATGAGCAGGTCAGTGAACAGGGTGGGAGTTGCAGCAAGCCAGAGGGAAGGTGAGCCGGAGACAGAAAAGGTTAGTGGGCTATGAGGTACATTAGCAACTATAGTAATACGTTTATCTTTTACAATTTGGTACGTAAAATACCAAAACCTAAGTACATTTTAACTTGGAGACATAAATCATAATGAATCTATGTCATACATACTACTTGTTAGTGGGAGTTTAGGTGCAGATCAGCCATGATTTGACTGAATAGCAGAACATGTTCAAGAGGCTGAATGGCCTCCTCCCATTCGAAGGTTTAATCCTTGCTGTACCAACTCTGAGAGTGTCTAATTATCAATGTGGAACGAGATTTACTCAATATTGACTTGTGCTGTATCTGCCACGGGAGTGAATGAAGTGGATATATCGTGGTAGCTTTACTCTGTATCTAACCACGTACTGTAGTTATCCTGGGAGGGCCTAACAAGTGCTTGTAAACATGATTCCCACCCAGTAGAGATAAAAATAAATGGGACCCTGCACACAGAAGGGACTTTTGGACAATAAATTCACCAAATGCCTGCCCGTCCTTCAGGATGTATCCTGAACAGCTGGCTCCACACAGCCATTTATATACGCAAAATACTGACTGCAGCAGATTGTCTCCAGCTGATCATACCCTGGAGGCAAGTGATTTATCATTCAGAAACATGGGAATTTCTGACTTCTCTGGGCCCATTTGTGCAAGAATTCCAGAGTTTGCACTGCACATCAAGCTAGCAGCAGTGGAAATTTCTGAGCTTTCTTTTAAAAAAAAATGCATTTCTTTTAGTGCCATTTATGACCTTGAGATGTCCAAAGCTCTTTATGGCTAATGCTACCCTTTTAAAATGTAATCATTGTTGTACTGTAGGAAATCAGCAAGTTCTCACATATAGCAGTGTGATAATAATCAGATTTTTTTTCATACAAAATGATGCAGATAGAGAGGTAATTATTAAACAAGACATCAGATGCAGTTCCATGCCTTTTTCCATATGTTGGTAATGGGAATTTTTACAACACATGAGAGTAAACAGAGGGCCTTGGTTTAACAGCTCATCCAAAAGACTGCGTCTTCAACATCACTCTGTTCCCAAAGCACTGTGTTGCAGTGTCAGCCTGAATCGTGTTTGTTTTCAAGTTTCTGGAGGAGAACACGCACCTTAAAATTTTCTGAACTAAAGACAAGAAAGCAACTCACTGATCCAAAGCTGATCCACAATATCATAATCATGTACCTGCAGAGTTTTGAATAACTGCATAAATAGGATGGAGCCAGCAGGGCTGCCAAGCCTCCAGAATTGGCGGGGAATATCTAGACATCAAGGTCAATCTCCTGGACATTGCTTCGAGCAAACTAATTAGTCAACATTGATGTTATTCACTGTGACACTGCTGAATTTTGGCCTTAGGTTTTTTTTTTGCTTTTAATGTTGCTTAGGAAATGAAGAATTTGTTTGTTTTGATTGCTTTGCTCCAGTCTAATATTTTTCATATTTTTGTACTTTATTTGAACTTATTGTAAAACACACCCTTTGTCTCAATCTCAAATAGGAGATGCTATTGGCATTCCTCTCCAATGGGCTACATATGAGGTAATACCACCCTGATGCCATATGGGGAGGCATCAAATGTGAATACCAGACCTCACTTGGGATCATAGTGTACCAACACCTTAAGAATGTGATAGCTGTTTGTTCACTTCCTTGAAAGCTGTGGCTTGGCTTCATGTCCATTTCCAAGCCTGACCCTTTTTTAAGATCTGATGCAAAGATGCCAAGATGGGGGCTAGGTCATTTTCCAAACTGTCTGTAAAAATTCACCAGCAAAGGAAAGGCCTAAGCTCCAGTACAGACATGGGAATTGGGCACCATTAGTCACTCTCACTTTATCTTTCCAACAGGCGTAGCACAGTGTGTTGACTTGTAGACCAAGTAGGTTACTTGGGGAGACTGGAACATGTATTTCCGTTCTAATGCATATGCTTGCCTGGGAGAAACATCGAAGGACTATGTCCAAGGTCTCCAAGTGTAGTGATCTTCCTGGTTATTAGCACGTTATCTTGATAAATGGCAACCTGGGTAGACCATGTAAAATTTTCTCCATCATCTGCTGAAAAATTGCATGGGTTGATGATACCCCAAATGGCAGTCTCATATATTGGCACAAACCCTTTTGGATATTAATTATAGCATACTTCTGGGAATCCTCATCTAACTGCAATTACAAGTATGCATGACTCATGTCCACGTTCCAGGAAAGATTCTGCCAACGTTGCACGTAAATCCTTTGTGTGAGGGACTGAATATTTATACAGCGGTTTAACATTTGTATAACATTCCCAAAAAGGCGAACCGACCCATTCGGCTTCACACTCGGTATGACCTGGTGTTGCCTATTCTGCAAGCTGGAATGTTTTGGTGATTCCTTCGCTTTCCAGCCTTCTGATTTCTGCCTCTACTTTTTCCCACAAGGCAGATGACACTGGGTGGCCTTGCAGAAACATGGAATTGCTTCCTAGTCAACATACAAGGCAGCCACAGCTCCTTTGATAGTCTCTAAACTTTCCTGAAAAATGTCTGGGTATTCAATTGAGACTTCACTTCATTTCCTAATCGAAAAACATTGAGCCAATCTAGCTGTATCTTTCACAACAATTTCGTCCTCTCACGCTTGGGGCTGAGCCTTTTACTGCAATCTTTGGTAACTGAACCAGCTACTTCAGATAATAGACCGGAACCGAAGTTCTACCCTTAATCTGTAAAGGTTTCCCAGTATAGAATCTCAGTCTGGATGAAGTCTTGCACAATCTTAAGGATCGGAGTCCAGAGCAAATTTTGTTAAATGCTAGTTCTGCGAAGACTGAAATGGCCACACCAGTATTGGCAAAGAAACTTATAAAATTCTAACAGGTTTGGACAGGGTAGATGCAGGGAGGATGTTCCCAGTGGTGGGTGTGTCCAGAACCAAGGGTCACAGTCTGAGGATTCAGGGTAGACCATTTAGGGCAAAGATGAGGAGACATTTCTTCACCCAAAGAATGGCGAGCCTGTGAAAGTCATTACCACAGGAAGTAGTCATGCTGAAACAATGAAAGTATTCAAGGGCCGACTGGATGCAGCACATGGGGTGAATGGGATCAAAGGTAATAGGGAGAAAGCAGGATTAGGCTGTTGAGTTTAGACGTTTAGCCATGATCGTGAAGAATGGCAGAGCAGGCTCAAAGGGCCAAATGGCCTCCTCCTGCTCCAATCTTCTATGTTTCTACTCTTCATTAAACCTCCATCAGAACCAGATGTCCTTTTAACCAGTAATTTAATTTGATTGGTTCTGAGTTGGATGTTGCTAAGTAATTTACCTGTTCCAAACCAGATGTAGGACGACTTACAGGGTGTGCACTCTTCCTGGGTACTCTTATTCAATTTAGTTTGAGTGGGACTCTTTTGCTGTCTCGGATTGATATACTGGCAGCAACCACAATGGCTTGCCAGCCCGAATTCTGAAACTACTTGGCCAAGGTTTGGCTTTGTTTTGGGGTTTTGCTGTAGGCTGACCTAGAGTCCTTCTGTTCAGGATGTGTCCTGATTGAGGCTAGGCAATTAACAGCAATCAAGTGGTGAACCCCAAGCTCAGTTAGACTGGTGAGGGTGTCCAATTCCATTGGAATATCCTACAACTCATGCTTTAATTGCCACATTTTTCAAGGACAAAGCCAGTTGTAGTGCCTGTTTGATGTCCAGTTGGGCTTCAAGCTAGTTGGCACTTTTGCATGGTTACATTATTAATCCCACATACCAAACAGTCTCTCAGCATCTCATTAAGGATTAACCCAATGTCACATGCCTCTGCCAGTCACCTTAACTGAGTGAAAAATCCCAATACAATTCACTGGTTCTTGAATTGACACATAAAACCAATAGCTTGGGGTTGCGGTTAACATTCCTTGACTAAACCTGTCAACTCTTGAAAGGTTTTAGTACCTGGTATCTCAGAGAAAGTCAGGCTCTTAAGAACCAAAAAAGCTGTGGGTCCACAAGCTATCAGGAGAAATGCTCATTGATTGTCATTTGTTCCGATGCATTCTTTCCACCATTTCAACAGCAGGATCAAAAAAGTCAAGCTTCCCAAATAACATCATGATGCCAGAAATGCTTACCCCAACTCAAAGACGACTGTTGTGAGCAGATTTCTTCAGGAGTATGCTTTTCTCTCATCACCACTGAAATAACTCCCCAGAGGCCAGTATCTTGTTTACACGTGGAGAGTACTTGATACTGAACAAGCTCCTTCAGAGCCAGCTCTGAGAATGAGCAGAGCCCCTGACACTTCTGTTCTTATCTGTCAGCCAGGGCTCCCTGATTGGATCAGATTAACAGCCCCATTCAGGGAACTCATGTTCTATGGAGTAGGCACTGCTCATTCCATGACTCCCTTGTTCGCTCCACACTACTCTCCAACTCCACAACACGTGACACCTTTCCCAACAACTGCAGGAGGTGCTACACCTGCCCCTACACATCCCCTCTCACCTCTGTCCAAGGCCCCAAACAATCCCTCCAAATCCAACAGGCATTCACCTGTATGTCCTCCAACCTGGTCTGCTGTATACATTGCTCCTGATGTGGTCTTCTCTACATTGGTGTTAAGCGCAGACTCAGTGACTATTTACACTCTGTATACTATAATCAATAACGGCTTTTGGTTGCCAAACATTTTAACACCCCTCCCACTTCCCTGGTGACTTGTCCATCCTGAGCCTCCTCCAGTGTCTCAATGATGCCACATGTAAGCTAGAGGAACAATATCTCATATTCCACCTCCGGAGTTTACAGCTCAATGGCCTCAACATAGAATTCACCAGTTTCAAAATCTCTCCACTCCCAGCCTCATCCCATGTCCAACCCTCCCTCTCATCCCCACCTCCTTGACCTGACACAACCTGTCCATCATCTTTCTCACCTATTCGACCCACCCTTCCCACTGACCAATCTCCACTAGTCCCTGCTTGGTTCCATCTATCATCTACCATCCCACCTGTCTTCCCCCAGCCCCAATCCCCCTTCCTCTATTTATTTCCAAGCTCTGTCTCCAGTCCCAATAAAGGGTGTAAACCCAAAACATTGACTTTCCTGCTCCTCTGATGCTCCACACTGTATTTTCAATGAGGTCCACCTGATTGATCTTGTCATTATCACTACAACAATAAGGGAGGAATTTCCATGAT
The DNA here is from genome assembly GCF_030684315.1 of Stegostoma tigrinum. Lineage (NCBI taxonomy): Eukaryota > Metazoa > Chordata > Chondrichthyes > Orectolobiformes > Stegostomatidae > Stegostoma > Stegostoma tigrinum. The sequence continues at coordinate 14,237,749 of NC_081373.1, forward strand.
TTTGGCCCATAGACAATGAAAGAACAACAATATATTTCCAAATCAGGATAGTGTGAGATTTGGAGTGTAATTTGTAGGTGGTGTCTTTCCTATCTATCTACTTCCATTGTTCTAGGTGTTAGAGCTTATAGATGTGCAATTTGCTATCAAAAGAACATTTGCAAGTTACTGCAGTACATGTACCTGTACATACTGTTATCTTCGTGTGCCATCAACTTTTAAATTTTATTTACCTAATGCCAGTGGCTTAAGTAGTGATCCAGAGAACACTACTTTAATGGTAATAAAATGTGAGGCTGGATGAACACAGCAGGCCAAGCAGCATCTCAGGAGCACAAAAGCTGACGTTTCGGGCCTAGACCCTTCATCAGAGAGGGGGATGGGGGGAGGGAACTGGAATAAATAGGGAGAGAGGGGGAGGCGGACCGAAGATGGAGAGTAAAGAAGATAGGTGGAAAAGGTGTGGGTGGGGAGGTAGGGAGGGGATAGGTCAGTCCAGGGAAGACGGACAGGTCAAGCAGGTGGGATGAGGTTAGTAGGCAGCTGGGGGTGCGGCTTGGGGTGGGAGGAAGGGATGGGTGAGAGGAAGAACCGGTTAGGGAGGCAGAGACAGGTTGGACTGGTTTTGGGATGCAGTGGGTGGGGGGGAAGAGCTGGGCTGGTTGTGTGGTGCAGTGGGGGGAGGGGATGAACTGGGCTGGTTTAGGGATGCAGTAGGGGAAGGGGAGATTTTGAAACTGGTGAAGTCCACATTGATACCATATGATACCATACTACTTTAATGGTCTTATTTTTCCATTTCATCCGCATTGTTTACACTCCATTGTCCTGCCAATGTGGTATGCATGTGGACTACAAGAAATGGATCCTGCCCCTCCCTTTCCAAGTTTCCCTCCAATCCTGAGGTGATGTCCTGAAGTCTGACACCAGGCAAATACAGCAACTGTCAGGAAGAACTGTCTCAGCTGTAAAGAGGAGTATGAAACCCTCTATCTCCGCTATTCCATTTACAACCACATTTTATTGTATGCCTACTTACTTGAATAGTGTTCCATGGGTAGATTGTTCATCCTGTCTGCATTCACTGTTCTCATCCACACGGCTTGCAAGAACTTCAAACTTGTCAGACAATTACAAGTACTGAGATTTCTCCATTGCTATCTTCTGCATCCTCATTACTGCCTGCCTCAATCATAGTCAACACTCCTGTTCCTGATCACTCTCCAGATTTGTAGTACCTTAAAGCTAGCCTGCAGATGTAACAATCAGTAAGGAACACAATGGTATGTTGGCATTCCTTTAATGAGGATTTGACTACAGAAGTAAAGCTGTCTTGCTGCAATTGTATAGAGCTGTATAGAGCCTTGATAAGATCACGCCTGCAGTTTTGTGTGCAGTTTTGTTCTCCTTATCCAGGGAAGGATATACTTGCCACAGAAACAGTGCAAAAGAGGTTCGTCAAATCAAGCCCTGGAGTGGCAGACTTGTCTCATGAGGAGAAAATGAGAAAATTGGGTCTGTATTCTCTTAAATTTCTTAAGAATGAGAGTTGATCTAATTGAAATTCACAAAATTCTTACCGCGCAGATATAAATACCATAGCATGTTTCCCCTGACTGTTTTAAGCTAGAATCTCCAGATAAGGACAAATTGAGATAAGGGGGAGATTCTTCACTCAAGAGGATGGTAAATTTTTGGAATTCTTTATCACAGAGCTTTTTTAAGACTGATACTGATTGATGTTTTTGTTGAATAGCATTCAGAGATAAGGAGACAGTATGGAAAAGTGGCATTTTAATAAATGATCAGCTGGAGCAGGTTTGATGGACTGAATGACTGGCTTCTGTTGCAACACTGCCGAATGGGTGAAATTTGATTTCTGGAACACCTTTGACACTTTGCACTGCCCAAAACTTGGGGTCCTGTTTATCAATTTATAACAGACACTCTCTGCAGATGTGATTGCTGTCAATCACACTGATATTCCCTAGCCATCACATTCCTCAGCTGAAGCATATCTACTTCCCTGCCATCATTAGCCGCTGATACAAAGACTAAGAAAGGACTGTCGTGGTGCAGGGTATGGCCCCAACCTCTGAGCCAGAATACCTGAGTTTGAGGTATGCAATAACTATGCTGAACAGGTTGATTTGATAAATTCGTTAAACCCAAGTGACATTGAAACAAAAATGTGGGACATTATGAAGAAGACCCTTTTTATGCAGAAATGGGCACAACCTGGAACTTAATAATTGTAAGCATGGTTGAAATACAATGACAATTATTTCCAAAAGGAAAATGAATGGACACTTATAGAATTAGAGTTATACGGCATGGAAACAGACCATAACCCCAAACTAAACTAGTCACATCTGCCTGTGCTTGGCCCATATCCCTCCTAAATTTGCAGGACGTCAGGGATAGAATGAGGGTTGTTGGGAGGGGGGGTGGTATAGTTGCAGTGGCTGATTGCATTCTTCTGCAGAGAGCTGGTATGTTGGCCAAGTGATCTCTTTCTGTGCCATAATAATTCTATGATCTTTGCAAAGTATATATAGCCAGTGAAATGGTGTACTGTTATATAATGTATGCAGTAGTGTTACACTCTCATTTAGAGATGTGCTGATTTTACCAATCAGAAAATCCTCTTTAAATGCATTAAACTCTCATTCAGTTCCCCCAAAGGTATAACTTTGAAGTTCATCAACTGGAAGTTTCAGAAGTGCTGAGATACTGTCCAATCTGGAACTATTTCCTTAGGCATGATAAAACTAACTGGGGATTGCAATGAAAAACTCCAATGATATTTGCTCCCAAAGGTGTTGCAGTCCCTCAAGGAAATGCAATTTGCTATTCAGTGATCAACAAAGGCATTTAAAAAAGCAAGAAACAATACAGCACTGTCCTTCAAAGCTAATTGTTTCATAGACTTGGCACAACATGTTCTGAGACTGATTTCACCCAACTCTTTTTGTGTTTCTGAGCAATTGAGTAGATAATTAACCAAATACATAGTATATGTTTCATTGTACAACCTGAACTGGGCTGATGTCTTCGTGATTACACCAGTTCAGGAGCTTCCATATTTCTACACGGAACTTATTTGAGAAGTGACTTCTATACATTGTTGGGGATTTATCCCTTCATTTCTTAAGCCTGCGAGATAATTCTGTCCAATTTAGGAAATTACGTTAAACTCTCCAAGTCATCTTGTGGACCCTCGCCCAAATTGGGATTGCCTTAGGAAGGTTAGATAATTTCCGACAAAACACTCCCTGGGTTCCAACTAGATCACTTTTTTCAGACATCCTGTTTGTTTGTTTTTTGTAAAGCAAAATTAAATATTCTGTTGCCACCTTCCAGAAGTCTCAGGTTGAAGGTTGTATTGTGGAATCTCCAAAGCACAATTAAATGTAACCTCCATCGCTCTGATTTGTTGTCACCAGAAAGCAGAATCATTCCAGCACTGAGGCCCCTTTTGTCTGCTAAAGTATGGTTTCAGTTTATTATCCAATATACTTCATTTTATGGTGCAGCACATTTAACCAATGACTTAAAATCTTCAACTTCCAAACTTGTTTTTTGGTCTAAATCTCAATCTGTTGGCCAGTAGTTCTTATGCTTAAAGTGACAGAATTCACACATTAAAAATCTCACCACTCTCATATTGTTTAAGAATAGTGTCTCCACTACTACAATAGCTTACAACAAGAATCTGCATTTATCTAGCACCTTTAACAGAGTAAAACATCCCAAGTGATTTCTGAAGAAGAATCATATCAAACAAAATGTATCTCTGAATCTCTCTCCACAGATACTACCAGACCTAGTGAGTTTTTCCTCCATTTTCTGTTTGTTTCAATTTCCAGATCCACAGAATTTTGCTTTTATTGCAAGGAATTTAACAGATTCATGTCACATACATATCAGGAAATGATCATGTCTACCAAATGAGTTTGTCTAATCGCCTCCTTTTGAGATTCAATGGCAATACTATCATCAACTTCTCCACCATTAAAATCTGGAAGTCACCAATTGGAACAAACATGAAAATGTTGTGATTAGAAGCTGGGTATTCTGCAGTGGCCCATTTCATCTCCTGACTTTCTAGAACCTCTCCACTATCTACAAGACACAAAAGAGAGCTGGATTTAACTATCGTCCACCTGCCTAGATGAATGCAGCTTGAAAAACATTCATATAATTGATATCATGCTGAAATGTTGACTTGGAAATATACAACCATTTTTTCATCTTTACTGGTTCCAAATCTTGGAGCTCCCTCTCTACTAAAATTCTGAAAACATCTTCATCACATGTTGCAGCAGTAAATGGAAGTGACTGATCCATCGGCTTCTCAAGGGCGATTAGGAATTTGTTATTCATTCTGGCACCGCAAATCCAATGAACGAATTAAAAGCTCCCTCTTGAAACTTTTATTTTGGAAATCTCAGGTACGTGGAAAAATAATAGGTTTGTAATTGTAGGGGACTTTAACTCTCCAATCATAGACCAAGACTGCCAAGGTGTTAAGGACTTGAATGGGAAGGAATTTATCACACGTGCTGAATAAAATTTTCTTTCTCAATATGTAGATGTCCCTATTAGAGGACGAGCTAAATTTGACCTTCTCTTGGGAAATAAGGCAAGGCAAGTGACTGAAGTGTTAGTGGGAAGTGCTTTGGGACCAGTGGTCATAATTCTATTAATTTTAAAATAGTTACAGAAAGAGGTAAGCTTTGTTTAAAAGTTAAAGTTCTGTATTGGAGCAAGTCCAATTTGACAGTATTAGACAGGAACTTTAAAAAGTTGATTGGGATAGACTGTACACTGGTAAAGAGACGACTGGCAAGTGGGAGGCTTTCAGAAGTGAGATAACAAGAGTTCAGAGATAGTATGTTCCTGTTAGAGTGAAGGGAAAAGCTGGTAGGAGCGGGGAATAGATGACTGTAGATATTGAGGCTCTGGTCAAGAAAAAGGAAGCAAATGTCAGGTATTGACAGCTGGGATCAAGTGAATCTCTTAAGAAGTATAAAGGGAGTAGGTGTATACTTAAAAAGGAAATAAGGAGGGCAAAGAGCAGATATGAGATATCCTTAGCAGATAAGGTCAAGGAGAATCCAAAGAGATTCAACAAGTACATTAAGGGCAAAAGAGCAACTAGGCAGAGAAGAGTGCCCCTTAAAAGTTGACAGGGTTGTCTATGTGTGGAATCAGAGGAGATAGGAGAGATACAACAGGAATATTTTGCATCTGTATTTACTATGGAGAAAGACATGAAAGCTAGGGAAACTCAGGGAAATAAAACAGACCACATTGCAAAAGAGGAGGTGCTGGAGATTTCGAAAAGCATAAAACTCTGGGACATGATCAAGTGTTTCCCAGGACTTTAAAAGGTTTCCCAAGATTACAAAGGAAACTTGATCAGGATCACAGGGCTGAAAAATGGCAGATGGCATTCAATCTAGATAACTGCGAGGTATTGCAGTTTGGTGCAATGAATCCCATGGCCTTAGGTAGCATTGTAGAAAGGAGGGACCTAGGGGTGCAAGTACATAATTCTTTGAAGTTTGTGTCATATATAGACAGGATAGTTAAAAAGGCTTTTGGTACGTGTGCCTTCATTGCTCAGTCCTTTCAGTATAAGAATTGGGAAGTTATGTTGAAATTGTATAGGACATTGATAAGGCCTCTTCTGGAATATTGTGTCCAGTTCTGGTCGCCCAGTTATAGGAAGGATATTATCAAGCTGGAGAGGGCTCAGAAGAGATTTACCAGGATGTTGCTGGGTATGGAAGGTTTGAGTCATAAAGAAAAGCTGGACAGGCTGGGTCTATTTTCACTGGAGTGTGGGAGGTTGAGAAATGACCAGATTGAAGTTTATAAAATTATGAGAGATATAGAGTTAATGGTAGTTGTCTTTTCCCTTGCATGGGTATTTCAAGACTAGGGGACATATTTTTAAGGAGAGAGGAGAGAGATTTGAAAATGATATTAAAGATAAATTTTTAACACAGAGTGTGGTTCACATGTGGAAGCGGTGAATGTGCATAAAATTACAAGGTTTAAGAGACATTTGGATAGATACATGAATTGGAAAGGTTTGGAGGGATATGGGCCAGGAACAGGCAGGTGGGACTAGTTTAGTTTGGGATTATGTTCAACATTGACTAGTTGGACCAAAGGGTCTGTTTCCATGCGGTATTGACTCAATGAATCTATGACTTTGTGGGAAGCTAGGTAAGAAATTATGGGTCCTTTAGCAGTGATATTTGTATCACCCACACCTGCAGGTGAGATTCCAGAAGACTGGAGGATGGCTAATGTTGTGCCTTTATTTAAGAAAGGCTGCAAGAAGTCAGTGGTGCATATGTTGTTTGAAGGGATTCTGAGAGACAGGATTTACATGCATTTGGAGAGGCAAGATCTGATTAGGGAATAGTAAGCATGGCTTTGTGTGTGGGAAATTGTGTCTCACAAACATGATTGAGTTTTTTGAAGAAGTGATCAAGACAGATGAGGGCAGAATGGTAGACATTGTTTACATGGACTTTAGTAAAGACTTTGACAAGGTTCCACCTATTAGTAAAGGTAGATCACATGGGATTCAGGGAGAGCTTGTCAATTGAATACAAAATTGATTGGATACAGGACGACAGAGGATGGTGGTGGAGTGTTGTTTTTCAGACTAGAGGCCCATGACCATCAGTTTCCACAGGAATCAGTGCTGGGTCCACCATTGTTTGTCATTTATATAAATGATTTGGATGAGAATATAGGAAGCATGGTTAGTAAGTTTGCAGATGACACCAAAATTGGTGGTATAGTAGAGAGTTATCTATTAGATGGTTATCTAAAAGTACCACGGGATCTTGATCAGCTGGGTCAATAGAATGAGAAGTGGCAGGTGGGGTTTAATTTAGATAAATGTGAGGCATGCATTTTGTAAAGACGAACAAGGGTGAGGCTTAAACAGTTAATGGTAGAGCCTTGGGGCATGTCGTACCAACAGAAAAACCTAGGGGTTCAGGTAAATCACAGGTAAAGAGGATAGTGGAGGAGGAGTTTGGCACACTTTAATTGGTCAGAACATTTGAGTATAGGAGTTGGGCAGTCATGTTGCGGCTGTACAGGACATTGAAATTGGTGAGGCCACTTTTGGAGTACTGTCTACAGCAGAGTTGTTGGTTGATTCGTCAAACTGACTGGTTTTTGTGCAAACATTTCATCACCCTTCTAGTGCTGTCTAGCCTCTGCTAAAGTGCTGTTGTTCTGGCCTGCTCTGAATTTATATGGTGGGTCTGACGTGGTGGGTAGTCGTGATTCCGGTTTTGTTCTGTAGTGGTATGCAGATGGGATCGATTTGAACATGTTTGTTTACTGCACCGGTGGTTGAAAACCAGGCCTCCAGGAATTCTATCAGTGATAATGTGAACTGCAGATGCTGGAGAATCCAAGATAATGAAATGTGAGGCTGGATGAACACAGCAGGCCCAGCAGCATCTCAGGAGCACAAAAGCTGACGTTTTGGGCCTCTCTGATTAAGGGTCTAGGCCCGAAACGTCAGCTTTTGTGCTCCTGAGATGCTGCTGGGCCTGCTGTGTTCATCCAGCCTCACATTTCATTATCCTCCAGGAATTCTTGTGCTTGTCTTTTTTTGCTTGTCCTAGTACTGTAACTTGGTCCCAGTTAAACTGATGTCCTTTTATATCAGAGTGTATTGAAACGTGGACGAGTTAGTTGTACCATTTTGCTATGAGTGGGTGTTTGTGTATCCTGGTAGATGATACTTTCGTGATCATTAAACAAGCAAAGTTAGAAGAAACACACAACCTTATTAACAGCATATTCACCAGGATCAAGTTCACCAGGGAAGAAGGGAACAGCAAGCAACTCCCGTTTCTAGATGTAATGGTGGAATGAACGAACAACAGCAAATTCCTTATCAGCATATACAGAAAGACTACACACACAGACTAAACCCTGAACTTATGACAATAATCACCCGTGTCCACAAATACAGCTGTGACAAGACTCTGTTTAAATGAGCAAAAATATACTGCACCACTCCAGAGCTATGCAAAAATGAACAGGAACGCCTATGCAAAGTCTTTCCGACCAACGTGTATCCCAACAGATTCGTCCGTCGATACCTACCAAATAAATTACACCAAAAAGACACTGTACATCTCAACGCACTGGCCATCCTACCCGATATTAGAAACACATCAGAACTGACTACAAGATTCCTATGACCTCATGGAATAAGGATAGCACACAAACCAATAGCCACACTTCACCAGTTACTCTCAAAGACAAAAGACCTCATACCACAATGAGAAGGACAAATGTAATATACAAAATACCATGCAGCAATTATGCGAAACAATGCATTGGATCAATGGGCAGGAAACTCACCAAAAACCAGGATACACGAACACCAACTCACAGCAAAGTGGCATGACCAACTCAGCCTCGTTTCAATACAGTCCAACATAGAAGGATAATAAAATGTGAGGCTGGATGAACACAGCAGGCCAAGCAGCATCTCAGGAGCACAAAAGCTGACGTTTCGGGCCTAGACCCTTCATCAGAGAGGGGGATGGGGGGAGGGAACTGGAATAAATAGGGAGAGAGGGGGAGGCGGACCGAAGATGGAGAGTAAAGAAGATAGGTGGAGAGGGTGTAGGTGGGGAGGTTGGGAGGGGATAGGTCAGTCCAGGGAAGACGGACAGGTCAAAGAGGTGGGATGAGGTTAGTAGGTAGCTGGGGGTGCGGCTTGGGGTGGGAGGAAGGGATGGGTGAGAGGAAGAACCGGTTAGGGAGGCAGAGACAGGTTGGACTGGTTTTGGGATGCAGTGGGTGGGGGGGAAGAGCTGGGCTGGTTGTGTGGTGCAGTGGGGGGAGGGGATGAACTGGGCTGGTTTAGGGATGCAGTAGGGGAAGGGGAGATTTTGAAACTGGTGAATACATACCATACATATGATACCAACTTTCCCCCCACGGTGATCGAGAACGCCCTTGACCGCGTCTCCCGCATTTCCCGCGACACATCCCTCACACCCCGCCCCCGCCACAACCGCCCCAAGAGGATCCCCCTCGTTCTCACACACCACCCTACCAACCTCCGGATACAACGCATTATCCTCCGACACTTCCGCCATTTACAATCCGACCCCACCACCCAAGACATTTTTCCATCCCCTCCCCTGTCTGCTTTCCGGAGAGACCACTCTCTCCGTGACTCCCTTGTTCGCTCCACACTGCCCTCCAACCCCACCACACCCGGCACCTTCCCCTGCAACCGCAGGAAATGCTACACTTGTCCCCACACCTCCTCCCTCACCCCCATCCCAGGCCCCAAGATGACATTCCACATTAAGCAGAGGTTCACCTGCACATCTGCCAATGTGGTATATTGCATCCACTGTACCCGGTGCGGCTTCCTCTACATTGGGGAAACCAAGCGGAGGCTTGGGGACCGCTTTGCAGAACACCTCCGCTCAGTTCGCAACAAACAACTGCACCTCCCAGTCGCAAACCATTTCCACTCCCCCTCCCATTCTCTTGATGACATGTCCATCATGGGCCTCCTGCACTGCCACAATGATGCCACCCGAAGGTTGCAGGAACAGCAACTCATATTCCGCCTGGGAACCCTGCAGCCATATGGTATCAATGTGGACTTCACCAGTTTCAAAATCTCCCCTTCCCCTACTGCATCCCTAAACCAGCCCAGTTCATCCCCTCCCCCCACTGCACCACACAACCAGCCCAGCTCTTCCCCCCCCACCCACTGCATCCCAAAACCAGTCCAACCTGTCTCTGCCTCCCTAACCGGTTCTTCCTCTCACCCATCCCTTCCTCCCACCCCAAGCCGCACCCCCAGCTACCTACTAACCTCATCCCACCTCTTTGACCTGTCCGTCTTCCCTGGACTGACCTATCCCCTCCCTACCTCCCCACCTACACCCTCTCCACCTATCTTCTTTACTCTCCATCTTCGGTCCGCCTCCCCCTCTCTCCCTATTTATTCCAGTTCCCTCCCCCCATCCCCCTCTCTGATGAAGGGTCTAGGCCCGAAACGTCAGCTTTTGTGCTCCTGAGATGCTGCTTGGCCTGCTGTGTTCATCCAGCCTCACATTTTATTATCTTGGAATTTCCAGCATCTGCAGTTCCCATTATCTCCAACATAGAAGGACATCTATTTAATTGGGACCAAATTACAGTACGACGACAAACAAAAAAAAGACAAGCACGGGAATTCCTGGAGGCCTGGTTTTCAACCATCCATGTGAAAGATAAACATGCTGAAATAGGCCCTATATACCGCTGCAGCACAAAGCCAGAAACAAGACTACCCACCATGACAGAGATCATAGGAACTGCAGATGCTGGAGAATCTGAGACAACAAGGTGTGCAGCTGAATGAACCCATCAGGCCAAGCATCAACTTTGTGTTCATCCAGCTCCACACCTTGCCATCTTGTACCCACCATGATAGACTAGATCATATAAGTTCAGAACGGGACAGAACAACAGTTTTTGGTCAGAGATAATGGGAACTGCAGATGCTGGAGAATCCAAGATAACAAAGTGTGGGGCTGGATGAACACAGCAGGCCAAGCAGCATTTTAGGAGCACAAAAGCTGACATTTCACAACAGTTTTTGGTGGCTTCATTTTGGTACTTTCTTCTTTGAAGCAGTGTTGTTTATTTGATAATGTTCTTGGGAAGCATCCGCGGATGTTTACACGAATACATGTTGTTGCTGTGTGTTTTTTCTGACATTCTAACACTTTAACATCCTTTGCTGAACATTGTTCTGTTTTGGTTGGCTCTGCTATGTTTGTTCAGATCCGTTGGATCTCCTTAAACTTCCACTATCCAAGTTTCAAGCCTAGTTAAGAATTTTTAAATTAGCTTGATGACCTGAAATTTCACCTTTCTTTTCATCTTACTTTGCTTAGATCATTCTCGTTAGGTCACACCTAGAACTACTGACAGTAGTTCAGGGTAGGAACTTAGGAAGGGAGCACAGCTTAGGTTTACCAAGATGGTAAGCTCAAAAGGTTAATTTATGAGGAGGAGATTTCACAACCTAAATTTGTACTTACTGGAATTCAGAAGATTTACAGATAATTTAATTGAGGTTTTGAAGGTACCAAGGGAAACAGACACACTACATAGAGAGAAACTATTGATTGGAGAGTCTTGGATTGGGGGACAAGTTAAAAATGAGAGCCAGAACTTTCAGGAGTGAAATTAGAAAACTGATATTAACAGATTTTTTATAACCAATGGAATCAAAGAATGAGCCAAAAGCAGGCATAGACAGTCAGGTAACAAAGTGTACTGCTGGATGAACACAGCAGGCCAAGCAGCATCTTAGGAGCACAAAAGCTGATGTTTCAGGCCTAGACCCTTCATCAGAAAAGGCTTTGAAGGGTCTAGGCCCAAAATGTCAGCTTTTGTGCTCCTAAGATGTTGCTTGACCTGCTGTGTTCATCCAGCTCTACACTTTGTTATCTTGGATTCTCCAGCATCTGCAGTTCCCATTATCTCTCATAGACAGTTAGGTCGCAGGTCAGCCATGATCTTAATGAACAGCAGAAAATGTACCAGTGTGCAAATGGCCTCCTCTGGTTTCTCTCGACAGAGGTGTAACCTTATAGCAACAAAGCAGCATGAGTAGGCCATTAAGCCTAAGAAACTTGCCCTAACATTCAATATAATCAAAGCTGATCATCTGCTTCAATGATTTTTTCCTGACACTACCCCTATATCCCTTTCTGTAACTGGTGTTTAGAAATCTATCAATCTCTTGTTTGAACATACTCAATAATTGAGCTTCTACAGCTTCTGGGGTAGAGAATGCAAAAGATTCACCACTGTCTGAGTAAATAAGTTCTCTCATCTCTCTTCTAAGTGGTTTCTCCTTTCTTTTGAAATTGTATTCGCTAGTTCTCAACTTCCAACCAAACAAAATATCTTATCTGCATTATCTCTTCAAGCATTTTACAAATTCCGACAAGATCATCTCTTAAGTCTTCAAAACTGTAGAAAATACAGCTCTACTTTTCCCAAAACCTCTTCATAGGACAATTCTACAATTCTAGCAACAAGTCTGGTGAACCTTTGCAAAAGACTCCCACTACAGCAATTTATATCCTTCTTAGGATAAGGAGATCAAAACCACACACAGTACTCCAAACATGGCCTAACCAAGTCTTTATAAAACTGAAGCAGCATTTGCTCCCCCTATACTCAAATGCTTATGCAATAAATGCCAACATAACATTGGTCTACCCTTTTGCTTGCTAAACATGTCAGCCTTATGTGTCTTATTGATAAAGGCATCCAGGTCCCTACATTTGCAATTTCTAATCTTGGTTCATTAAGTAATACTCTGCACATCTAGTCTTTCTAACAAAGTGGAAGTCTGTTGTTTTCTAAACACCTCTCAGTCTCCTATCCCACAACAACAGTGACATGTAGTTGATTAGCTGATAAGCATTTGTGATATTCCAAAGTTGTAAGGGAAAAGGAAAACTATATATGAACAGGTTTTTTCCACACAATAGACAAGGCTTCCTTACAGTGTGGAAACAGGCCATTTGGCCAAAGTTCACACTGACCCTCTGAAGTGCATCACACTCAGACCCTTTCCCCCACCCTATATTTCCCGCAGCTAAAACATCCCCCGACACTATAAGGCAATTTAGCATGACCAATCCACCTAACTTGCACAACTTTGGAATGTAGTAGGAAACTCCACGCAGGCAGTCTCCTGGGAGTGAAATTGAACCCAGGTCCCGAGTGCTGTGAGGCAGCAGTGCTAACCACTGAGCCAGCCAAAGTAAATGCTTTGAGTTTTAATTTTTCATTTGGAACTTTCTCAAATGGTGTTAGTGTTATTTGAAGTTTAAGCAAAAACACTTTGGGATTTACTAGTTTCTTGGATTGTAACTTTCAAAGATTTCAAGGAGTTTGAGCAGGCAGAATCTTCCACATCTAAAAGCGGTTTCACCTCTAATACTCAATTTACTTCTCAAAATCAATTCTGTATTCTACATAGGTTTTAATCAGACTTATGCATTTTTCAAAACAAAAGTGGAAGTTGCTGGAATAGCTCAGCAAGTCTGTCAGCATTTGTGAAGGGAAATCAGAGTTAAACTTCAATTCAGTGACCCTTCCTCAGGACTTTTTTCAGTTTTTGAATGCTGGCATCATATTAGCCTGCTTCTGAATTCAGAACTACCCAGCATTCACTAACTGCTTTCCATTAACAGCTTTACAAATTTTGGTCTCCACACATTGATAAATTCCATGTATCTCAAGGGATTTATTCATTTTAAACCCTTTCATGGTTAGTTAGGTTTTCCACCTCAACATTAAGTTTATCTTGGAACCATTTTTTGTGTGGTGTAGAGGGAAGGCAGGGCAAAGAACAGATGGTTAAATATGTTTCTTGTTGTATTCCTCCGCACAAGTTGCAAAATTCAGTGCATTTATATCATTAATCAAAGTAAAAATTATCAGATAAAATTAGCTTTGGGAGCAATCATGGCTCAGGAAATAACTCAAGGACAAGAAAGCTTCTGCTCTCTGACACTGAAAAACGTTTGCTTTCCAAAACACAACCGGGGTGACAACTACAAAGAGACTAAAAACGATGATTACATAGTTGTATTTTGTCCAGGGATTCGATATCACCAGTTCTTGCATAAAGTTTGTTTATTCTATAATATTCCCCACCCCCAGTCCACTGCCCTTTGAGAAAGGGCTCCCACACGACTTAATGCAAAGCACAGCAAGTTAACGATTGGAGGAGTGAAAAGGAGAGATCAGTTGCTATGGTAATTGCTGAAGTAGCAAGTTAAATAACAACCGAACGATTTTCTTCCCCTTGTCTACCCTACCTCCCTGTTTCACGAAGAGGCCGGGTTAGAGCCCAAACACATGCGCAGAAGAAATTTCGGACTTGGTTAACTGCACATTCCCGTCTCCCCATAGGTGTGAATGATTGAAGCGCATGCGTGATACCGATTGTTGCCGCCCCGATTGCTGCGCCTGCGTACTATGGCAAAGCAGCAAACACTGCTTAGATTAAAAAAGGAACATTAATATACGCGAATCTCGAAACAATTAAGTTTTGGACCTTTAGAAAAATCACAACCAAGAATTACCACGAAATAAGAGGCGACTGATTGACCATAAAGCATTTCCTTCCTAAAAATTGAAAAAGTGTTTGTGAATAAAAATGGGCGTTTTAATAAACCGGTTGACACTGGTTTCAGGCGGTTTCCGCACTTGCGCAGGAGCATCATACCACTTCCCAGCATCCCGTTCAGGACAAGGAAATTGTATGTTTTTAAAAAACTGGAGAGGAACACAGAAAACAAACAGGGATAGCTACATTAAAGCAACAAGAATATATTAATTTCTATTTACTTTGGTGAAAGAATCAATTTTCTGTCACTACTTCGAGGCGATAGGGATGACGCACATGCGCAGTCTGCCATCCGTCAACGCACCGGGGAAAATACCCAACAGTAAAACAATAAAATAAACAACAAACTAGGAGGTTGTCGCTGCGAAATTAGCAGTAAAGTTAAAAATAGAGGCTCTGGCTGAAAAAATATTGTAGTTTCTATGGGCAGGCTCCGTGGTTGGACTAACTGCGCATGCGGAGAGGGTGGGGGTGGGGCAGTCCCAGCGTGCTTTGCGGGACAACAAGGGACGGAAGGCAAAGATTCGTGACCGTCTGAGGGGAAAATAATTATTTAATATATAGATAAGACATTGGGATAATATTACTTTATAAATAAGTACATTTAGTATTAATTTTTTTTTAGAATTTACACTGTTGTTTGCGTGGGTGGACGCATTGTAGGGAATTGCCCGGGTTTGATGCGCGGATCCGCTCATTCCGAGCTGTCGATGGTGCAGAAAGAGAAGGCGGCCGGAGGGCCGGAGGAGGGCGACACTGATACTGTACCCCCTACTGACTCTAGCCCTGCTCCCGCCCCGACACCCGGGCCTGGCCCTCCAGACTCCGAGACCAGCCACTCGAACCCGGCTGGCGACGCAGCTGCGGCCGCTCCTGATCCACCCCCTCAGGAGTCGGCCGCGGCCAATGGCGGACTGGATAATCGCCCTCTGCCCCAACGCCCCGATCCTGTCGGCGGCGAGAAGAAGAAATTCCTGTGCGGCGTTGTGGAAGGTAAGGATCGTCCACCCGTCCCGTCTCTTGGTGCTGATTCTGTGTTTCGCTGCTAACTGGATGCGACACACCTAACCCTTGTTAAAGATTTCTTCAACATAGTGCTGTTTATTTTGATGCAAGGCTGTTTTCTTTAATGCGGAGGCAGGGCGGTGGTTACTGTGACATCACAATAATGGCCCTGTTTCGGGGTAAGGGGAAGTCTGCTCCATCTTCCCTTATCTCGGGTGTTCGGTGTTATTTGATCGGCGCGCCATGCAGTTGTGCGCACCTGAATTGTTTCAATATTGATCAATACGTTTTTCTTCTCGTCCTGCATCCCCGACCCTGGGGGGCGGGGTAAAGAAATTACTCTTCAGAGACATGTACTGTCTGCGATAGACCCGTGCAGCCTTGCAGGTCCTCCCTCTCCAATGCACCAGTCTTGGTAATTCTTTTAACCTGACGTCTTCTCTTCCAAGGGCAAAGAAGAAGAAAAGTCCCAAGATTCCTTTCTAATTGTGAGCACAATAAGTGATTGGTGGACACTGAATGCTAGTCGGACCACTGAACTCAACTGTCATCTCCCATGCACCCTATTTTATTGGGGGAAACTCTTCACTTATAATCTTGGAGAGATACAGGGTGTCACAATATGGCCAACCCCAATTTAATAATTTTCAGGGCTATAACATAAGGCACAGGTTGATCTTGCTGAGTCAGCGTGGGCAAACGTTTTCCTTTTGTGATCATTTTATTGTATTAATGAAATGTTGTGTAGTAATTTTCTGTTGTGTTCTTGCAAGGATGAATTTTTTTGCTGTAGTTTCATTTTATATTGTAACTTTTCCTGTGGAAAGTCTGTGTTTAGATGGGCTACATTTTGTATTGCTTATTCTGGTAGATATTGTTGAACAGAGTAATACAGTGCCGCTGTGAAATAAAGTAGATGTTTAGGTAATTGGGTATATATAGGAGGGAAGATTTTGCCATTGATACCAAAGTGACAAGCAATCGATATCACTCCAGAGATTTGTCTTGTTTTCAGTTGTGGTCTAAGGGTGAGACAGGATTTTTGAAATGAGTACAGAATTAATAATAAGAATTTTATGCCTGTTTTGATAAATGGTAAACTTTTGTTCAATGTTGCAAGCATTTTGACTGAACAGTATTCACAAACTCAATTGTTTGGTGATAAGGGGTTAGTTAATGGGAGGATTGTAGAGAATTTTCAGAATGTGGTTTGTAAACTGTTATCTTAAAGTTTTCCTGATTTGTGGAATACCTTCTATTTTAGAAAAACTTAAAACATGTAGCTAATTAGTTTTTAAAAATTTGCCTTTAGTCCTGTGATTAAACTAAGATTTAGTGATTCACTTTAAAAGGGTATAAAAAGCAGAACGCATTTTGTTTCTTAAACAAAGTCTGCTGACAAGATGGTGATTGATTATGTTCATTAAATATGTTCTTCAGAAAAATAGATTCTTTTTGTAACTAGAAATTTATGCATATGAATCCCAAGAAATGTACTTGATTCATAATAAGGTATGGATTTGTCTTGCTATATTCCATAATTCCAGTTTATGTTGCAAGTGTTGTCAAGGAACACAGTTATGGATGAACCATACCCTAGTTATTCACCCCAGTGAGAGATATCTAACAGCAGAAATGTATTTGCTGTCATCATTGATTTTAGTTTAGTGGGTAATTAAATAGAAGGTCCTTAAAAAAGTACATGTATTAGTGTCAGGGGCCATTGTATTCCAGTGGTAGTGTCCTTCCTCCTGAACAAGGAAGCCTGGGCTTAATTCGCACCTGCAGCATAAGGTTGTCATGACATTTCTTAACAGGTTGATTTGACAATATCTACATGTTGGCAGTTGTCATGATACTTTTCTTGTTGTATTTGTAGGGCACAGCTCAGTGTTGTGTATGTGCTTGCATGACATTTGTGCAACTCTGGAGTTTTAGCAAGGGTGTGGGGTTGCTGAAATAAAAAGTTTTGCAGACCAGTCAACAGAGTTCTGCTTTTGGAATGACCACTTTCTCTTAATTATACACATTGCTGAGATTGATGGAGAGCAGTGTTTAACATTGTTTGCCCACATAAAGGACTGAAATATTTTGGTGTCTAGTTAACTTAATACCTGAAAGTTATTTACAAATTTCAAGTTCTGCTCAAATGAAATTATCCTTGTGTATTGGATTATTCATCAGTAAAGTATGTAAAATTTTGCACCTTTTGACCTTCACTCCAACACAATGTTTGTTGGTAGAAAAGCCTTTAATGAAAGGCCTTCAAGTTTGAAGGGACTGTTTCTTATGGAAGTACGTAACCAATTTGCTGTAAAATTACTTTTTAGTTTAAAGGCATTGAGCACTTTGTAGAATTAAAAGGAAAAATCTTGGACTGAATTCTCAGATAATCCTAATTTGAGGAAAACCCTCTGTGCAGATCAATGAACCTTTCCCTTGTGTTTGCCACTTTCATACTATTAGGCTTTTAGCAGCTCAGAGGCAGACATTTTGTTTGAAGTTCCAATGCTGTGACGACAAAGTTCTGCTTCAGTGATGACAAGGGAAGAGACAAGACAGTTCACAAGATGTCTGCTCTGAAGTCTTGAACCAATAGTATTTGATTAACAGTACAAACAAAGGGTCTAGGAGGTAATGTTCTATACCAAGATATAGATTTTGTTTTTAATTATAGAAGAATTATGTGACGACACAGTTGTCTTATTACAAAATATAAGCTATATCACTTAAATTCAGGTATCCTGTTGTATCTGAAATTTCCTTTCTCAGCATGTTTTAACAGCCATTTTGGGAGCTTTTTAATCTGTTTGAAGCAGATTTATTTTGTACTGTCATTGAGCCTTTGATTTGCTGAATGTTTATTATATTTGTGAGTTGATGAAAGATTGTGATTTTTAATTATGTTAAATCTTAGCAGTTTGTGTCAGACTAATTGTTGTGGAGGTCATTTGGCCTATCAAGTCCAAGCCAGTTTTGAGAGCAGTCCTTTTCTTTTTACTATATCCTGCCTCTACAAGCTTTTTTAAATTGCCATTGTAGTTTCGCGTTGCAATCACTGTCTCTGCTTCCACTGCCTTCCTTAGTCATTCTGAATTCTGGTTGAAACACAAAGCAAACCAAAGGTAGACAAGAAAGTACATTGGTGTAAAGCAAATAACTTTGGAATTTGGACTGTTTGGCTGAATGCAGATGGGGTTTAATTTGGATATTTGTGAGATATTGCATTATGGTAAAACAAACAAGGGCAGGAGTTACTATATTAATGGTAGGGCTGAACAGAGAAACTAAGGGTTTCAGTTACGTAGTTCTTTGAAAGTTGCATCACCAGTAGAAAGGGTGGTTAAAAAGGTGTTTAGCATGCTTGCCTTCATAGCTCAGATCACTGAGTATAGGAATTGGGATGTCATGTTGAGGTTGTATAGTATGTAGATGAGGCCACTTTTGGAATACTGTGTACAGTTCTTATCACTATGCTGTCGAAAGGATATTATTAAATTGGAGAGGATTCAGAAAAAAATTATCAGGATCTTGTTAGGACTGGAGGGTTTGACTTGTAGCGAGAGGCTGAATAGCCTTGGACTTTCCAACCTGGAATTTTGGAGGCTGAGGAGTGACCTTGTAGAAGTTTTTAAAATCATGAAGGGCTTGGATAGGGTGACTAGCCGAGGTTTCCTCTTCGGGGTGGGGCGGGGGGGGAGAGAGTCCAAAACTAAAGGCCATAGGATTAAGGTGAGAGAGGAGAGATTTTCTAAGGTTCTGAGAGGTGACATTTTTCATTCAGAGGTATGGCATGAGCTGCCAGAGGAAGTGGTAATCGGCGCAGGTGAGTTAGCCTAAAGGGTCCGTTTCCACGCTGTATGATTCTGTCTTAGCTGAGAAGTTTTTAAAGCAAATATCAGCAGCTTGGTTCTCCACATCTCTAATTTAATTTTGTAAAAACCTGCATGATAATGTAAAGTCAAAAGCCGCAAGGAGAGAATTTAACATTTTTCTCCTGCCGTTCCTTAACATCTTAACCCATTCATAGAAATTCTCACTTTTAGGCTTTTATGATTCTTTCCTCTGTGTCCAGTCTTCTTGATCATTGCTGGTAGGGACATGAGCTTTATTCTGTGGATTTTTTTTTCCTTAACTTTCCTTACCTTATCTTTAAAGCTAATGTCAGCTGGGAATAGCTTCTAATTGTGCTTAGAGTTGTGCAAGTAGATATGTAGATTAGATCAAATTTGATCCTTATACTCATGACATTCATATAAAAAATGCTTTCATTGCTATTTATGTTTTGATAGGGAACAAATTGTGGTATTGTTTACTGTAGAATAGGCTAATCGTTGAGCAGGCTTGACATCTTAATTTCAGCTTTGTAAAGACCCATAGGTCTACTCAAGTTATGCATATCATATAGTTCAATTGTATTGCCATGGCTAGTAGAATTGGAATGTGCAGACTTTCAGTGAGAGTTGTCAGTAAAATGGACTGCAAGCATTTCTAATTTTTAAAATTAGCATGCATTAGTAGTTTGTTTCCTTTCAGATGCCAAATCCATTTGATCATCGTTCTACATGTGGTCTTAGTAATCAAATATTTGAATTATACAACTTGAATTGTTGCTTCAGGCTCTTGGTGTTGCACTGTGATGTTATGCTGACTCACAGGTCACTATTGCCGTGTACACCTTTGACATCAAACTCCAAACAGCATAATACTTATGCCTGTAAACTCCCATAGTACACATGCCGTTCTAAAGAAAGCAGTGAATATAGATGACAAGGTTGTAATCCCATTGACTGCTTCAGTTCGCGCAAAGCCATATGGTGTGTGCTGCTGCATATAAAAGTACTGGAGAACTGTACTATGTTTATTTCCTCTGGCAGTTCAGGTGTATTTGCAAAGTAAATTTTTACCAAATGTGAATAAATCCCCTTGCTAACAAGCTGTTGCATATAACCGTGTTCCTCAATTGAGCTATTTGACTTCAAATTATCTTAAAACCTGGAAAATTGTTGCTGGTAAATGTCATTTGACGTGTTTGGAGCATTGCTGTGACAGACAAATGTGATCTAAAGTAAAGCATTTTTCCTCAAGTGTTATTCTATTCATTTGGGATGTACCTGTTTTCTTTGGCATTGACAAGAAAGTTGGCTTGCTCTTGGTTGACTGCTCTGCTTCAAGTAATCTACCAGTTTCCAATTTTGACTTCTATTTAATGGAAAAGCTGTACAACTCCTATTTGTAAATCATGCCCATGGGGAAAGAAATGCAATCCCACAGGGCCTTCCAGGTGAAAGCAAAACTCTCAATTTTGACTGCAGTCTGTTTTTGGTTAAGTTAAATGTGGGATGTCTGAAGGATCTCTCCTTCCGTACTTGTCAGAAAAATTCATATACTTCCAAAACTTTCTTGGTGTAAAATAGGCTGATTTTTTAAAAGATGAAAACATTTCTTTGGATACTTTGGAAGCCTTTGGATTTATTATAGGCAACCATCATCGTGGGCTTTTTACTCTTGCATGAGATGTGGGCTTCTCTGGCGTGGCTGGCATTTGCTGTCTACTCCTATTTGCCCTTGAACTGAATGGCTTGCAGGACCATGTCAGAGGGCAATTAAGAATCAACCACTTTGGGGATCATGTGTCAACCAGATCAGGCACAGGACATTGGTGAGCAAGATTTTTTTTACAAACAATAATGCCTTCAGGCTACCTTTTAATTGTAGGTTTTTAATTGAATTCAGATTTCACCATCTGCCATGTTAGGATTTGAACCTATGTCTCCAGAATATTCAACTGAACTTCTGAATTGCTAGTCCAGTTATGTCACTGCATAGCCAACATCTCTCCAATTAGGATTTAAAATGAGAAGTCATAAATAATTGGCAACATTTTGTTTTGTTTTGCTTGTCAAACATTGTTGTGATTACCCCAAAATTACTCTGTTCTTTTCTATTAGGGGGCGGAGGGAAATGTTGACCTATTGAGTAGTTGTTTTTGAGAGTTGGAATAATGTATTATTGTCATCTTTTATAAATTTATTTCCACTTAAGCTGATTAGCCCAAAGCTTTCTGTGGTCACTTCGTTATTTTGAAAGTCATACCCAGGACTCTGGTTAGAACATCTTTTGTATGATTCTTCAATTCAGTTTCTTCCTTCCTTGTAGGAACCTGACACTTTCATTAGCATTCCCCGTTAGCATCACAAACTATGGAACCATTGGCTGCTGTTCGTCTGTTTTTAACGGGAAAAAAATGTGTTTAATAGTCTGTGGTAACAAACTTGAGTAGTAGCAGCAGAAGTAGGTCCCCTTTTGCCATTCGATAGGATCATGGCTCATCAGGACCGCATCTACCTCTGCCTATAAAAATGCTCAAGCATTCTGCTTCCACTGCCTTTGGTAAGTTTCAAATATTCACGATCCTGAGAAATTCCTATTTCAAGTGGGGAATTCTTATTGTTAACCAGTGCCCCTTAGTTCTAGGTTGATTCACAAGGGAAAGTATTGTTTTCAAATCCATCCTATCAAACACACCTCGGATCTTTTGTTTCAGTCAAGTCCCCTCTTACTTTTCCAAATAACAGGTGCAAGTTTAATAGGAGAAAAAATAATAACTCTCAAATGTCAGCACTGAAACTGACTTAAAAGTGGAACTAATTAGATTGTAGCAAAAACTAGTTTGGTTCTTTTGTTTAAAATGATTGTCAGTAGAGTTTTTGAATTTTGTGTCCTATTCAGCAGTACTTTATTTTCGTCCAAGTGACTGGTAACACACAAACACGGACAGCAGACGTCGGTCACAGGTTTCCAAACATGGGGGTATATTATGGTTGAGGGTAATATTTCTATGTATGTGTTCACAATATATAAAGCTGGAGAGATTAGGCTAATTTGTTTTCTCAACTGTTTCCCTTCCCAAGCTTGGGCTAGTTGCACCTGTGACATGTTTGATAAACAGGGCAGTGGCTTTTGTGTTGCTTTAGTGCAGAACTGGAATGGATTCTCCCACTCAAGATCACTAATTCGTTACACGGTGGACTTCTAACACTAGCTAGCCGAGTATCTCACCAGGCACAAATTTATCCTTGCAGTTAGGAACTTAAATTATGGCCAAAAGAATCCTAATTTTCATGTTGCCATTGAGTCATTCAGTGGTATTAGGATGCCAGTTATTTTTCCATTTGATATTTATGAGTAGTCCATTATTTTGCAGAAGCATATTCGAATATTTTGTTCCTTCAGCGACAAAATGCTAGAAGCAGATACAACTGAAATGCTGCTATTCACTAAAATTTCAACATGATTTCCTTTTGCTAATTGGGGAATAATAGTGGTTTTCATTTTAAGTATAAAATACAAGTAAAGAACGGAGTAATTTGAAACTTGGCAATTCGTGCATCATGTTAATTTCTTCCTGTTTATGACAGGGTTCAAAAGAAGCTTCAAGTGGGTTATTGGTGGATTGCTGCATGGTGACATTAAACTTGTATGATGTTTTAATTCTCAGGTTCTGAGGATAGCAGTTGTTCTACTGTGTTTAAGGACATTTGTTTCAGTGAATGATCTTTGTGTACATTACAACCTGATTTTAATATGTTGCGACTGAAAATCTGATCTAGGCATTCCAGGGGAAGTGTCGATGCTAATTGTCATACCAGATCAGCATAAAAGGAAGTCGCCTGACTCATTCGTTGAAAGAGCTGTTTGGTTTCATCCCATATTCTAGCCATGCCATTGTAACTTTGCAAATAGATCTGATTAAGTTCAGGTTCAGTTGCCATCTGTTTCCACCATCCTTTCAGAGAGCATTTGAGATCTTAACGTGTTATAAAGATTTCTCTTAATTTTCTGCTTCAGTTTTTGTCATGTTAGATAATGATCCCTGTTTACCAATTCATCTTACTCTGCATACCTCTACCTCTAATAGGTATCCTCTTGAAATTCTGTCCTTCTTTGGAGAACAGTCCCACTGCTTCGCAGAACCAAGTGCTTAACCTTGGAAAGCCCCTCTGTACTTTGACTAAGGCATTGATTTAGTTTTTGAACTGTGGTGGTTTGAAATGTGTGTTGTTATGGAGGGCTTATCCAGTGATTTGTAAAGGTCTAGATTGACTTAATACTGTTATCTACAAAGGTAGTAGAATACCAGAAATTTTATCGAGCATCATATCAACCTGCCTGCCCCCTTCAAAGATTTGAAAATATGCAGTATGCCTTTGCATCCACATCATATTGACAGACAGTAGTACTGCGAGTACCACATCATTGGAATTCTGGCCACTTTGAAACACTTTATTCGATGTATTGAATGAGTGATTTTTAGGAAGGGTGTCCCAAGGCTTTGACTCAGCGGCAGTGGTGAAGTGATAATGTAGATACACGTGTGGCTTGATAATGGTGTGTCCATGTTTCTGCTCCCTTTGCCCCTCTAGGTGATAGAGGTTGCAAGGTTGGAAGGTGTTACCAAAGTTGCTGCCGTCTTATCTTGTATGTGGTACACATGGCTGTCACTATTGAAGTGGAGCATGGGGTTGTTTAATGTGGTGAATGGAGTGCCTTATCCTAGATGCTATTGGAGCTGAATTCATTTATGCAAGTAGAAAGTATTCCATCACACTTAGCGAATTGGACAGAGTGCCTCAGTTTAACATCTAAAAGGTGGCATTCCTAACTGTCCAGCTTATTTAATAAAAATTTTAAATGTTGGGTTAGGAGCTATATGCTTGTAGTGTGTAACATTACTGCAAAAGTGCTTGTGAAAATGTTTTTTAAAAGTTGTACTGTGTTCTTCAGTAACTAGCCTTTTGAGCTAAGCTATTAGCGCACAGAAGTGTCAATTTGAAGATATGCTCAGTTTTCTGAAGGTGAATTTGAAGACAATACTTTAAGGAACAGTGGCAAATATATTGATACACTTATAAAGTAGTATACATATATTTTTCGTTTGGAGTTCTGAGCTCCTCCTGTCATGTTAAAGTTTTCACCGTTCTGTAGTGTGATAGCTTTGGATTGCTTTGTACTTGTTTTACTTCCTGATTATGACTTAAAACTCTTAGTGAGCACTGTCAATCTTTTGGGCACTTTATTAATCAGATTAGTTAAATTGAATTATTTTAAGTAATTGAATTCATTTTGATGTGCAGTTTTGCTTTTTCTTAGGATTTTATGGCCGCCCTTGGAGCATGGAACAGAGGAAGGAACTGTTCCGAAGGTAAGATTTCCATTATAAGTGCTCACATATTAAAGTTGGATGACCTTCTAAATACACACAGCTAAATAAGCCTGACAGGTAACTCTGCTCAAGAATTCTCAAAATAGTGTTAGAACAGATCTTTTTGAGTACTTCCGATAACAAAGTGTAGAGCTGGATGAACACAGCAGGCCAAGCAGCATCTTAAGAGTGCAAAAGCTGACGTTTCAGGCCTAGACCCTTCAGCAGAAAAGCTTTTCTGATGAAGGGTCTAGGCCCGAAATGTCTGCTTTTGCGCTTCTAAGATGCTGCTTGGCCTGCTGTGTTGATCCAGCTCTACACTTTATCGCGGATTCTCCACCATCAGCAGTTCCCATTATCTCTTTTTGAGTACTTGCTTTCCTTTCCACATGTCTTAACGGAATCTTTGCTTCATGAGAATACAAGATAAATGCTGACAACAATTTGCTCCATTTCAAATTACCTAACTTGGTGATTCCAAACATTCATCTCTATTGGTTACTGGGAAGTTAATTAGTGTGAAACTTGACCACTTTTCTGTGTGAATGCTTTCATGATGATGTCCAAAATTTGCTTGTTTACTTTTTGAACTTGTGTTGCGTTTGTGTATCTTCTGATTTAGCTTGCATTTTTGCGTTTGCAATTTTCCCCTTTTACAGTAGTTACACTGTGTGCCCTTTTAAATTGCCACTGTTAAGAGTGAATATATTGGGTTTTTCTAATTTTTACTGTCATCAGTGATTGTAACCCAGTTTGTGTTCGGTACTCCTAGCTTTGAATGCTTTTAGTGAGGGAGTTTCTTTTGAGCGTCTAATGTTGGGTCACCTCATTCGACAGAATGCGCAAGTGGGGATTGAACACGTACCTGTATGCACCAAAGGATGATTACAAGCATAGGATGTTCTGGCGGGAAATGTACTCTGTTGAAGAAGCAGGTGAGCCCTATAGTGTGGTGGTTCCAGATCAGCAAGCACTGTTTTGCATATTAATTTCCATTTTTTTAAAAGCACGTGAAGTTAGTTGAAGATGTTGCTGAAGGTAGTATAAGAAACAGCACCGATAGACCACACAATGGCTTGTGCCTGCTGTATCATATGGTAATCTGATGGGTGACTTTGGATCGCATCTTAACTTTTGCACTCTATCCACATAACCCTGCAATATCTAACATTCCATTCTGAAGTTTTTAATATCACTCTCTATTACGAGTATTAAGGGAGTCCATTCTTAATGTAACTGACCTTCAAAGGTGTGTGTTTTCCATGTATTTGTCTGAGATAATCTACCCTCAATTCCCAGTTTCTTCTTCTTTTATATGGGCTGCACTTGTCTTCTAGTTACAAGCGACGTAGGTTTGTGAAAGCGGCTTGTGTATGGTAGTGAAATTTCAAAACCATACTGCCCAGCCAAGTGTGAATGACTTCTCTTTGTGGCTTTTGTATCAATATGTATTTAATTGACTACTAGAATGGGTTCAGGTTTGGTAACAATTATACTGAAGTTGCCATGTGCTCGTGAAATCAGTACAAAGGAGGTGATATTTGATATCTGGAATTGAGGAGGTAGGTTACCAGTTTTGGGTTGAGCTTGTAGATTTGTGCTATGAATTATAACTTCATCTGTAAATTGGTGTAGGGGCAATATTGGTAATTAGTATAAAGTCAGCAAATATGGCCTCTGAGAAGTGACGTCATTGAGCAAACTAGTACAAACAAAATGTCAGCAGTCCTTTATTTGTTACACCATTCATCTGATTTAAGTAGTGGATTCTGTACAGCAATATTGTAAAACATGGATATAGATTCTCTCAGACCATTTAACTAATGTTTAAGAAGATTTCCAGAAAGCTAACCTGACAAACCTTTGCAGGTTTCTGTATTTGGTTGATATCGAGGTATATGTCCTTTCCATCTAGAAATGGATGAGGGTGGAAATCATTGCCTGTGCTCTTCTTTTCCAGTGTAGCGTGAGCATCTGCCAGCATGTGCTTGATAAATGCTTTGTATTTCAATTCTGTTAGCTCTGCATGGTTGTCTCCTTTGTAACATTGAGATTTTTTTTCCCCCTCCCTGTTTGGTTGTTCATAATGTGATCAAATCTGTTCCAGAACAATTGATGCAGCTAATATCTGCTGCAAAAGAACACGATATTGAGTTTGTCTACGCCATATCTCCTGGTCTTGATATCACATTCTCAAATCAGAAAGAAGTTGCTACCCTGAAACGTAAATTGGATCAAGTGAGTGTTTTTCCACATCTTTTAATTTTTGAAGTACGAGTTATAAAGTAACTTCTTTTCTTTGGCAGAAATTGGTAATTCACACAAATTTTTGTTTAGATCACAGCTAGAGAATTCTGCAGTTCTGGTCACTGTGCTGTAGAAAGAATGTGATTGCTGTGGAGGGAGTGTAAAGGAAATTTACCAAGATACTGCTCTTCAGCTATGAAGAAAGAGGCTGGATAAGTTCAGATTGTTTTCTTTGGAGCAGAGAAGGCTGAGTAGGAACATTATTGAGGAGTATGGGTCTTTTGAATAGAAAGCAACTGTTCCCCTTGGTCAAATGGTCAAAAGCAAATAGGTATAATTCTAAAGTGAAAAGTAGGAGGTTTAGAGAGGATTTGAGGTGGGGGGAGAGAGTGGAGTAACCATTTTACCCAGAGGGTGGTGGGGTTCTAGAATGCTCTGCATGGGAGGATAGTTAAGGCGAGAAATCTCTCAACCCTTAAAAAGTACTTGGCTGAATACTTGAAATATTACAGCATTGAATGTTAGTCTTACCTTTTGTGTACTGGTCCCATAATGTAGGGAAGTATATTTTTGTGGAACTGATTTAATGGGCAGAATGCCCTCTTCTGTACTACACAATTTGATTCTGTGAAGTTTGTTAAAGTAGCCACTCAGCACCCAAAAGTGTTCTAAATTTCCTTAGTTGATGTGATTCTCCCTTCTTTCTTTTCTCCCATTTCATCCCCCCCCCCTTCCATTTGAGATAGCACCTTCAATGAATTGTCTTGCCAGCTTCTTCAACAAAGCATTGTTGCTTTTACAGCACTTGAGTTTAAAAACAACTGTTTACTTTTCTCCTTGATCTCTTTATATTCCGTGCATCTAAAGTCAATTTGGTTACTTTCAGTCTGCTGAGAGAGTTTCTGAAAGTCTTTGTTTTATAGGTGTCACAGTTTGGATGCAAGTCTTATGCATTGTTATTTGATGACATTGACCACAATATGTGCCCAGCAGACAAAGAGGTGTTCAGCTCATTTGCACACGCACAACTGTCTGTTACTAATGAGATCTATCAGTACTTGGAAGAGCCAGAACATTTTTTGTTCTGTCCTACAGGTGAGTGGGCAACAGCAAATTGATCACTGTCACACTGCGGCTCAGTGTAAATAAAACTCCTGTATCACTAACTCTGCAACTGATGTGTACTTTATTTTAAATATTATTTGTTTTTTTTCCTTTGCTAAGAAGTATCTCCATGCGCTAACTTGTGTGTTTGGCATTGGCTGCTTTCGAAGATGTGCTAAGTGCAATACAGGGACATGTTTACAAATGTGTATAAGCGTGCAGAGTTGCTATTTAGGTTTACAGTGCTCTAGGGACAATATTTCAACTACTGGGCTTTGTAAATGCGTATTTTCTGAATTTGGTTGTTCACTCTTGATGACAAGGTTTTCTGGTTGCACGCTTCATTTGTACAATTGCCAATGTTGTATTTTGGTCTTTGCTTCTGCTGTAAATGGCCTTTTGCTTGGAGTGGTGGGTCTTGAGATGGATTTTTGTATGAACGACAAATCACTAGTCTGCTTTATACCAGAATTGTCTAATGTATGATGAACAAAATAAAACATCTGAGCAGCAGTAGGATTCGTGCTGTGCGAGAGAACTTTGTTGAGTTCATATTTATAAATGCATTTACTCACTGCAGTTATCCTAAATGAGGGTATTTTGGGAAATTTCACTGAAGTTAATGTGTATGCAAATCAGCTTTATTTATTAAAATAAAATATCGTATGTAAAAACAGTTAAGTCCAGAATCATGATAATTTCCAGATGACACCAGCCTACTTCTATACATTCAGTACTGGAGTTACTGAAAAAGAGAATTGGCATCTTTGTAAATATTCATGATTCTTAGTGGCATTTTTGTGGTGAGTCTTGCTGTAGGCATCTCAAGGCTGTAGTGTGTTTTTTTTCATTTATATGTTGCTACTCCATGTTCAGTGGAATTGCAGTTAGTGAATTCATACTCTCTCTAGTCTTAAATTGAAGGTCTTGGAGGGAAAAGGTTAATTGGCCCAGCAGGTAGATTTGATCTTCTCTTTTAGCTGTGCGCTCTGTCTCTTTGCTTCTTGTAGTCTGTCAAGCAAAATGAACTTGTAGCATCCAGAAAGCAGAATGAAATTGGTTGGACCATGAGATCTCTTTTAGACTGGAAAGCTGGCCAGTTTAAACATGAGCTACTTCACTCCCTTTGGTAGTTATTTGCCTGTATAATATTACATGCTGTTTTTAATATGTTGGATAGTTTTGCAATACCATTAAACTGTGGTAATCCTTTATTGAAGCTTCTAGTGATTGTTTACATTATTTATACATATTTATGATTATTCTTGTGTTTAACACTGATTTTCTTTAAAAATCTTGTTCAGAGTACTGTGGGACCTTTTGCTACCCAAATGTTGCACACTCTCCATACCTTCGGACTGTTGGAGATAAACTACTTCCTGGCATTGATGTGCTGTGGACTGGTGAGCGATATATTTTAATAGCTTGTCCTGCATTCATTGAGTTTAGCTTGCTAGACAAATGTTACTGTGTCATTATAGCTCTTTCTTAAAATAAGATATCCTGCTTGTGATCCATTTATGGTTATGTCAACTGAAACTCTCATTTTGCATTTAACAGCTTTGACTTGGAGCTGTGAATTTACGGTGACGTCCATTGTAAACTACAGCTGCCTAGATCTTTCCAACTGAAATAACATCACCACTGTGCCCAGAATAATTTCAGTTTACATTTCTTCTCATTTTAGGGTAGAAGAGATCTTGCGACTGAGCTTAGAGTAGTGAAAGCTAAGGAAGAAATCCAGCAGAAGCCATAAATGCTTGAGGATGTGACCAAAGAAACAATAGAAGACTTGCATGTAGTGAATAAGCACAACTGGGTCTTAAGACAAACTCAGTCAAAAAATGCAAATAATTTTTTCCAGACAAAAAGCTGTTAAAGTAATGGAATGCATTAGTGATAAGTAGGTTAGATCTATTGGGGGAAAAAAGGCATGTTTTTACACATTAATAAAAACCTGTCAATGCTGTGGCAGTATTTATCAGGAGATCTAAAGAGGAATCACGTATACATTTTGTAGAAATGATTTTGACAAGCTTAGGATAATGGGTAAAATGGCTTTAGACTGGATGCTTCTGGGTAGGAAATAATCTGTGTTTATTAAGCACAATGTTGAAGTTCCTAGGTTTTATGTAGTTAGTTGTGGCTAGACCATTGACTCGATTTTCTTTATAATGGGAGACAGTTCTGTGATAGGCATGCCAAAATGATCTGAACTATGTTTGATGAGTGTTCATTCGCTCCATGCACTATTTTTCAGGTCAGGGTTCTAGTTTGTTTTAATACTGTGAAATAGGATCTAAATACTTTTTTAGAGCTACCGTTTTAATAAATGTAAAATTTCTTCTTCCGAATTGGTAAATCATGCACTGTTTACAATTTGAGAAATAAATCTTTTCTTCTTAATCTTTAGGTCCGAAGGTGGTCTCCAAAGATATCTCTGTGGAATCCATTGAAGAAGTCACCAAAATACTGAAGAGACCACCTCTTATCTGGGACAATCTGCATGCCAATGATTATGATCAGAAGCGCCTCTTCCTAGGACCATACAAAGGGCGGTCAACTGAACTAATTCCACGGCTGAAAGGAGTACTGACGAACCCTAATTGTGAATTTGAAGGGAATTTTGTTGCCATTCACACCCTGGCGACATGGTACAAATCCAACATGAATGGTGTGAGAAAAGATGTTGTGATGAGTGAGTACATTGGATGAAACTTTATTTTCTGTTTGTTGCCTGAGTGAGGGTGCACAACTGAGCTGTTGTATTCGTTAAATTAATTCATTGGGTTTATGCATTCCTAGCAAGGCCACCATTAATGCCCACCCTCTGTTTCCCTCCATGATAATAGTGAGCCACTGTCTTGGCCTATTACGTTGTGTTGTAAAGGTGTTGTCATGAGCTGTTGGGTATGAAATTTAACAGACCAGCAATAGTTAGAGCATAAAGCAGAAATGCAGGAAACATGCATCAACACCTGGCAGCATTGTGGAGAAAGAAAAACCTATTAACATCGCTTAGTCTGAAATCGCTTGCCTTTATTTTTAAACATGATTGTGAAGCTTTTTCATTCTCTACTACAGAGCACTGTGGAAGTTTGAGTACACTTAAGATAGTGATTTGATTTTTGATTATCAGGTGAGGTCTGGTTATGAGGAAGGATAAGCAGTATTAAGTAAAAACCGAAAGAATGAAGTGTTCAATTAGCCATGATTGAATGGCCTACATCTGTTGCACTGCCAGTGAATATGCATTTACGTGTAGCATTAACTTTGTTTCAATCTCTGCTGATGCTGTTGGATCTGCTGATTTGATTCCAGTGTTTCCAGTTTTAATTTTAGATTTTCATGATTGGCAGTAATGCTATGCAATATATCCAAAGTCTACTTTCACCCAGGGAGGCGCTAACTGCTCTGTACACTTTTTATCCGGGTATTCTACTGAGCAAAAACAAATGATTAATTATTGCATGACTATTTCCACGTTGTCTGACTCTGACTATTATCTTAACCTCATGTACCTCACTGTCTGTTCTTTGTAATCCTAAACAAATTGTGGTTGTGGGTTTTCAACATTAGAATATAACAGAAATCCAGTCCTGTATTGACACAACTTTGTAAAGAATGAGGAGGGATGGAAACTTGGTCAGATTTGTGCATGCCTTTTTTTTGTTACCAGAAGCATAGAATATAGGTAGATACAGCAATCAAGATCCTTTAACTCTGATCAGAAATTGAAGCTGGGACCTGACTGCTTTGTACATTCCAGTCACATGTTGGACATTGTCACTTCTTAATACTAGCAGGATGCAATCTATAATAAGGCGTCTAGCTAGTAAACAGTAATTCCAATTATTGCACTTCTTCCTGTAACGTACTCCAAGTATATCTCTAGTTGATTTGCTGTACTGATATTTGTGTCATTGACTCATTTTGTTCCTCTCCTGTGGTTGGAGTTAGTCCCTATCAAGCCTGTCTTTTTATGCTCATGGCTTTGTTTTTGGTTGTATAATACAATATCTGTAATCTTATGTACTTACAGCTGACACAGAAGAGAGTACGGTGTCCATTCAGATAAAACTTGAAAATGAAGGTAGTGATGAGGAGATAGAAATGGATGTCTTGTACAGTCCCCAGATGGCTCTGAAGATGGCTATATCAGAATGGCTGCAGGAATTTGGAGTGCCACATCAGTACAACTGTAAGTTTGATCTATTTGAGTGTTTTTCCTCCCATCCTCCTTCGAGCTTTCCTTTGGTTAATTTATTAAGATTTACATCACTTTTGTTAAGCTCAGGGATGATATACTCTCGCCCAAATATCTGACAGTAACTCCTTTCCTATCGCTTAGGAGCATGTTGGTAGCAGGCAAAAAGTTTCTACAGTTCTTGTTTACTGTTTGGCTTGATTTTAAACTCCCAAGATCAAATCTGCATGCCAGACTGATTCTTTTAGTTTCAGTGGAGCCTACACCTGAACTGAGCATATTAAGTGAGAAAGTTAATAAAATCAGGAGTGAATATTGCCATAAATAAAGGGCAAATTGGTAGTTGCACTGGTATTTCAGAGCTTATCTTAATGAGAAAATGGATTCCTTTGTGCAGACAGATCTTGGAATGCATGGATTTAGTTCTAGTCTGTTTGCACAGTGAGTACAGGTATATGTTAGTATAGGATGAAGACCAACAAGCCTCAAGCTTAATATTTTCCCTGACAGATCATATATCTTGACATGTCAGGAATAAATCCTTGGAATCTTCAGTTCCTTATGAATTGATATTAAAACGTCTTTCTCCACCGACGTATTGGTTGAATTGTTTGCCGGGCTTATTTCTTTTGCCATCAACAATTTCTTTTTTTAAAAAAAATACTTCTTTTTGTTCCTAGGTCGAACAGTCCCTCACAGTGGCGCAAAGACAAATGCAATTGATGTAGGGACACTTGACACGCCCTGCCTGAATTCCTCCACGACAGTGACGACAGTCTACCAACAGCCTATCATGAGTCAGGGAAGCCCCCTGAGTGGTGAACAAGCCCCACTAGCAAAGGAAGAAGAGGATAAAAAACAACAGTCTGATGAAGAACCAATGGAGATGGTAGTTGAAAAACCCGACGAACAGGAAGCCAAAAATGTTAATCAAATCCTTACAGATATTGTCAAGGCCAAAATGTCTGAGGATCTCAAACCCATGGAGATGGACAAAGATAGTATTGCTGAATCTAAGTCTCCTGAGATCTCCATGCAGGAAGACTCTGGCAGTGATATTGCACCCATGCAGACAGATGAGCAGATGAATAAGGAGCAGTATGTCCCGGGTCCCAATGAAAAACCGCTATATACAGCTGAAGCTGTGACTCTGGAAGATCTAAATCTCTTGGCTGAAATGTTCTATCTGCCTTATGAACATGGACCCAAAGCTGTTCAGATGCTGAGGGAGTTTCAGTGGCTTCGGGCTAATAGTAGTGTTGTTAGTGTGAACTGTAAAGGGAAAGATGCTGAAAAGGTGAGCTTTTGTGCCCTCGTTAGCGTGGTAATGTGTCAATGAACCACCTTAATGGTGCACTGACATTCTGACTCTGAAACCTGAAATTCTAACTAGTTCAGATGCATTCCTAGAGAGTCTCATCTGATTTAGTAGGGGGAGGCAATGGCGTAGTACTACTATCGCAAGACTATTAATTTAAATTTAGCAAGTGTTCTAGGGACCTGGGTTTGAATCCTGCCATGGCAGATGGAATTTGAATTTACTAATAATTTGGAATTAAGAATCTACTAATGACAATAAAACCATTGCCAATTACAGGAAAAGCCCATCTGCTTCCCTAACGTCTTTCCGGAAAGGGAATCTGCCATCCTCATTTGGTCTGGCCTATGTGAGACTCCAGATATGTGGCTATGAAAGTGGATTTAGTTTTGCAGGCAAGCAAGGCACATTGAAGATACCGCTAATGAAATGCATCCTCTACATCTTTGGCATTCAGTAGTTTTAGGGCCGTACAACATAGGTTTGCTTAGGGCAAAGCCCTTCTACATAGTTTCCTTCAAAAACTCTCAATATGTACGGCACATTGTTAGATATAGAGTAAAGGCCTTTCTACACAGTCCAATTCAAACACACTGGATAGGTACAGCATGGGATTGAATAAAGTACCATCTGTACTTTTCCAGCAAACTTCCCACGGCAGGTATGCGCACAGGTTAGATTTAGAAGGAAAAATTGAAAGTGTCAGAACTTCACATTCCAGTCAGTATATGAAGAGATATTGATTCTTTGCACATTAGATTTACTCGGTTTTTGGCTCAATCTGTCTGTTCATTGATTTCTCATGTTTTCAGTCCTGTTTGATTTCAGGACGTAATGTCAGGCAGCCATTTTACGGAGCCCCCTTTGTGATTAAATGCAGGTTTTCACGATATTTCTTGTTGGCCTAGCTGTATTACATGGAAATTCTATTCTGTGTATTTAACTGGAACACCCATTCTTATCATCTTCACTCTTTTTTTTCTTTTGTTTTTATCATCTCATAAATCTCAGTTTTGTGGAGTTTTGGTAGGCTGCATTCTTTTTGCCTCAATACTAATGTCCGTGTTATATGAATTTAGCCATTCCTTTATCCTCCTGAAGTTGAAATATTAGGAGGTAGAGCTCCAGTTTTTACTTTCATTAGTATAATGTTGGTTGCTAAATACATTTCCCTGGAGAGTGTGATTAGATCTAATTCAAATTTCTGTTGTGGCTGTTGTTTTCCATTGCTGACTGTTTTGTCACCTTTAATTGTAAGTGATCATATGTTGCACTTTTAGGGGGGGGAAAATGCACAAAACTCTTGCTGTTCAAGATTTTTCTCTTTGCGGTATGTAAATAGTGATAGTGCAATTCTTTATGGAATGTACAGGCTTTGTGATGTCAGTTCAGTTATAATATCAGTTGTTGGGCTCAAGTTAAGTACAAAGCAACTCTGAATTATGCTCTGATTTTTTGGTAAACTGGACTAAAGATTTACATGTATAGATGGTGCAAGTGACCACACATGCCATTATGCTGGATAGACAGGAAAGTGGAATTGAAAGACTATAATCTCATCAGCCATGAACCTATTGAATGAAGTAGGCTTAAATGGCGGTGTAGTGTAGTCCTGTCTTTGTTCCCATACTCTTTGACCTATATCAAATGCTTCTATATGCACCTGATCTTTCGAGTATTGTTGCTTTGCTGAAAAATCTTATGCAATTTAAATGGGTTATTTCTGTGTAGATCTTTTTGTAGTAAATCAGTTGTTCCCAGTGGCTGTGGTTGAGCTACCTGCAAAAAAGCTTGATGTTTCTACGAATGCAGATTGCACATATCTTTTCTTTTCGTACGTTTCTTGACTTCTTCCAAGAATATTTATTGGGGCTTTAATACTTTCTTTTATAAAACAGACTTTGTCCATTGAAACCCCTTTTCAAAAAATGGGGCAATACATGTCTCCTGTGGAAGATTCAGGATGTGTATGAGAAAGAGTGCTTTTGAGCTGGATATTAACTTTTTGAATTGCATTCTATGTATAAAACTTTGCTTTGGGTTTTGCACACTTATTTAGATTCTATAAGTTATTCTGATTTTGTATTTCAGATTGAGAAGTGGCATTTCAGAGCTACTAAGTTTGAAGAAATGTGCTGTGGTGTAATGCAGATGTTTACCCGTCTTGCCAACTGTGAAAACCGATCCATTCTATATGACCTATACCCATATGTCTGGGATATAAAGGGTGTGGTATCTATGGTGAAATCGTTTGTCCAGTGGTTAGGTAGGTAACAAATTCTTGACTGTTCATATTCTCTCATGGCCTTGGTTTAAGAATTTTCAATTCTGTCAGCCCTTGAAAAAGGTGTCTTAAGACAAGATCCCAGAATCCTTATGAATGTGAGGATGCCTGTATATAAATGGCATTAAACGTTCCTCTCTTTTAATTCTGCCTTTTTTTTACTCCATCCAGTTACAATTTTATCTAGTAATACCATAGTATACTTGATTTTTACCACCCCCACCTGCCTTCATTTGTCTAGTTAGTACAGGGTATTGGCAAGCTCATCTGTTTTTCTGAAACAATCTCTGGGCTTTGCTACCAATTTGGCAAAATATGAAGCTGTTGTTTCAAAGACACTGATACTTCTTCTGGCTGTTGAGTTTTTTCAGAGGCTGATGTAATTGTTCCCAGTAACTATTTTAAACACACCAGTTGATTTATTTTTAAAGTATCACTCCATTGTATTTTAGTTTTGTGTTGTCTTTTTTTTTCTGGGACTGACTGTGGACTGCATCACATCACTAGAACTGGCTAAATGTTGCAAAAATTGAACAATTTTTCTGAGGAAAATAAAACTGAAATGTGCCATGATCATTCAGAGCTGTTGGGAGCTGCTTGCTGTGTGCTTTGTAACAACATTACTGTTTTCAACAGAACAGTGACAGGCCAGCAGTTGCAGAAATCCGAAGGCTTGGAACGCAGCCTCCAGGCCAGCGCGCATGCGAACTTTATTAAAAGCGCAAGGCTATTCTGGTGTCTGCTGGTTCAGCCAGAACTTCATATATGTAACTTGTTCCAAAAAAGCAAGATGGGAACCTTTTCTAAATCTAAGTCTGGAATCTATAATCTACATTTCTAAAAGTGATTGAAAAACATTTCTGATATGAAATTGCAGCACTGGTAACTTTTTATGACATATATTTTGATTGGGATGGGGAAGTGCAGGCTGAGTAAGGCACCAGAATGGTCTGGGTTACAGCATGTAACCAGATTTTATTTACAGGTTTCTACGCAGATGGCAGGGAATATGGCGTGGATGCAGACTTTTAAAGTTGATACAGCAGGCAGCTCAACTAGCACTGTGATCACGGCTCGTGTTCAGATCACTAGCCAGGTTTGGAATGCTCAGGGTGAGGAACTCTTTTTGTTTTCAGCTGGTGGGTCACTCCAGTTTAAGAGAAAGCATTGATTGCACACTTTGGAAAGAGTTGTCTAGAAAGGATAAGATGAGGGCCCCTCTCTAAGAAAGATATTGCCTATATCTTTGTTCAGGTTCCCTGGAGGGATTGTTTTGCATACTCCGGAATTTTATTTCATGAATTAAACTTGTCCAGAATTTGACGATTCAATATTTTCCTGTAGAAAGCACTTGACCTGTAGATTTGAGTATTGCCAGAGAGAACGTTTCAACAAAATAATTGTTTCTAGAAAGCATATTAAGTTCATGATTGTGAACTCTGATTTATAGCATTTTTAAATATGTACACAATAGTTCATTGCCAAGTAGCAAACATTAGATTTAATTTAATCCAGTACTGGAAAGAGACCACTTTTGCAGAAGCAGTGATCGGGCTACACAAGGGACAGTGGTTCAGTTGAAGTATTTGGCTAATTTTCTTCCTTTATTGTGAGTGTTGAAGGTAGAAGTTGTAACAAGAAACCTGACCACCTATCTCCGAGAGGAGGTTTATAGCTCCAGAGCATGTTGCAGAGACAGTCCTAGTGCATATAGTGGTGCAGTTCACATTCTGCCATAACCTGAGTGTGATGCTGTGATGTGACGGGTTACTAATGGCCTCTTTTATTGTCTTGTCTTCTTCCCTCATTGTGTACAGATGGAAGAATCCTCAGCACAAGTTACTACAGCTGTGGGATCGACAACGCCAGATGTACGAAGCGTGGCGCGATTTTTAAGATTAGAATGATAGGCAGTGAGGCTTTTTAAAAGGAAATGTGTTGAAGAACAGTTTTGAAGTCACATTTGCGCAGCTATTGTTATAAGAAATGCTTTAACAATTTCTTTCATTTGTAGAGCGCTTATGTTAACCTAGATAGTATTTGAAATAAAGGCTAGCTGAGCTACTGTCCAAGTGTACCTGTTACAGGCTTTTTGAAGTGTAATTACTGTATAATTTTGCCTTAATGCATGATATACACTTTCTGAAGCTACTGATATTTATTGGTTGTCTCATAAGCTGACATCTTTCGTGACAAAACCAGCGTTCCAATTTCAAAAAAAAACTTCACTGAAGTTTGTGTTGATTATTTGCCTATCATTCTTATTTCATTTTTGTAAAGTTTGCATCACCCATCTGTCAGCCTGTAACTCGGGTACTGCTCAGGACTGTATCTCACTAGTGACTGGAGAGGGAACGCTTCCTTGTTCTTAGCCAGGTTTCAGACTCGTTTTGCATTAAAGCATTAAAACGAGCAAGGCCCAAGAAATTGAAGCTTTTCCTCTTGCACTGCTGCACTGATCCTGTCAGATGACTGAAATGGTATGGGGACTGTACAGTAGTGATCATCTCTGTTCTCGTATTTGGCATGCTCAGGAAATAGGTGAAAGTGAGTTATCCAGTCTGTCCATCAGTTTAAAAAAACTTTGGAAGAGTGTTAATTATGTAATTGTGAAAGCAAGAGCTTGATATCTTACTGCGACTAGTTGGGACTTGGGAGTTCCAGAAAAGTATGTAGAGGTGATTTGCTTTTGTTTTCAAGTTCAAAGGCTATTTTGTAGGATCTGCATCTTTGTTAAAGAAAAAGTCTTTGACTCTTCTGGTCCAAACTGCTGACCTGTCCCTTTTTTGAGAGAAAGATCTCCCTAATTGACTCGTGTATTGAGAACTATTTGACTGGGAGTAGAAGTACGCCTTATGGCCCCTCAGTCCTGCTCTGCTATTCAAGACATTTGTGTCTAATCTTCCAACCTTTCATGTGTTCTGATTTTACTTAAATGGATGCCTTGAAATCGCTGAGAATGGACTTTGTTTTCAATACTTAAGTTCAATTTATCTGTGTCAAATGTCTGTGTTGATGTAGTCTGACCAAAGTAATTGTTCAAGTTGGAATTTGTCCCTTTCCAAACGTCTGTGTTATAATGGAGCAGCATGTAAATATAAAGGGATGCCAGTATGCACTTGAGGTTTATTGCTGCTAAATGTTTGCTTCAAAGTTTAAACAAAGCTTTGAAATTTCTAGGTTTATCAAAGACAATGTTGACCTTTTTTGAGCGCACTTCAGTTCTGATCAGTTTGGCCTTGCGCTTGTTCATGGAGTTACGTGACAGATATGGGATGTGTTATGATATACCTCTGGGTCAGTAAGAAATTGAAGCTGAGCCTGTTGGCCCAGAGATGAAACCATCACCATTGTACCACAAAAGCCTTACAGGATGGTGTAAGTTAGGACCCTTCACTTTTTGTCGGCTCAATGATATTTTTAGTTTGGCTGATCATTTCTGAGTGGCAAATTATCTTGTCTTCTCTTCTGTTTGAAGAAAGGTTTTTATGCTTGGCATACTTTAGTGGCTTTTGATAGTATCCAGTACTTGAAACTGGACAAGGGAACTAAACAGAAGAAATTTTTACCTACACCTGGTCAGCATTTTTTAAAAAAAGAGCTTCCTGTCCTTTTTTCTTTGCTGAAATATCTGTAGGCTGTTAAAATTGGATATGTAAATAAACATCCTAATACAGTTAATTCAGTGATTCTGGATTATTAACTAGACGTATGTGGAGAGTCTTTGTAACAAGTATATAGTGATCTTCTAAATACTTGTCAGTTCCAGCTAGGTCTAAGTATTTTCTACTTTGCTCCCTCTATGGCTTGAAATGAAGATATTCTGACTCATACAACAATGGGAAAATCACTTGATGGTTTGTCCCAACATAAATTTTGTGCTCAGACCCCAGAATAGTATTTTAATCCAGCTTCTTGTGTCACTGCTTTATCTTCTCAGTCTACTTGGTAGAGAGCACTTGCCTGAAAATGATTTGTTTGAATTTTAACAATTGTATCTGAATAATGGTTTTACCGTTCATTCATCTAATTGCATAGTGTAAACTTCTGCTATTATTACCTATCCTGAAACAAAACACTTTGCAACTTCTGTTTGACCTGTTGCCCACTGTCTTTGGCTGGATTTCGTCGTCAGCTGTGGCTTAACAGTTGCTGCTTTTTATTCAGTTGTGATGAGCATTCTTGGTACAGTTAGCATTTATTCCCTTTGCCTAATTGCCTGTGGGACGATGGTTACAGCTACAGTCTGTGTAACCTAAGTGTATACAGTGCTCTTTGGGAGGGAATTCTAGCAATTTGAACCAGTGATATAGTGCCAAGTCAGAATGCTTTGTAGCTTGGAATGGATATGGCAGCTAATCTTTCCACGCGTCAGCTGTACTTGTCTTTCTAGAGATCACTGCTTTGGAACATGCTTTTGAAGTATCCTTGTGCTCCTGAGATGCTGCTTGGCCTGCTGTGTTCATCCAGCCTCACATTTTATTATCTTTGAAGTATCCTTGGTAAGTTGCTGTGTAATGCTCAGGTGGTAAACGCTGATGTGTTTGTGCACTGGTGGTGAATGGGGTGCGATTTGAGGTGGGCTGCTTTGTTTTCAATTACGTTGAACTTGAGTTTTGGAGCTGCACTTACCCAGGCTCGTACAGAGTATTCCATCACATTATGCTTTCTTGTCTTGTAGTTTTAGAGTGTAGAATGCCCTGCCTCTGATTTTTCCTTTTGTGCACAGCATTTTCTCAATCCTGGTTTAAGTTTCTGGCTAATGGTAACCCCCATGCCTATTAATAAGGGGATGCCATATTTGCTAATACAAAGGGGAGATTGGACGTGGCTATTGCCTGGTATTTGAATGTTGTGAAAGTTACATGCCACTTAACCAAATCCAGTTGTTCTGAGTATTGGTGCATGAAGATAACTATTTCAGTTCCTGAGGAATTGGTAATGGTAGAATCAGCAACTATCTCCACTTCTGACCTTTATAAAGCAGCTGAAGACTTGACAAATCTAGCTCAATATCCTAAGGACAACCTGCAAGAAAGACCTGGCCCAGAATGATTGGCCTTTGACAACCACAAGGTTCTTTAATGTTGGGAATGACTTCAGGCAGTGAAAATATTTCCTGATGTTGCTGATGTAAGTGCCTCTTTACAGCTGTGTTGACACCTTTCATCACTTTGGTTACTGTAAGCTGGTAGCCGCATTGGATTTTGTTCTGCGTTTTATGGGCAGGACATACTTCTACATTAGATGGTTTAACATTGGTGCTGTAGCTGGACTGCCACAGCTTATAATGCTTGCAGCAGCTCTGCAGAATCGGTCCTCAATACTGCATCCGGGATGTGGTCAGTGCCCATTCCCTTTTGCTATGACCCACTTGGGATTTCTGGCTGAATGCAGTTGCAAATACTTCAACTTTGTCTTTTGCACTAATGTGCTCAGTTCCACCTGAAGGTGGTGTTACCTTTTGGAGATGCCACTTCCTTCACCTGTAAGAAACCGGAGTTTATATTTCATTTCAAATCTCTTAAACGCATTCAGGCTGCCACTACTTCCATGACATGAAGAAATTGCTCTGGTGAGGAAGTGATGTATCAAATTAATATCACAATCAAAAGATGCATTTACGTGCCAATGTGAATGCAGAAGATTCCATGACAACATTAGGAACAAGAGCCAGGCATCTAGCCTTGGTGTCTTGGCCATTATTTGTAACTTGATGGACATAAGTAAAATGATTCCGTGTCGTCGCTGTTGTGGCAGGGTGCAAATTACATGCTGTGTACCCACACTGCAGCGGTGAAGTGCTTTGCTATGTTATTACTTCTCTTGCGTCTGGTGTTGTGAACAAAATTTTGCCCCAAAATTGCCTGGCTTAGTGTCAACTTACGCAGAAATCCATTTATATGAACGTAGACAATTTAAGCATATGACGTACAATTCTGAAATAACCTGCTTCAGAGGCCATCAATTCAATGAAGAGTGCTGTAAAAGTCTATGAATTGGGATTTAATGCTGCAGTGTGCTGAAAATCCATTTTTAAAAAAAAAGGATCCAAACAAAACGGTACAAGAACACGACTTGGGTATTGAAAATTTGGTCATAAATATTTGACTTAGATAATGAGTAGTTATAGAGAAATTCAATTAATTAGACAAGCTAGTTGTGAAATTGGAACTGCGTTTAATTTGTGCTTTTGGTACTAATACAAGTATGTCAAAAGTGATCTAAATACCTGGTTAGAATAGAAATGAAAATCATGAGATGAGTGATAAGAATACTGCCAATATAAATATGTGAATAGAACAAAATATCTATGCAACTGATATCATGGGCTGATGCTTCACTTGGCTACATGGAACTTTAGATGTTTTTCTTATATTTTGGATCTGGAAGAACTTCAGTGCGATTTCTTGAAAGATGAGATGGGTTGTGTTGCACAAGTGATGGATCAAAATGTACATCTTTTATTGAAGAATCCATTTGGTTGGGCAACGCTGACTCTCTTCCATTTGTGTTTTCTATAAGACAATTACTATAATTGTGGCTCACTGGTTGTAAAGTGCTTTGAGATGCCATGTCGTCATGAATGTGCTAAGTGAATGCATTGTTTTCCTCATTGTTCTGTGGCTGTCCAGAACAGGAGTGATCATGAAAGATTACCTGTTCTCCAGTGTTCCCCATTGGGAAGCAATACCCAGTGCTATCGTCTTTTTGATGTGTTGACATTGTGAATTTGTTTGGTGATTTTTTTTCTTCATTTTTTTGAATATCTTTCAAGATACAGGAGTTCAGACCAAGAAATTACAGTTGTTTGCTTTGACTGACGAAATTTTCAGTATGTCAGTGATTTTTCTGATTGGGCAGGAAACTTTTGCAGACAAGTTGGCTTGGTTGATGTGTGGAATGGAACTTTTACAACTTTTGGCCTTTTAACCTGTGCAGGTCAAGGAAGTGTTTTATTAAAACACATCCTTATACCAAATGTCATCTGACAAGAGGAGCACCTGAATGTGACTTCAGTTCATAAAGATATTTCTGATCTACTTAGGGCTGCAATGGAACCTCTGGGAGGCATTCTTTCAATATTTGAGACTTATCCAAGCTATCTAAAAGATAGGGGAAAATATTGGAATTAATTAGTGTTCAGTTTTTTTTAAAAGGACTTTGTAAACTGAATGCCACTGCAGACCATTCCTTGATTTGCAGTGGAGCTGAACGTATTGATTGTTGGATTTTGCATATTGTAGTACCTCCCAAAAAGTGAACATGACTGGGCAAAAGAGTGATTCCTGAATGATGTGAATCATTACAGCCCTAAATTTCTTGAGTTAGTTCTAGGTCAGATAGGAACATTTCTTGTTGCGCGCTTTCTCTTTCTGTTGACAAGGTGGTGTGTTGATTTTGCGGAAAAGTAAGACCACAGGAATCCCCCACGTAACAATCTCCGCTTGGATCTGATCAACAGGGTGTCGTAGTCAATCTTCAGCACAGTTCTTGAGTGGCGACCAAGAACCCTGGGCCTTTAGAGGTGGTCTAGCAGGAGAGTTTCAGGTATTCTACGAATTCCCGGTGACTGATGTTTTTTTTCATTTTGAGAGAAAGAAAACTTGTACTAAAAGAAAGGATTGGTCTGTTGATGGCTAGCTGGTTTCCTTAACACAATCTGGTACATTTGGTACTGGTACTAATTTGCTTTCTTTTCAGTTGGAAGGAGATGCTGGAATCCCATTGCGCCTGCGCACGCGCTGCAGATTTTAGTTTGTATGTCTTTCACAAAAATGTTTCTTTGCAGGTTGCGCAGCGTTTACTCAGCGCCTATGTCAGTGCGGCTTGCTTGCTTTGGTTTCGAAGTTCCATGAATAAACATGACCATGTCATAGTGAATATTCAGCTTCTAAAATATGGGTGGGTTGGGGAAAAGGAAATACAAAAGATTGAATTAAAATGAAGTATAATTTATCTTGTCAACAGTAACCATAGGCCTCCCTCTTGTGAGGGCAATGGGTAAAATATGCTTTTGACTTGAATATTGCTGAATCTTCCTGGTTTTGCTGAAAAATTCGTGGAGTTTCGCTGCGCTGTTTTTCTTTTCTTCCTTACAGGTGCTTTTGTGCGCAGCTTGCAAAACCGCGCTAGCGAAGAAGCTTGGGATGCACGGCTTCGTCAGCCAGTTAACCCTCTCCAGACCAAACCTCCCCTGAAATTTCCTTTCTTCTCATCCCCTCAGAAGTGTTCTTTGTCTCTTTTGTATTAAAAGCAGTTAAACACAGAAATTTTGCATAGCAAGTACATTTATATCCTGATGTATTTGCTGCTGTAGTTACTGGTTGGCGTTCAGTGTCTTTTTAATGTGTAAAGTAATGACCCTTTTAGAGATGAGCTGTTCCCCGCATAAAGGTTATTTTTAATAGATTCCAGTTGGTTAAACTGAGTTTGCTTTATATGGTGCCTTCAGTAGCAAATGAATATTAAATTGGAAAGGTATTTTATATGGAACAGATGTTGGTCTACAATTTCTGAAGTAGAGCTGTACTGACTTAAGTTGTTTGTTCTTCACAGCGTTTGTTACCAATTGAGGGGGCAAATGACCTCTTCTACCAGCCACCACCAGCCATGCCTACCTCAAAAGTGTACACAATTAGGCCGTACTTTCCGAAAGACGAGGTAAGCTTACTAATTTATGTACCAGGAACATGTTGCTAATGAAGTGTTCGTCTTTTTGGGATTTGGCATTGTGTTCTCATGAACGAGAACAAACTGTGAGTTTTAATCGTGTTGTAATAACTCTTCCCAGTTCTTAAAGTCATGATTTGCTGGGTAGCGCACTGGGTATCGAGGCCTAGTATTCCTTGTGTAATCCCAAATGTTTTAAAATAAGTACACAATTTCCTAATTTCCCTGATTTTTCAGATTCAGATTGATGGGAAGCACAGAACAAGTTTCTGTATTGAACAGGATTACTATTTAAAGCTGGGAGAGTGGTTGTGTGTTTGTTCAAAAGATCCTTTTGAGCTGATTCTTGATAATCAGAAAGCTCTTCTCACCCTTTTTTGAATGCTTCCTTTGGTTTGCAAGATGCAGAGCATGGCTGGTTCTTTTTTAAAAGACCTCTGATTCATT
This sequence comes from Stegostoma tigrinum, assembly GCF_030684315.1. Lineage (NCBI taxonomy): Eukaryota > Metazoa > Chordata > Chondrichthyes > Orectolobiformes > Stegostomatidae > Stegostoma > Stegostoma tigrinum. The sequence continues at coordinate 14,282,472 of NC_081373.1, forward strand.
AATTCACAGTTACAGCTCGCACCAGTTACTGAAGGAAAGGTAAACTGGTTTTCTTCCAAGTTGAAAGTGGGCTTTGAGTGCAGGGAGATACCTCTGCTGGCTCTTGCTAGAAATGTATAACCTTTTCTGAAAATTTTCTCTAACCTTTTTCCTTGTTATCTTTGTGAATCGTGGACTAAACCTGTGGCTTCCTTCTGAGCAGTAAACATTTTCTGGTCTATCGCAATGACCCATACTGAATCAAATCTGGAATTGGTTTGACTCTCTAGATTGGGAGGAATGTTTGAGTTGTTGCTTATCGAGACTTAATTTAAATATGTTCCAGTTGGTAACCAAAATATCCAATCTTGTATTCTTATGACTTTATTCACTGTCCCCTATACCACCAATTTTGGTGTCATCCACAGCTAACTAAACACACTAACGATGCCTCCTAAATTCTCATCCAAATTTGTTTATATAACTGAAGAACAACAGTGGTCCCTGCACTGATCCTTGCAGAACACTGCTGGCCACAAGCCTCCAGTCTGTAAAACAATCTCCACTACTACCCTGTCGTCTACATGCATACCTTCTTCTCTTTTGGTATCAGAAGCAAATCTTTTCCTGAATGTGGATAACTCTGATTCCTACTTTGGTAAGGAACTAAATCAAGTTGTTTATTTTTGACAGGACTTCAAGTTCCCTTTAACTTTCTTCAGATTAACAAGTGGATGAATGACTCTCTTGTCTCACATACTTAATGGTTTATTTGCACTATACAAATTGTGATAACCTGATATTTCCAGGTAAAGCAATCTGGGAACTCAGAATGCTATGGGATCAAGGATTTGTTCTCCAGGATACCATGCAGAGGGAGTAATTGCTACAAATAAGAATTTACTTTGGTAAGTTTAATAGCTGACTGGCCTGCTATGGCCACCTACGCAAGAATTGGGGTCCTGGTCTTTGAAGCGACTCTCCTATCCTTGGAGATGCCTATCTGTGTTGAAATAATTTACTTGGGCTGGCCTCTGATGTTGGATCTTTGGACATCTACTTTGAAGTATCCCAGCCATGACTTTGGCATTGATTTTAAGATCACACTTATTGAATTTAGTTCTTTCTATGAACCAACAATCTGGAAGATCTGGACAAGAACAATCACATGCAAAATATATTTAGGCTGCGAAGTGCCAATGTTCTGGTGCTGGTACCTTGAGAGGAACCTAAATTTGAGTAATTTGGTTACATGTTTGCTGTTGCTGCAGGTTGAAAGATAACTAGTGTTTCCTGAGTTGGAAATGGGGAGTTGGTGTTTGATAATGAGCTTAGAAAATCATCTCGTGCTCAATTACTTGGGCATCTTTTCATTTGAGACATACTTGAGCATGTCAGTTTTTCTGACAGGAAGCATGAGGATATCCTGACCTACATTGAGATTTTGCAGGTCATTGTACCTTTAATCCTGACTAGTGCTTTGCTGGGTCAGAGAGTGCACCACTTCGAATGCTTGTGGTTGAGGTGGTTTCCTGTCATTACACTGCAGATATAGTAAATCAGTAGGGAAGGGTAAAAATGGCAAGATCAGACTTAGATCAGACTGAAGGTAGCATATCTATTATGGGCAACCCATTTCCCAATCCAGGCAAGAATTCCTGCATAATAAAATGTGAGGCTGGATGAACACAGCAGGCCAAGCAGCATCTCAGGAGCACAAAAGCTGACGTTTCGGGCCTAGACCCTTCATCAGAGAGGGGGATGGGGTGAGGGTTCTGGAATAAATAGGGAGAGAGGGGGAGGCGGACCGAAGATGGAGAGAAAAGAAGATAGGTGGAGAGAGTATAGGTGGGGAGGTATGGAGGGGATAGGTCAGTCCAGGGAAGACGGACAGGTCAAGGAGGTGGGATGAGGTTAGTAGGTAGATGGAGTTCCCATTATCTCTGAAGAATTCCTGCAGTTTGGTTGATCTACTGAGGTCGATACAGCACAATTATGACTAGCTGTCTGCCTTGACATTAATCGTGAAGCCTGTAACTTATTAGATTTGATGCATTTTCCACTTCTCTTCAGGTATTAATCGTCATCTGCTTCAGTTGGGAGTTTTACTATCTGCTATTTTCTAGTAACTAAATTCTGTCAAAAGGTCCCAAATTGATGTAAAGCAAGCCTAATTATTTGTACCTAATCCCATACTGCAGTTCCCTTGTAAATAAGATTGCAGCTGTCATGGAATTCAAATCTGGTAATTTTTAAACAATTTTTTTGAATTTGTTCAATTGGTGATACAAGTCAAAGATGTGCCCTAAAGATGTCAGGTTTTCACATAGATGCCAGGAATCTGGAGAGCAGTGCAAACTGTTAATATTGGTGTTGTCTTGTTATCCCCCATAATTTATTACTGACAGCAGTTGGAATTGGTGAGCCTATAAACTGCTAAAAGCTTCCTGTAATTTGAGGTCCCAAACCTGAACTTTGTGCAAAAGGAGTTTGTGTAAATCAAGATGAACACCAAGTTTTGCATTCCTTTTTTTAGTGACTTTGACTAGGCAGTGGTGTCAATTAAGGGAATAGGTACCGAGCTTCAAATGAGAACCGATGTAATCAATCAACTGTTGCTTTGTATACAGTTTGTGGGGGAAGCAATGACCTAGTGGTGGTATTGCTGGACTGTTAATGCAGCAACTCAGGCAATGTTCTGGGGAACTGGCATCAAATCCCCATGGCAGATGGATGGAATTTGAATGCAAAAAATATCTGGAATTAAGAATCTAATGTTGACTGTGAATCCATTGTCGATTGATGGAAAAACCCATCTAGTTCACTGATGTCCTTTAGGGAAGGAAACTGCCAGCCTTACCCAGTCTGTCCTACATATGACTCCAGACCCACAGCAATGTGGTTCACTCTTAACTGCCCTCTGGGCAATTAGGGATGGGCAATGAATACTGCCAGGTCAGCGATGCCCACATCCCATGAATGAATTTTAAAAAAAGGTTACAATTATCCTTACTGCTGCATGATCAGTTTTATGGCTGAGGGATTCTTTTACTCTGGTGTCAGCCAGTGAGTTTTTAAAATTTCATCTGTTTGCTTGAGAGACATTTTCTTTCTTCAGTGTCAACTTTTTTTCTCAATCATTAATCTATTTTGTATTTCTTGGATCCTGTAATCCAAAGACAGTCTGATTTGTAACCATTCGAGGAAAATGGGCTGAATGCCTTCTTTCGAGCTTTAACTAGAAGCTCTTTCCTGCCTGTGATTCCTAGACATGACATCGTTTCTGCCATGTTTGGAATTGGATGATTTAGCCTGTGCTGAGATCGAGTGAAGTTTCAGGTCACTGCTTTTTAATCCTGGCTGGTACCTCAATGGGTAAGAAGGAGTATTGATTCTCTTGCATTGTTGTGAGCCAATTTCCATTGATTATGACTAGTGAATTACAGTTTGTCGGGAATCATTCTGGACAGTTGAAACTTAATTTGTTTGTTAACCTAGCTTCATTTAAAATGTTATATTACTTCAAAAGTGAATCATTACCTATCCACTGTCAACCCCTTTAGTAAAGAATATATGCATTAACTCAACCATGATTTAAAAGAAGTTAGGGCCAGCATTGGAAAGAAAACACGTGAAAATACCAGAAAAGGCAGCAAGCTTGAGGATTGGGAGTATTGTAGAATTTAGCAAAAGCGAACCAAAGGTTTTTAGTCAAGGTGGGGAGGGAAGTGGGGTGAGAGAGTAAAGTGCAGGGAACATGGAAACTGACTAAAAGCTTCTGTAAATATGTGACATAAAAAAGACTAGTAAAAACAACTACGTTACAATCAGAAACCAGAGTAATTAAAATGCTGAACAAAGAAATAACACAGGAATTGGACACCAGCTTTGGTTCTCCCTTCGCAAAGGGCACAAATTCAGGTCTAGAGAGAAGATGGAATATAAGACGGCACTACTAGTATAAAAGCAGTAGCTGGGAAATTAATTAATCTGATAGTCTTTAAATCACCAGGGCCAGTTTTAATCTACATCCTAGAATACAAGAGAGGTTGGCCCTGAAAATATTGAATGGTGGTCATCTTCTAAAATTCTGTAAACTCTGGGGCAGTTCCTCCAGATTGGAGGGTGGCAAGTGTAACTCTGCTATTTCAAAAAGGGAGGGAGAGAATGGAACAGAATTGCAGACTAACATCAGCGGGCAAGATGTTGTCTGGAGTCTACTAATAAAAGATGCGTAACGGAACATCTAGAAAACATTAGTGGGATTGATAAAGTCAGCATGGGTTTGAGAGGCAAGTCATACTTAATAAATCAAGTTATTTTTGAGATGTAACTAGTAGAATGGATGAGGGGGAACTTGCAGGTGGGTGCATTTTGGTTTTCAGGAGGCTTTTGACAAGGTCCCTCAAAGTTAGTGGGTAAAGTTACTAATACGGATGGATGCAATATTATGGTAGGTATTGGCTTCACTTGAGATTAAATTGACAATCTAGGAATAAATGAATTTTTTTGAGTGGTCAGCAGTGACTGGGAGGCTATAAACATGTCTGACCTGGATGAGGAAACCAAATGCCGCATTTCCATGTTAGTTGGTGACACAAACCTGGGTGGAATTGTGAGGACGATACAAGGAGTCTTCATGGTGACTTAGACTGGGTGAACACATTGCAGATACAGTTTAACGTGGCTAAATATGACGTTTTGCCATTTGGTGTGAAAAACGCAAAGAGTATTGATGAAATGATATATTCGCAAGTGTGGATACACTAAGGAATATGGATGTCCTTGTACGCTAGTCAATGATAGATAAAAAGTGAATTGAAAGTGGCATTTATTTAAAAGGATTTGAGTTCAGAAGGAGGATTTCTTACAGCAGTTATACAGGACCATGGTGAGACTACACTGTGGTGTATGGTGTGCAGTTTTGATCTCTCTACCGAAGAAAGTAAAGGACATGGTTCCCATTGCGGGAGAGCATCAGAGGTTCACTGTGCTATTGCTGGAGATGGCTTCTGCGTAAAGTTTAGAAGGATGAGAAGGTACCTGATTATGAAATCCTAACAGGAGCTTGCCTTCATTGCTCAGACCTTGGAGGATAGGAGTTGAGATGCCATGTTGAGGTTGTACAGGATGTTGGTGAGACCTCATCTGGAGTACTGTGTCCAGTTCTAGTCACCTGATATAGGAAGGATATTAAGCTGGGGAGGGTTCAGAAAAGATTTACCAGAGTGTTGCTGAGAATGGTTTGGGTTGTAAGGAGAGGCTGGATAGACTGGGATGTTTTTTCACAGGAGTGCAGGATTTTGAGGGTGACCTTTATAGAGGCTCATAAAATCATGAGGGGTACAGAAAATGTGAATGGCAGATGTCTTTTCCCTCGGGTGTGGGATTTCAAGACTAGTTGGTGTATTTTAAGGTGAGAGGTGGAAGATTTTGAAAAAAAGGACATGGGGTGGGCTGTAACTTTATTTACACAGTGAATAGTTTGTGTATGGAATGAACATCAAAAGGAAGTGTTGGATGCAAGTATAGTTAAAACGTTGAAAAGATCTCTGGACAAGTACGTCAATAGGAAATGTCTGCAGGCATGTGGATGTAATTTAGTTTGGGATTATGTCGGCATGCATTGGTTGGACTGAAGGCCCTGTTTCCACACTGTATGACTATTGAGTTGTCAAACAAGGTGCAGGACAGATGTTTTATCTGGTTGGGAAGTCTGTAATCCAGGGGTGCAATTGCAGGATGTGGTGTAGGCCATTTAAAACTGAAATGAAAATATATTTTTCTCAAGGGCTGGTGAAACTGTGGGATTCTCCACCGCAGAAGGTTGTGGAGACCAAGCCACTGAATGCGTTAAAGAAAAAGAAAAAGATTAGATTTTAAATGCATGAAGAAAATGGGAACGTAGCCTTAAGATAGAGGATCAGTTGTGATCAGAAATAAAGGCACAGCAGGCTGAAAAGGCCAAATGAACAACTCCAGCTCTAAATTTCTATATATTAATCTTTCGTTAAATTCAGATTGGAGTAGAACTGTTTTTATTCAACTCCCATACATGCAGTTATTGTCCAGTTCTTGATGGAAGTATTAAATCTCATAGCGTTGAAAAGATGTTGGACATGTTGAAAGCTTGGCAAATACCTCAAATTCCAGTCGTCGTCGTCATATATAGGATATCGCAATGCTCAAATTAGCTGCCTTTTTTACATTACAACTCCATTGCTTTTTAAGGGCAATTGGTCGTCAAGGATGCCATACAAATTCCTTTCCAAAATAACTGTCGTTCTTGTGTGAATCTTCAGTTCTGAATATATCGGCACTTCATAAGATTTGTGGTTTTCTCAACTGATTACCTGAATATAAGCATCACAATTAGATTGAGACTGTAGATGTTGGAATCCAAGATAGGCAAACAAAGCTGGAAAAACACACCCAGCCGGGCAGCACCTGGAGTAAAGAAGTCAGTGTTTCAGCTATTAATCTCCTTCGGATCCGTTGATTTTTCCTTTCCTGCAAATGCTACCTGACTTGCTGCATTTAAAACGTGCTTGATGTACTATACCTTGGGAAATTTACATAACAGCTTACTTAAAGGGGAGATAATGGGAACTGCAGATGCTGGAGACTCCAAGATAATAAAATGTGAGGCTGGATGAACACAGCAGGCCAAGCAGCATCTCAGGAGCACAAAAGCTGACGTTTCGGGCCTAGACCCTTCATCAGAGAGGGGGATGGGGGGAGGGAACTGGAATAAATAGGGAGAGAGGGGGAGGCGGACCGAAGATGGAGAGCAAAGAAGACAGGTGGAGAGGGTGTAGGTGGGGAGGTAGGGAGGGGATAGGTCAGTCCAGGGAAGACGGACAGGTCAAGGAGGTGGGATGAGGTTAGTAGGTAGCTGGGGGTGCGGCTGGGGGTGGGAGGAAGGGATGGGTGAGAGGAAGAACCGGTTAGGGAGGCAGAGACAGGTTGGACTGGTTTTGGGATGCAGTGGGTGGGGGGGAAGAGCTGGGCTGGTTGTGTGGTGCAGTGGGGGGAGGGGATGAACTGGGCTGGTTTAGGGATGCAGTGGGGGAAGGGGAGATTTTGAAACTGGTGAAGTCCACATTGATACCATATGGCTGCAGGGTTCCCAGGCGGAACATGAGTTGTCTCTGCCTGTCTCTGCCTCCCTAACCGGTTCTTCCTCTCACCCATCCCTTCCTCCCACCCCCAGCCGCACCCCCAGCTACCTACTAACCTCATCCCACCTCCTTGACCTGTCCGTCTTCCCTGGACTGACCTATCCCCTCCCTACCTCCCCACCTACACCCTCTCCACCTGTCTTCTTTGCTCTCCATCTTCGGTCCGCCTCCCCCTCTCTCCCTATTTATTCCAGTTCCCTCCCCCCATCCCCCTCTCTGATGAAGGGTCTAGGCCCGAAACGTCAGCTTTTGTGCTCCTGAGATGCTGCTTGGCCTGCTGTGTTCATCCAGCCTCACATTTTATTACTTAAAGGGGATGTTGTTTTGGCCTCCTTTCTAATTCAAGTGTGTGGAATAAAGTTGGCTTGTTCAATGGTCTCATTTTCTTGCATTATTTAACAAAATCAGAGTCAGTTTGTTTGCTGGTAGGTAGAATGAGTAATATGGGTTATTTCCATGACCCATCAAATATATATTATGCTTAATGCCTTTGGGTTTCTCCTGATCTAATAAACAAACGAAATATAAGCTGAGTTTGTTTTACATACATGTATAAAAGGAGTAGGCCATTTGTCTGCTTGAAGCTGCTTTTCTACTTAAAGTGCATAGCTGATCTTATTATAACCTCACACCCACATTCCTGCCTATTCTGGATAAACTTTTACCCTCTTCCAAGAAATTAACCACTTCTGCCATAAATATTCAAAAACTCTGCTTCTGTCTCTTTTTTTTCAGGGAGAGAATTCAAAAGATTCATAATTCTCTGGGAAAAGATCTTGCCTCATTCCAAATGGGCTACTATTTTATTTTTAAGCAGTGAGCTCTGGTTCTCGATTTTTCCCCACAAAGAGGGAGTATCCTCTCCATGTTCACCCTATCAGGATCATGTGTTTCAATCAGTTTGCTTCTTGCTCTTGTAAACTTCAGCAGATATGCATGAGCCTGTCCTAACTTCACCTAAAGACAAGCTGCCTGTTCCAGAGATGAGTTTGGAAAACCTACTGAGCTGCATCCAATGCATTTACATCCTTTGAATAAGATGACCAGTATTATATGTAGTACTCAATATGTGTCTTACCAGTGGCCTTTTGTAACTGAAGTATTAAACTGTACTGTAGTATTCAATTCTTCTCATAATAAATGTTAGCTTTCCTAATCACTTGCTACACCTGCATACTAACTTTTTGTGATTCATCACAGATGGTTTCACTGTGGTCACATGCAGCAGAAATGCAAAAGTACTCTTGATCAACAGGTTTACTTTTATCCACAGGCCTCTGTGTACAAGATCTGTAAGGAGATGTATGATGATGAAATGGATGGCGACTCAATGTCATATCAGCCAGATATTGTAGGGGACAGGTGAGTGAGTGTGCATGCATGCATGTATATTTGGGGCAGTTGGGTGTTTACTACCTCTCCTCCTCTTCATCTTTGTTGCATTTTGGTTCTGCAGGGATCTAGTTCTGCGTGTGATTCTCCCATCCCAACAATAATCAGGACAAATCCAGTCTGATCCATTACTTCCCAATTAAGCTACCATCAGTCATTAGCAAATTGATGCAAAATATCAACAATGCCACCAGCCTCACTTAAGTTAGCATCGATGAGTAGATTATTGGTAAATTTGGATTCTACTCAATGACTGCTCATTGTGAGGTCATCTTGCACCCTTAATCCAAACTACGGGACAAAGAGCTGAATTCCTGAGATGAGGTGAATGGGGTTTCAGAGTAACATTTGACTGTTTTGGGGCTATCTGGTGCCCTTGTAAAGTGGGTGTTATGCAATGATAACATAGATTATAGCACAGCAGGAGATAATTTGGCCTACCTTCATTGTGGAGGCTCCCTTTTACTGTAGCTTGACAAACTTTCTACTGTTTGGGTGCTTACCTAATTCCCATTTGAAAGTCATGAATGAATCGATCTCCAGCATTCTCAAGCTGTGCAGTCCAACTACTTTGTAAACAAGATTTTTCTCACCTTGTATTTTGTTTTTGTTTTTTGTAAAATACTTTCAAGACCAGAGGGTACAGATTTAATGGAAGCAGTTTCCCCTAACTATTCTGTCGACCCTCTTGATTTTGAACACTTTGATCAGATCTTTTCTTGGCCATCTCAAAAAAAACAGTCCCAATCTCTCTCTAGTGATAACTGAAGTGTCTTGGTCCTGGAGCTATTCTTGTAAACTAATTTTGCATACCCCACTGTTTCCGCATTCTAGTGTGGGATTCAACAATTTTTCAGCTGAGGTCAAACTAATGTCTCATTTTTAGCATAACCTCTCTACCCTTGAACACTCTGTGCCCCAGTAATGGAACCTAGAATACTGATGCTTTATTAACTGCTCTCTACATGTCCGGCCATCTTTCACTTTCACAGGAGTACACCTGGATATCTGGTCCTGCACACTGTTCGTTTAGAATGAAACCTCTTTATTTGTAGTCTTTCCATGTTCTATTGATCAAAATGTATCACTTTGCCACATTTGAATTTCATCTACCATACGTGTGCCATCCACCAGCTCGGCTGTGACTGAAGTTCTGTGTTGTCCAAAGTTTTTAAGATGCTGAAGTTTTGTCTGCAAATATATCCTCTGCACACCAATATTCAGATCCTACATGATATATCAGAATAAGTTCTATGGTGAACTACAAACCTTCCTCCAACTCAAAAAATGCCTATTAATCATTAAATTTTTGATTCCGATTATTCCATTATGCACTTGAGCAACTTTTGCTGACAGCCACCTCGACCTGTAGGAATAAGGATAGAAGATGCTTGGCGTGGTGAACACCACTTCCAAATTTTGCTCCGACATGTAGACTATTTTCATGTGGAATTGCATCACTGTTCATTAATTGTCATTGCTCCAATCCTAGATATTCTCGTTTCATAATGTTTTGAAAAGTGACTCACTGACCTGTTCAAGGAGTGCTAGCAATAGGTAATAAGGTACACCCTTCCCAATGCCTGATTAAACAAAAGACCAAGAATCAGCACTGACTAGAGCATAACCTGACATGTTGTATATTCTTGTGTTTTTTTTAATCGGAGTGATGCTTGAACTTGCTTCTATTAAATTGGATCCCACCCTCACCCTGTCGTTCCCACTCTGTCCCCACTCACGTGGTTCATTTAATGCCCTTTGGGTAAGGAAATCTTGTACGGCATCCTGTTTTTGACTTGACACAATCTGCTTAACTCTTAGCTGTCCTCCAAAATGGTTTTGCAAATGAGTTATGTTTAAGAAAGAAAGGAAAGTTGGTGTTGAGGGTCAAATGTACCTAAGGATGGGTGTTATTGCTGGCTGTGTCCAGGCTATCCAGAGTCTACTTAAAAAGGGGGAAAAAAAAACTGAGTCGTGAATTAGAGATAATGGGAACTGCAGATGCTGGAGAATTCCAAGATAATAAAATGTGAGGCTGGATGCACACAGCAGGCCAAGCAGCATCTCAGTGCTCCTGAGATGCTGCTTGGCCTGCTGTGTTCATCCAGCCTCATATTATCTTGAGTCGTGAATTATTTGTGTGCCAAGTTATAGATTTAGCTCTAAATGGGAGCTGGAAGAAATTGACTAGAGAATTCAGTTCATACAGCTCTACTGCAGGCAAGAAATGGAAACTGTGATCTAAGCTAGATTTATCTACAATTTGTAAATATACGGAGACTAATTCTAATCTGTCATGTGTACTCTACCCAACTACAGGTCATTGTCTGCTAATCAATCATCTTGAGCTATTTTCGGGGCAGTTTGTCAGTGTTGGTTTGCAATTACCTTCCACTTTTGCATCAAGGCAAGGTCCCAAGTTTACAACAGCCGGACAAGAGTTGAACCCATGGTTGTTGATGCTATTCTGAATCACGTGACACAGTTATTAATTATCCCCCCACTGCATTCCATACAGACTGAAAATGTGCATATTATTCCATGCAATATAGAGTTCAAATTTTAAATTTTGTTTCTCTATTGTTAATGTGCTTTGGTGCTATATATCCAGAAATATGCTGCACTTGTTCACATGATGCCTGTTTTTCAAATTACTTTGATAGAGTTGATATGTACTAACATGTTCTCATGAAAGTAAGTCTTGGGTTGGAGTCAATGGTGGAAAGTATCTGGCTGGGTCAGGAGTTTCTCTTACATGCAGGACATCAGCAAACTAGTTATGTCATTTTCTGATAATGATCTGTGAATTACCAGAATTTTCCTTTTGTACCGAAATTTGAATTTGCAGCCTAAGGGTGATGAATTTGGTTACATAATTACTGCAGTCCACTCTTAAAACAAATTTAACACTGTAAAGGAAATGACTTCTGTCAATATTTTTGAAAGATGTTTTTCCAAGTTGATATAAGTGGCAGTATGAGATATTAAGAACTGCCAGTGCCGGAGTCTGAGATAACAGTGTGGAGCTGGTGGAACACAGCAGGCCAGGTAGCATCAAAAGAGCAGGAAAGCTGATGTTGCGGGTCCAGGCCCTTCTTCAGAAAAAAATTCAGTGTTTCTCCAGCTCCCAGACTGTTATAAATGGCAGTATGATCGGCATATATCTTCCTTTATATAAAAAGGGGGGGATAAAAAAGGACAGGATTTCTACAATTCATTGATATCCAAAATGTATGTGAAGGCTGCCAAGTGAGAAATAGCTTTGTTTGGCCTGCTGTGAACACCATAGTCAATGAGACTGATGCACTCAGTGTTGCCATCTGTGGCAAAACTCCAGAAAGCATTTGCATGCCCTGGAGGAATTATACATTAGAATTTGGTGTCCTGTTGAGTGATTCCTGCACCTTTTTCAGGTGAAGCGATAATGGGGACTGCAGATGCTGGAGAATGCAAGATAACAAAGCGTGAAGCCGGATGAACACAGCAGGCCAAGCAGCATCTCAGGAGCACAAAAGCTGACGTTTCGGGCCTAGACCCTTCATCAGACCCTCCCTGATGAAGGGTCTAGGCCCGAAATGTCAGCTTTTGTGCTCCTGAGATGCTGCTTGGCCTGCTGTGTTCATCCAGCTTCACACTTTGTTACCTTTTACAGTTGGATCCTTGTTCTGTGGCTTAGAGCTAAAATAAATGTTGGTATGATTTCATGCTCATGCGGGTATTAGTTTTGGTGTAAAATACTATTTTTTGCTGTCTTTGCAGTTTGGTCGGAGGTCTTCTGACGTTGAGCCCGGATTATTGCTTCGTTTTAGAGGATGAGGGCAGTATATGTGGTTATGCCCTTGGAACTGTGGATGTGAAACCATTTTGTAAAAAATGCAAAGTGTCCTGGATACCCGCTATGCGGGAGAAATATATTAAACCAGACCCTAGTCAAAATCTTTCCGAAGAACAGGTACTATCTTTGAGTAACTGGATTTATTTTCCCTGTGAATTCAATCAATGATAGAGAATATTCAAGAAATTCTGTGGTCTCGATCTTGGCACAAGATAGTACAGTGGGATTTTTGTACCCAGAAACTTCTAAATTAAGCCTGTATCTGAAGGCTTGTAAGACAGTAAGATATAGTAGCGGAATTAGATTACTGAGCACATTGAGTCTGCTGCACTATTCAATCATGGCTGATATATTTCTCGCCACCACCACCCCCGTCCTACTCTCTTGCCTACTACCCATAAACCCTGGATCCCCTGAATAATCAAGATTCTATCTATTTCTGATTTAAATACACTCAGTGGCACAACCATCACAACCTTTGGCAACAAAAACAGAAGTTGCTGGACAAGCTCAGCAGGTGAAGGGGGGAAAAAAAAAGTAACATTTTGGGTCTGGTGACAGTTCCTCGGAACTAATGGTAGCTTCCATGCAGAAGATGAGGATGGGCTAGGGAGTGAATAAAAGGATAAAGGATAGAGCCAGAAGAGCAGTTGGATAGACAATGAAGTTGATAACAATCTAGCAAGGAGGATGAATAGCTGTTAATGGGAACTGAGAGTGACCAACAGTAGGTAATCTGTAATGGCAGGTTATGTGATTACAGTGCCTGATATGTGGTGTATGGGGCTAGGACATGGGAGAGTTTAGGCCCTAAAATTATTGAATTTGATATTGAATCTGGAGGGCTACAGGGTCCCCAAGCAGAAATTGAGGTGTTCTTCTTCCAGCTTGTGTTCAGCTTTGCTGGAACACCGCAGCAAGCCAGAGACAGGGAGCAGGGTGGTGTATTGAAGTGGCAGGCAACTGGAAGCTCAGTCTTTTATTATGAGCAGGATGTAGATGTTCTATAAAGCGGTCACCCAATCTACGCTTCGTTTCCCCGATGTAGAGGAAACCACATGGTGAGCAGCGAATGTAGTAGACTAGATTCTGGGAAGTGCTATTGAAGTGTTGCTTCACCTGGAACACTTCAATACTTTGGGCCCTTGGAAAGTGGGGAGGGAGGAGGTAAATGGGTAGGTGTTGCACCTTTGGTTGCAGAGAAAGATGCTGTGGCATGGGGGTTTGATGGTGGTGGTGAAGGAAGGGTGGACCAAGGTATCCCGGTGGGAACACTCCACATGAAAAGCAGACAAGGGAGGGGAGGGGAATGTGTGTCTGTTTTGAGGACGAGCTTAGCCAAGTGGAGGAGGGTGATGGTGTTTGGGGATGGTTTGGGTGCTCCCTCCAGGAAAGAGCGGAGAGCCCCAAGGAATGGTGGGGAATGCATATGTAAAATGACTGCGCATCCATGGTAAAGAGGACATGGCTGGAGTCTGCAAACTGGAAATTTTGAAACCAGCATAAAGTGTCAGAGGAATCACGGATGTATGTGGGCAGGGAAATGGACTAGGGAAGAAAAGGCTGACTCAAGGTAGAAAGAGATGAGTTCTGTGGGGGAGGAGCAGGCCAAAACGGTGGATCTGCCCGGACAGTCCTCTTCTTTGATTTTTGGAAGGAAGTAGAAGTAAACAGTGCAGGTTCGGGGGTCTGCCAGCTTGATGGTGGGGGTGGGGATAGGAGAAGTTGATACAATGGCCTAATATGTCATGATCAGGTCATGGTCTGGGGAAGATAGGAGGAGGCATCTGACAGCTGGCGCTGAGCCTCTGCAATGTAGAAGTCAGTATGCCAGACTGCAGCACCACCCTCATCGGCAGACATAATAACAAAATAAGGGTTAGATCTAAGCACACAGTGTGCAGTCAGTTTGGACGGTGGAGGAGGCGAGGCGGTGCGGTTGGGTGTTGGCTGGTATGGGCGCAGAGAAATTGCGGCAACCAATATCACGTTGATGGTTTTCAATGAACAGATCAAAGGGGTCCATTTGGAAGGAGCATGTTGGAACTGGGTGAAAGGGTTTGTAGGACAGGAAGAGGACTCTTGCCCAAAGAAATGGGCACAGAGGCAAAGACGACGGAAGAAGAGTTCAACATCGTGTCATGCCCAAAATTCGTTAAGGTGGGGACACCGAGGAATGAAGCTGAGGCCTTTGAGTACAGAACATTCAGCATCACAGTGGAAGAATAGGAGGGTTGGTGAATACCCGACAGGAGGTGCGTTTGGGGGAGGTGATGGAGTCGGAGGGAAGGGGATGAGAGGAAGGTTCTAAGAGCCATGGGTTTCTGAGTTGTTGCGTTTTGAAGGCCTTGATCCCTGAAAGAAAAAGAAATTGTTTCTTGTTCGCATAACAAATGAGCCAGAGGAACTGCCGAGTGGTGCAACCCTGAGTCAGCGTGTTGTGATGCTGTTGGATAGAGAGGCCGAGAATGTGCACGTGGCACTGAGTGCGCGTCTCAGGATGTGGCGAGATACGAGCTAAACCGGTTTCAAAATTTCCAGTTTGCAGGCTCCAGCCACTGCCTCTTTACCATGGACGTGCACTTGGTTCCAGGACTAGATGTGTAAAGAGCTGAACCATCCCACCCATCACCACCCTCCTGCTTGTCTGAACTTGTCTTCAGTCTGGCCACCGTCTCTGTCCTGCTTGTAGTGTTTCAGCAAAGCTCAACACAAGCTGGAAGAACAACACCTCATTTTCCGCTTGGGGACCCAACAGCCCTCTGGACTCCATATTGCGTTCAATAATTTTAGGGCCTTAACTCTCCCATGTCCGAGCCCTGTACACCATTCACGAGGTCTTGTTAGCACGTAGCCTGCCAATACCACTACCTATTGTTAGTCACTAACCATCCCCATTAACAGCTGTTCACCCTCCTAGCCGGATTGTTATCAACTCCTTTGTCTATCCAACTGCTCTTCTCTCTCTTTGGACTCTTATCTTTTATCGTAACATTTACTCCCTACCCCCACCCCCTCCCTGTTTTCATATAAAGCAACGTTTTTCCAGCTACCATCAGTTCTGAGGAAGGGTCACCGGACCTGAAATGTTAACTCTGATTTTTTTTTTGCTCTCCTTCACAGATGCTGCCAGACCTGCTGAACTTTTCCAGCAACTTCTGTTTTTAGTTTCTGTTTTACAGCATCCGCAGTTTTTGTTTTTTTGTTTAGCCTTGTGTGGCAATGAGTTTCACAGATTCAACACGCTAAAGTTAAAGAAGTTCCTCATCTCAACTGTAAAGGGTTGTCCCTTTGCTCTGAGACTGTCCTCTGGTCCAGTTTCTCCTACTAGAAGAAACATCATCTCCACATCCATTCTATCCTGGACACTCAGTATTCTGTAAATTTCAATAAGCTTCCCCTTCAGTTTTCGCAATTTCATTGAGTTTTGACCCAGCGTCCTAAGCCTCTCCTTATTTGAAAAGCGCTTCATCCCCAGGTTCATTCCTGTAAACCTCCCTGGACTCCCTCCAACATCACATTCTTCCTTTGATACAGGGCCCAAAAGTGTTCACAATATTCCCAGAGCTTTATATAGTCTCAGCACATTTTGGATCTTGTATTCTGGCACCTTTGAAGTGAATGCTAACGTTGCATTTGCCTTTCCAGCTACCAACTGAACCTGCATCTTAACCTTAAGAGAATCCTGAACAAGGCTTCTCAAGTAACTTTGTCCTTTCAACTGTTGAAGCCTTTCCCCATTTGGATAACCTCTCACTTTCCCACATTGTATTCCATCTGCCACTTCTTTGCCCACTCCTAGCCTGTCTCTGTCCTTCTGCGGTCCCCCTGTTTTCTCAACACTAACCTATCTCTCCACCTGTGTTTGTTTCATCTATACACTTAGCAACAATTGCCCTCACTTCTTTCATCCAGATCATTATGTATAATATGAATAGTTGTAGTCCCAACACGGACCACTGCGGAACTCCACTAGTTGCCGGCTGTGATAGAAAAAGATCCTGTTATTCACACTTTATCTTCTGCCAGTCAATCAATCCCCTGTCAGTACCTTTGGAGGTACTTTTAGAGGACCTTTTGAGGTCAGTGGATTATGAGGAGATACTGAGTAGACTGGGATTATACTCATTGGAATTCAGTAGGATGATGTGAGATCTTCTAGAAGCATATATGATTATGAGGGGAATACATCAGGTGGAGGCAGGGAGGTTGTTTCCACTAGCAGGTGAAACTAGGACTAGAGGGCATCACCTCAAAATAAAGGGAAGCAGGTGTAGGACTGAGGTCAGGAGGAACTTCTTCACCCAAAGGGTTGTGAATCTGTGGAATTCCCTGCCCAGTGAAGCGGTTGAAGCTACCTTGCTGAATGTTTGTTCAAAAATTTGCCTTAAAAACAGTAAAGGAAATAAGCGTGATGGTGAGTGGACGGGTAAGTGGAGCTGAGTCTCAAAAAGATTAGCCATGGTCTTATTAAATGGCGGGGCAGACTTGAGGGGCCATATGACTTACTCTTGCTCCTAGTTCTTAAGTTCTTATGTACCTTGCCCCTAACACCACGGGCTCTGTCTTTTTAGCTACCTCCTGAGTGGCCCTTTGTCAAAGGCCTTCTTGAAATCCAATTAGATCACATCAAATGGCTGTCCTTTACCACCTCACAGAATTACGGTAGACTTGTAGACTTGTCAGGCATGACCCCACCTTGATGAAGCAGGGCGGTCTCAGCACGACTTTGTTATATACTTGCAAGCAGTCTGCAAATTCATCCTTAATAACAGACTCTCAAATCTTACCAACGTCTGACGTCAGGCTAGCTGGCCTATAGTTTCCTGTCCACTGCCTCGCTCTGTTCTTAAACAGAATTGTCATATTAGCTATTTTCCCGTCCTCTGGGACCCTCTCTGACTCTAGTGATTCCTGAAAGATCACCACCAATGCTTCAACAATTGCCTCCACTTTCTCCTTAGGAAGTCTGAGGTCAGGATGGTACGTTCACCGTCAGACCTTTCAGCTTCCCAGCATGTTCTCCTTAGTGATGGCCACAGCACTCCTCCTCTGCCCCCAATTCTTGAAGTTCTGGTATTCTGCTGGCTAAATTTCACTGCTCCTCTATATTTTATATTTGGAGGGATATACCTGTCTCATGCTGTAGACCTGTCACAATGGCACTTAGCCCAGTGTAACATCACTGATGTACAAATAGACATTGTTAATAGTCATAGATGTTTTTAACAGAACCCTTGTACCACCTGGAGGTTGTAGACATGCTTGCTGAGCTGCTGGGTTTGGCTGCAAATGTTTCATCTCCCTGTTAGGTAACATCGTCACTGTGCTTCGGTGAAGTGTTGGTGTTCTGTCCCGCTTGTTATTTATATGCCTTGGTTTGCTGAGGTAGTTGGTATTACTTCCGGTTTGTACACGGGTCTAATTCAACGTATTCGTTGATGGAGTTCCCTTTTGGAACACCAGGCCTCCAGGAATTGTCTGGTGTGTCTCTGTTTCGCTTGTGTGATTTAGGGATGTGTTGTCCCAGTTGAATTTGTGTGTAGTGAGACAAGCGAGAACTGGTCGTGTCTGTTGCTGGCTCGTTGGCGTTCGTTATCTGTATACTCAGTTTTCTTCCAGTTTGCCCTATGTAGTGTTTCTCATAGTCCTTGCATGGTATTTTGTATATTACCCCAGTTTTGCTGGTTTTAGGTGTGGGATTCTTTGGTCGTCAGTTGCTGTCGTAGGCTGGTTGTCAATTTGTGGGCTACTCTGATACCTAGCAGGCCAAGTATTCTTGTGGTGATCTCTGAAATGTCCTTGATATATGGTAGGGTGATTTAGTGATTCTGGTTATGTCTGCCTGTTGTGGTCTGCCTCGGAGGTAATGGCAGGTTGTCCTTTTTGAGTGTCCATTTCTTTTGAAGATGCCATTTAAGTGCTCCAGTTCCACGTTGCTCTGATGCGTTGTGGCTTGTTTTAAATAGTGTCCTGATGCAGCTCTGTTTTGTATGCATTGCAGTGGTTCCTAGTATAATTGAGTATTTGGTCCAGCTTGTCTAGAGTTCTTTGTAGGTTACGTGGAACAGTCCCTCTTCCGCACCTACACAGGCCCCAAACCCCACCTCTTCCTCCGTTACATTGACTGTATCGGCGCCCCCTCTTGTTCCCCAGAGGAGCTAGAACAGTTCATCTACTTCACCAACACCTTCCACCCCAACCTTCAGTTCACCTGGGCCATCTCCAGCACATCCCTCACCTTCCTGGATCTCTCAGTCTCCATCTCAGGCAACCAGCTTGTAACTGATGTCCATTTCAAGCCCACCGACTCCCACAGCTACCTAGAATACACCTCCTCCCACCCACCCTCCTGCAAAAATTCCATCCCCTATTCCCAATTCCTCCGCCTCCGCTGCATCTGCTCCCAGGATGAGGCATTCCACTCCCGCACATCCCAGATGTCCAAGTTCTTCAAGGACCGCAACTTTCTCCCCACAGTGGTCGAGAACGCCCTTGACCGCGTCTCCCGCATTTCCTGCAACACATCCCTCACACCCCGCCCCCGCCACAACCGCCCAAAGAGGATCCCCCTCGTTCTCACACACCACCCCACCAACCTCCAGATACAACGCATCATCCTCCGACACTTCCGCCATTTACAATCCGACCCCACCACCCAAGACAGTTTTCCATCCCCAATCCTGTCTGCTGTCCGGAGAGACCACTCTCTCCGTGACTCCCTTGTACGCTCCACACTGCCCTCCAACCCCACCACACCCGGCACCTTCCCCTGCAACCGCAGGAAATGCTACACTTGCCCCCACACCTCCTCCCTCACCCCTATCCCAGGCCCCAAGATGATTTTCCACATTGGCAGATGTGCAGGTGAACCTCTGCTTAATGTGGTATACTGCATCCACTGTACCCGGTGTGGCTGCCTCTACATTTGGGAAACCAAGCGGAGGCTTGGAGACCGCTTTGCAGAACACCTCCGCTCAGTTCGCAATAAACAACTGCATCTCCCAGTCGCAAACCATTTCCACTCCCCCTCCCATTCTTTAGATGACATGCCCATCATGGGCCTCCTGCAGTGCCACAATGATGCCACCCGAAGGTTGCAGGAACAGCAACTCATTCCGCTTGGGAACCCGGCAGCCCAATGGTATCAATGTGGACTTCACCAGCTTCAAAATCTCCCCTTCCCCCACCGCATCCCAAAACCAGCCCAGTTCGTCCCCTGCCCCCGCTGCACCACACAACCAGCCCAGCTCTTCCCCTCTACCCACTGCATCCCAAAACCAGTCCAACCTGTCTCTGCCTCCCCAATCTGTTCTTCCTCTCACCCATCCCTTCCACCCGCCCCAAGCCGCACCTCCATCTCCTACCTACTAACCTCATCCCACCTCCTTGACCTGTCCGTCTTCCCTGGACTGACCTATCCCCTCCCTACCTCCCCACCTATACTCTCCACCCCACCTATCTTCTTCTCTCCATCTTTGGTCCGCCTCCCCCTCTCTCCCTATTTATTCCAGAACCCTCACCCCATCCCCCTCTCTGATGAAGGGTCTAGGCCCGAAACGGCAGCTTTTGTGCTCCTGAGATGTTGCTTGGCCTGCTGTGTTCATCCAGCCTCACGTTTCATTGTCTGGAGTTCTGTTGTTTTTGGGTTCTACCATCATGTCCAGGAAGGGTAGTTGGTTCTTCTCTTTCATGAATTTTATCCCAGTAAGGATATCATTTGTGTTGGTGGGTTTCTTCTGGTTTTGTGTGTTTAATCACAGAAGGTGATTGAACCCAAGTTTGGTTTGTCATCTGGTATTAGTTCCAGTAATATGGACCGCCCCAGCAAACCGAGACACATGAATAACAAGTGGGACAGAACACTGACACTTCACTGGAGACACACAGACAATGTTAGCCAGCAGGGTGACAAAACATTTGCAACAAAACCCGCTGGCTTGGCGAGCATGTCTACAGCCTCATCCACAACCTGAGCTACAAACCTTCTAATACCTATTTTTCTTCTGCATCCTGCATTACAATTTTATTTTTTGATGTCAGGATTGTTTCTGGTTTAAAAGTGCCTTTATGTAAGACTCCTAAAATCTTATGTTCTGGACAGTTGTGAAATGCCACTTTTATTAAGATTATCCTCAGTAGTCCGTTGATCATCCCCAACAGAGCAATTTAAAGGTCTTGACCATAATATCTTCAGGGGAAGAAAGACTTGCATTTATTATCATGCTTTTTATGACCAGTGGACATCTGTATGAATTACAGCCAGTAAAGTACCTTTGGAGTGTAATTGTTATTGTAATGTAGAAAATGTTGTTCGGTTGATTGTGACCAGATAGTTTGTAAGATGTCAATTTGAAGGACACGTTTTCGTCAAGGCAGGTTGAGAACTTGCTTTGGATATTTCTACGCAGCATTGATGTCATTCAACTTTTTTTGCTGTAATCTTAATTTTTTTTGGTGTTATTGACTGTAATCTATGCTTTTTTAAATTTCCCCCTTTCTCTTCCAGTTCATCTTTAAAAGCCATAACCAGGCTCCTGTTTTATTGATATCTATTAAATTTCAAGCACAGAGGGTGCCAGTGAAAGAAAAAAGAACTGAAATTGATTCAATAGCTTTTATGCCTTTAAAATACAGGACACTACACCCCTCCCCAAAGCTCCTTGCGCTCTCAGAATGAAACCTATTGTGAAGTTACTATTTAATGCAAAAGCATAAGATTTTTGCACACATTAGTATTTCACAACTGCCTTTGAGGTGACCGCATTTGGTTTTGGTGCTTGCGCTTTAGTGTTAACTAGGAGAGTGAAAGAGTGCTGACTTTTTCATTGAGTAGTGCTGTGGGATTTTTAATATTCAGCAGTTCTGGGGGCATAGCTTTAAATTGAGGGGTGAAAGATATAGGACAGATGTCAGAGGTAGTTTCTTTAGTAAGGGAATGGAACGCTTTGCCTGCAACGGTAGTAGATTCGCCAACTTTAAGTACATTTAAGTCGTCATTGGACAAGCATATGGACGTACATGGAATAGTGTAGGTTAGATAGGCTTCAGATTGGTATGACAGGTCGGCACAACATCGAGGGCCGAAGGGCCTGTACTGTGCTGTTATGTTCTATGTTCTAATGTTTCAATGTGTCTCAGTAAACATTGCCAGTATTGAAGATGCCTGTGACTAATTTGTTTTCGGTTCCCATGTAGAAAATGATGTTGAGCTTCCATGAAGAGCAGCAAGGCCTACCGGAAAGCTTCCTCGCCACCTTCCCATCATTAATTAAAGTAGATGTGCACTCAAAAGTGACAGATCCTAGTGTTGCTAAGAGTATGATGGGATGTTTGCTTTCATCGTTGAAAGCTAATGGTAAGTGTAAATGCTTTCTTCCCCCTCCTCATCTGAAATGAAACCCATGATGATCCTAATTATTGAAAGTAAGTGATCCATTACACCACGTGGAATGTATTAAATGGTTAACTGCCAGAATGCCAGGAAGGACATAAATGTGTTGGCAATTCGGACGAGGTTTAACTTGATTGTTACCTTGGATGAATGAGCTATTTAATAATGGTATTTTAAACAGACTGGGTTTGGGCTAGAGTTTTGCAAAATGAGGTGAATTGATTAAAATGTGTAAGTTCCTGAATACTCTTGAGAATATGGACATGGACAGGATATTTTCTATTGTGGACTAGTCCAAGGTGGCACTGTTTCAAATTCACTAAGTCTCAGAAATTCTTTTTTGGGCTTTCTGTGACTTTACGATACCGGTCTCTGTACTGTTCTCCAATGTCAAGCAGTATGCTTTCACGGTTTTTCAGGTAAGTTTCTCCACATTCTTTTTCTTTGTGTGGGCTCCATGTTTTGAGTTTTTCCAACTTAGTGTTTTAAGAAAGGCGCTCTCCTGCGTGCTCCGCCTCTCTCCTGCAGTGAGACCCTTTTTCAGCACAAATGCTGACTAGATGGAAAATGATCTTTAACCAGCAAACATTTGAAATACATGATGTAACATTGACTTCCAGGAACGAGTTCTTGCTTATGCATTCAACTTTGTGCCTTCATTCCACATTAAATCGGAAGAGGTATTTGCTGAGTTCAAACTCCTTTGATACTAATTACTTCACTATAAAGCAGCATCAACATGGATGTGAAGCCCTGAAAGCACAGTGAACGAATCTGATACATACTGTGCAATATCTAAAAGAATTGATTTTCATATGCAACAAAAATATCTGACAGTGTTGCTTAATCTCAACACAAACCATGATACTTGTACGTAAACTAAACAAATAATTAGAGTAGTCATACTCAACAAACAATAATATATTGACAATGGATGCTGTTAATCAGTTACTGTTCCAGCCGTATACCTTCAGGACCTATTGGAATATTGTGACTGTACAGCCACACTAGAGGACAAGTTGCAGAGGCATTAATTGAACTTGTGTAAAGATGGTAACCTGCCTGGTAATGGATTTGGCCTTGTGGTTCAGTGCGTTGACTCACATTTGGGATGTCAAACTTGTGCCCGAACAATGTCCCTTTATGCTTCCCTTATCGATAGCTGGCTTTGCACAACATGAATTGGCTAAATGGTTGAGTGAGCTTTAACCAGTTTTAAATGAGTTTTCCATCTGTTATGAAGGACTCCTTCACTTTCAAAAGAGCATTGAAGCCGATATCTTGAGCAAAAGTGTTGATGTGCACTTTTAATCTTATTAGTTTATTCACAAATATGTCACTTGGGAAAACCATTGACATGGTGATCTGTGATCATGTCTCTAGATGGTCACCAATCTGTGAATCTCTTTTCTTCAAATTGACGCAAGGTTAGTAACTCACTTGGTTGAGAGCAGTTTCAGTGACTCTGTACGCCCAAATAGATGGTGTTATTTTGGAATCCCTGCTAGGTCCAGATCTTGTTAGCCAATAAAAATGTTACCACAAAAAGTGTGTTGTCAATGGAATTAACACTAATCTTGTACCCCTTACATACCAATAGATAGGTAGATTTACAATATTCAAATCCGGAGCAGTATCAAAGATGCCTTTAAGTTACATCCTGTGCTGAAAACAGGTATTGAAACTGAGCAAGCTTACTTTTCCTCTTCCTTAATTGAGAATTCAGCCAGTGTTTGTTTTTTTCTGTTTTGAGAGCCTATGCTCCCTAATCAGTGTACGTGTCGGGATTTCTACAGTGCCATGGACTAGATATTTTCTAATCTGTGTGCTCATACATGTTATTACACAGATCTGGAGCCAGTGGGACTTGAGCCCCAGTCTCCTGGATCAGCAGTAGCACTACTGCTGCTCCACGAGCCCTTCCATGTTCCATGTGCTACAAGGTCAACCTTTATTCATAACCTTGTGAATAGGGCCCCAGCCATCTGCTCTTTAAGCTTGATGTTGAGATAGTGAATTTCAGATCTACCTGACAATGGTGACCCTGACCAAATCATCATCACTGTATATTACACAAGTTCATGAAAACATGTATGGCCACCATTTTTGGCACTGAACAGTATTCAGTCTCGCTTGAATTCCCACGGAAGGGGCCAGTGTCGAAGGTTTGAATAGGTGAAGCTAGCTGTCAGATGGTGCTACTTTTCAGTAAACACTTCTTGCCCCCTTCAACAGGATGACACCAAGCTAACAAAAATGTCAGACTTGCAGCTTCAGAATAACAGTTCACATTCATACAGCACCTTTTTAATGTAGTGAAACATTTCAAGATGCTTTGCAGGAGCGATTATTGAACAAAATGTGACACAGAGCCATATGAGATACTGTTGTAAGCAATCAAAAGCTTTTTGAGAAAAATGCGTAGGTTAGATCAAACTGATGGAGTCTACCAAGAACAACAAATAAAAGGGAGTTGGCTGGTGATGATTCCTGGGTTTGTTGAAGCATCCATTTCTTTGCAAGTGGTTTGTAGTGAATCTCAATGAATCATATTCTTATTTCAGCCTTTTTTTTCTTAGGGTCCCGAGGAGCATTCTGTGAAGTAAAACCCACTGATCGACGAGGTCTGGAATTCTACAGAAAGCTGGGCTTCTTGGAGTTAGCTAAAATGGAGGGATTTCCTAAAGAGATGTTAGTTCTTGGAAGGAACTTGTAACAGAAATCTGTGCAACGTAGTGTAATTAAAGGATGTGTATAATTAAATGTATCTAAATTTAGCCTTAAGCTGAATAACCTGTGTTTAATAATGTTTTATATTTTCTTTTTTAATTTGCAATACATAATGAGGTGAACTTGATTTAGATGGCACTTTGAGAGTTGGGTGGAACTCCACTGATGCAGTAACAAAGCATTATCTTCCTTGTTCTGTTTTATACCCTTTTCTATTCCTCCCACTTTACATGAGCAATTGTTCGGTATCAGAAGGGAAGTTGACAAGGTGGTGCCTAGTTCTCTCACTTCAGACACTAGTCCCAAGCTGATGGTGTGAGCTTGCTGTGCAGGCAGTTGAACTACCATGTCAAAACTTGGTTGTTTTTAATAACTGACTATCTACAGAGGAGCGTGTGGAGTTTTCTGTTTGCAGTGATAATTGAGCTCAGTTCATTGTTGATGGGTGGGAGGCTTTGGGACTTCAACTGGTATCTGGTCTCCTTTCTGCATTTTGTTTTGAATCCTATGGAAAGTAATGGACTTTGCCTGTCTTTAAAACACACATTATATTTAGATATTCTCATTTCACTGTATTAAATAAATTGTTTCTTGATAAAGAAACATGCTGTAAATGTTGAAAATCTGAAATAATTGCGACAGTGCTGGGAATACACAGCAGGTTAGTCAAAATCTTTTAAAAGTTAATATCAGAATAATACTTTTGGGTGCAAAACCTTTTATCAGAACCTAATTTGAACTATACCTTCAAACCATTTAGTGTGTGAATGTTTCTTGTTTGTATAAAGACTAACTTTCAAGTTAGACTTCAGTCATTGGATTTCACCAGGCACAATGTTAACTTAGTAACATGTCCCACAGTCATTGTTAGCAGCAGTCCTGTATGTGACTACCATCCCATCTTATTGCTGTTAAGTGTTGATAGTTATGTATTAAGTGATGGGTGTGACAGTTTCTGTCCTCCCCACGGTATGACATGGAATGTAATAAGCTCCCAGATGTCTGTTTCTAGTCAGTTTTTTTTTTTGCAAAGGTGGTTAAGGCAAAAATGGATATAGATCACAACAAATGTACACCTTGCAGTCTCTGGTTTCGCACCTTCGTTTGTTGTGTGGACCAGAAATTGTTTCCATTGTGGTCTTTTTCCTTTGCATTATATTTGTGGTATCTCTCATTGTCCCTGATACTTTGAGTATGCATCTCAAATGTTGATGTCTCCTGACAGAAACAGTTTCTCAGTTGGTTGCTGACACACAGATGTGCTGGTCTAGTCACACCATGATCTGCTAATGCAATTAGTCAATCAACCCTCCCCAGACATTACTTAGAACTACTACTTGGAATGCATTCCTCAATAACCTATTACTCAAACCATTATCACAGTCTGCACCATTCTCACTTTCTAACCTTCTGTTCTTGTTCTATAACCCCTTCAATATGCAATAAATAGAGCCTGTCTTGCATTACTAAATATTTACTCCTATACTTGAAGAATTAATTAAGTCATGCGGATAAGTATTGGCATGTTTTTGACATTCAGTTCATACAACCCATCACATTGATATCAGGAGAAAAGGCTGAACATCACCTTTGACAGTGCTTAGGAAAGCCTAAGATTCCCTTTTAGCTGCAGCATTTCTTATTCAATCATGAGGCGAGGGCATCGCTGGCTCGACTAGCATTTATTGTTCACCCTGAACTGCACAAAAGGCAGTTATGAGTCAACTGCATTGTGGGTCTGGAGTCACACGTAGACCAGACTGGGTGAGGATGGCAGAGTCCTTCTGTAAAGGGCGTAGTGAACTAGAGGGCTTTTTCTGGTAATCTGACAATAGTTTCATGGTCATCATTAGACTTTTAATTCCAGATTTTGTTTTTTATTGAATTCAGGTTCCACCATCTGTCATGGTAGAATTTGAACCCAAGTCCTTAGAGCAGTCTTAATGGTTTAGTGATAATACCACGAAGCCAACACTTCCCAATCTCAATTGACAAATGAGTGCGTGAGCTAAGATTTCACTCTTTTTGGTTTCTCGCACACCCTGGTTCCGTTTGTGCAAACCCCTACTCTCATGTTTCCACTTGCTGGAGATAGATAAATTTGTTTTTCTGTCTTCACTATACTGATGGAAGCATTCCTGCAACCATTGTCTATTACAATTTTCTGTCTGATATCTTGTTCAAATGGCACACTTCCTTGTTTCCCGAATACTGTGTTGAGTGAGAAGTAGCTGAAATTCATGTTAATTCCCATTCATTCTTGTCTTCTTTCTTGTATTTTCAAACATTTAGCCTACACTTGCATACACTGTACAGATCTATCCTTTTCCTTTACTTCTTACCCTTCATGACTTCTATAAATCAAGCAGTACTTTTGATTGGGGTCAAAAGCCTCATCTCCGACCCAACCCCAACTGTCCCCTTGAACATTGTTTGCACCATGTGCCATTCTCCTGAGTCACTTTAAATCATATGTAAAAGCTACCTTTACTGAACAATGTGCACATTTGGAATCCAGATTTTAAAATTAAATGTTTTTATTTGGACAGAGAAAATGGAGCACAAAATATTCAGTTATTGTTCAGGTTGCATGCATGGATAGATCGTGGATAATTAAAAATTTGTTTTTACAGACAGATGTATGGACTAATCCATTTTGAATATCTGTTTCATAAAACCAGATTAACACCTTTTTTCCCCTTTCTGCCTCATTTATTCCCTGCCCCTATTTCTCAAGAAATATAAAGCTGCACTATATTTCTGCACACTAGCTGAGGTTTCCTGACTACATACTTGAAATTGCCATTGCTTGCCTGCTTCCTTTGGTTGTCTTGTAATGGGTTTTTTGTTGCGCAGGTACAAGAAACCAAGAGGAGAAAATGGTTGCATGTAGGTGGGGTTGCTTGGCAGTACATGGACTGTTCTGAAGGATTGCTGCATATAGGAAGTCTGTGGGACATCCAAAAGTGGAAAGCAGGGCAGAAAGCTCTGCCAAGTCATTTTCTTCAAGGGGGAGGAAAGAAAACAGTCAGTGCTGCAAAGTATTTAGTTCAATTTAAAATTAACAGATTGAATAAAATGTCTGGTGGTGTATCATTTTTCCTATTTCAAATGCCAACCTGCTGTGTATTCAGGGATATTTCTTATTTCCACATAGTTATGTGAACATACCCCTTGTTAAACATTTCTCCAAATTAATTTGGGAAAAGGAGGGTCATCCCCTTGAACCACTTCAATTCATTTATTATCACTGAATACCTATATCAAAAGGTTCCAGAGGTTTGATCCAGTAATAGTGATGTATTCCAAGTCAGAGAGAAATTTGCAGGTGATGGTGTTCCCACTTGTTTGCTACCCGTATCCTGGGTAGTGGTGCTCATTGCATGTTTCAGTGCTTCTCCTGCAGGGATAAATCTCTTCGTGTTTTGTGACCAGATAAAATGAAATAGTGTGGAAAATTATATTTATCATAACACAGTAGTAGAGTTACAGATTCTATTCTCCTGAAACCCACTCTGGTTACTGAAAATATTTTGAGCTGTATAGCAGTGTGACACAATATTAGTTCCACAGAACCATAGGGCACATGGCAATGACAACTTACTGTAAAGTGTATTACTGCTGATCATTACTATAATTAGCATGATAAATATAACAGCTGTCAATACTTCATTTATTTCTGGTTGGAATTTAGCCACTCTTCTGCTTTAACTTTTGCACCCCTCTTTTTGAAAAAGCACAGACATGCTGCTAGATCTTGATACCTGGTGCTCATTCACCAAAGCTTCCAACACTCATCAGTGGAGAGCAAGCCCAGACATGGAAAGAACTGTGTACATATAAATTTTTTTTTAAAAGATGTCTTTTGTGTGTCTTTTCCTTTTTAGTGTTTGGGTGTGAGCCGGAAATGCTTGTTTGCACAGTAGTCACTATCTATGTTGGCACACTAACAGCCAAATAAGTGTAACTGGTGTTTTTGTAAATCAAATCGTGACAACAGTAGATGCAGCAGTCATGCTGATAACTTTGTACTTATGCTCTGTAGATAAAGGGAATCTGTGCTGGGCTGAGGATGGAAAAAGGGACACTGAAGCAAAATTCTCAAAGGCATAAATGAACAAGATGACTTGAGTAGCCGCCACCCCTAATTCCACTTTTCTGACCATCTCTCCTAAAGGGGCAGCACACACCCCCAACTACATAATACCTTTCCCTCTTTTTATTTCAAAAACTCCCATTAATGAACATGTATACAACAATTATTATCCTAGCCAACATGTATACATATTCAGCAATACTTACCAAAGCATGGAAAACATAGAATAAAAATCACCCCTCAACTAGTCTACATGGCATGATTAGTCTCTTGGAGGATAGCAGCTTCTAGAAGATGGTCTCCGAGTCTAAGGAACCTTTTCTAGTGTAGTCTCCTGGACTTTAAGTAGTACCTGCTGTCTAGCAGATATACCCCTCCCTGATAGATGACTGTGACACCACTAGTTCCATTCACCCCAGCTCTGAATTTTGAAGGAAGTCCAGTTTGTTCACACTCAAACACACACACACACCCTCTCTCTCACTCACTCCATCCCTGTTGGTGAGGTAACCACGAGTCCCCTCCAGACCTTGTTGGATGTGTATAAGACAACTGTCCTGTTTGAACCACCATTGTTGGAATTGATTTTTTTTTTCTACCAGACGTGCAATTTCAGGCCAAGACAATCTCTGCGCTTTGCGGTATCCTCAACTTTTGGATTCTGGCCATCTGTCCTTGTTAATTTTACTCCACCATCACTCTGATCTCTCCCAGCTGCAGTCAAACATGGTTCTCAGTAGTAGCTGAATGTTAAGGATGCTGGTGAGCACTAGGTTGCTGTGTGTGGTGTGTTATAGGACATGCTGAGGAACTTAATTTGCTGTCCTAGCAAACCCTCTTTTTAAGGCTTGCATGTGGGTTTGTTCAAATCTCTCCATCTGTCTGTTTATCGCTGGGTAAGATGGAGATAATCTCCCTGACTGCTATTCCAGGTCCTCCCCAAACTCTTGCCACTAATTGTAGACCATTGTCATTCATGACTTGTTTGGGGCTTTTTAAACTTGACACATTTAATCCATTTGGTCTATCATTGCTTCTACTGGTACTGACTTCACAACCATCACCTACAGCTACCTGCAGTAGGCATCCACCACTATCAGCCACATCTGTTCCTCTGCTTAGTCCTATGAAATTGACTGAATTTGCTGCCATGGTGATTGAGGGCCAAAACCAGAAGTAGCGGCCTGTTGTTGGTCAGCAGGTTGAAGTGTCTGCTGTAAAGGACTCCTTGGATGAACCTCTGGTTTCACCTTTGTTTTAATTTCAACTCCTTTCATTTCTTATCTTTCTTTCTCCTTCCCTTCCCCCCCAGGGATCCCTTGAAGGCATCCTTAGACATGTCCAAGATGTCTTGCAAATGCAAGTTTGGATCTGCCAACCTACTTAAAATCTAAGTTTTGTGACCAGGAGCATCCAAATTATGCCAGGGTTTGCTTTTTACTACATACAGTGGTAATTCTGCACACTGGTGCCTTAAATGTACTTTCACCAATATGTAACCCTTTAGTGGCACCATTTGTTTATGTATGTCTGTAACGTAATCTTAGCAGGCTTCAACAGCAGTGCCCTTCTTCCTAAATACTTAATTCAGGAATCAGAAACATTGCTGCACCTGTGTTTGCTTCCATCTTTGTTACCATTTCCTCTAATTTGGGAAGAACCTAGAAATGATCAACTTTGTTCCATACCGACTGAATGTTTGATCAAAACTCCACTGATTGTTGCCCTTCTGCTTCTGCATTCCCAGTCAACTCCCTGGGTGACTTGTACCTTTTATCCTGTCCTTGGGTTTGTTTCTTGTTGACTCCTCTTGTTTGGGTTATAATTGGCATTTTTGGGCAATGTAGCCCAACTGCAGATATTTTTGAAACTGGGGTTCTTAAGCTGCAATGATCCAACATATTGGAGTCCACTTGCCATGTTGGCAGCATTGGCTGTTTGTGGTTTAACTTGCCATGTTCACAGCATTCTGCAGTTGCTACTGCTATTTTCTGAGTTTCTGCTACTCTTCCAACTCCAGGGATGTAGTCATTTCAAAAGCTGCTGTGAAATCCAAAATCCTGGTTTCCATGTCAACGTCTGTTAAATGGCTTCATGTCAAATGCCATAAACCACCTAGTCCTGCAAGGCGTTCTACAGGAACCCATCTAGATTTGTAATGTTCTGCTAATCTCTTTGGTGAAGAATGTTAGGTTCTTTGGGAGTGATGATCACCAACCATGCAACAGTAGAAAACATGAGATTAAGGAAATCATGTATGTCCACAAAGAAATATGGAAATTTTTATAAATGGACCATGGAAAGCACTCAAGCTGGATACATCAGTGTGGCTTGACAGCTGCTCTTCCCGAGACACCAAGAAACTAGACAGTCACGTGAACTGGCCTTTTTATCGTACTAACAAGCCTTCCATCTTTTGTTGCTTCAGGAAAGCACCAACATAATCAAAGACCCCTCCCACCCTCTGCCATGATGCAGACAAGATAAAGGTTTGAATACATCGATGAACAGATTCAAAACTGCTTTATTCCTGCTGTTTTCAGACTTGAATGGACCTCACCTGGTAATGTTGATCTCTCTCTCTCTCTCTCTGGCTGCATCACTATTATGCACTCTGTTCTGCTACCCTGAAGCACTTTGGTACAATCTACCTGTATACCAAACAACACTTTGTCACATTGCCACAATAGTGAAATGATAAATCAAACAAAAAAAGGGTAGCCATAAAGTGGCTGACGGACTCTCCATGTTGTACCCATTTATAAAAATGGAAATGCTTTACAATCATCATGGCTTCCACCACTTCACAATCTTTTATTGGATTGGTCTTCTCTACTGGTTTCTCTAGTTGCATCAGACTCCCCAGAATTGCAAATGTTTAGCTCCCAACGATGCTGAAGAAAACCAGTACCGTTAAGTCTTCAGGCACACTTACTTTGTATTAAAGTATGCATTAAAATGTTCAATATGTAGAACCCAACTTCCTGACTCCCAGCTCCAAATGGGTCTGCCATTTTGTCTTCCTGCCAGCAGGAATTTTTCCTGCTACTTGAGTCTGAGTCTAAGTCCAATAGCCGAGCACAACCAAAGTCCCCTAAGTGAATGTTCTTTGTGATGGTTTTGGTAATCTTCTGGGTGAGTACTAACCTTTTCAGCCTTTGGCTGTAGCTCAAGTCCCCATATGCTTGCTTCCTTTGACATTTTGTTCTAACGCAGCATGTCTACTACAATCTCCTCCAACCCACGCTGTTTCCTAGGTCTGTGTGATGCACGTCGGCTCTTCTGAAAATGACAGTAGCCCACAGTCAGTGGGCTGTGACTCCATCTCATCACGAGTCACTATGTTCAGGTCAAGTTATAAATCATAAGACCATGCGGTAGGCCTGTAGAAATCGAACTGGGACCAGTTTGTCATAGCTTTACAGCTACATGGTTCAAGCTAGACTGTCACTGGATGTCACCACCCCCCCCTTGTCACATGATCTACTCTCAAAATGGCAACTATGATTGTAGATTTTTCAGAAAAAAAGGTCAGGTTAATGTGTAAATACAGTAGGTTTAATCAAATGATCTCGGAAGACTTGCATCATAAACAAATATGTTAAAGATGGTTACTGAAGGAATTGGTTCACTCTGCGTAAAGATATATCCCATTGAGGAGTAAGGATTGTAAGAAGGGGATAAAGTGGTGATGGTCAATCAAGACAATTAAGGATAGTATCAAGTTGCAAGAAAAAATGCAATGGCCATGGTTAGTCAGAAATTGGAGAATTGGGAAATGTTAAAGTCAATAAATGACCAAAAAAAGGAGAAAATAAATTGAGGATACATTCGTATGTAATACCAAGGTGGATATTAAAAGCTTCTTTAAATATATAAAAGCTAGAGAAGGAACGGGAAATAATAACAGGAAACCAGGGGTTCCTATGGCAACTATAGTCATGTCCCTACCCTGGAGCCAGGAGGCCTAGGTTTAAGATCTACCTGTTCCAGAGGAGTGTAATAACACCTGTGAACATTTTGAATTAGAAAATATTTTCAATTGGATATCAGCCAGAAGACAAAAATAGTAAATCATGTCTGACAAATTTATTGTAGTACTTTGAGGAGGTAACCAGGAGGCTATAGGAGTAGCAGTGGGTGTAACATTTGGATTTTCACAAGGTGTTAGGATAGTCAATAAAACTCGTGTTGGAGGTTGTATGTTAGCATAGATAACTGCTAGTTGGGATAAGGGAGATCTGTAATTAGTGCTATCGGGATCAGTGCTGAGCCACAATTATGCACAATTTATATTTATGACTTGGATGTGGAAAGTGATGCATTTTAGCCAGGTTTTTCAAAATTTGACAAAAATACGTGGGAAGGAACGTGGTGAAGTTGACTTGCAAATAGATATAAATAGGTGAACACTTGGCAGATGGAATACAATGTGGTGGGGGGGAGAGATATGCAGTTTGGCTGAAGAAATAGAGGAGCAGAATGTTATTTACATGGAGAAAGACTGCAGAATGCTACAGAACAGGGATTTGGGATATGTTGCACATGAATCATGAAAAGCTAACACCCAACTTTAGTAGATAATATTGAAGGCAAATTAAATATTGGCCTCTATTTCAAAGGGAGTGGAGTGTAAAAGCAAGGAGGTTTTGTGAAAACTACATATACAAGGCAACAGTCACACCACAGTTGGAATAGTGTGAACAATTTTTGGTGCTTTATCTAAGGGAAGATATATTGGCATTGGACCCAGTCCAGAGAAGGGACATTGATTGATCACAGGTTTTGACGGATTTTCTTATCAGAAAGTCAGTTGGGCTTGTATTCATGACTTGGGGAAGAATGAGAGGCGGTTGGTTCGAAACATGCAAGATTCTAAGGGGCTGGATAGGGTAAGAGAGGATGTTTTCCCTTGAGGGAGGTAGAAACTCCAGCACTTCACCACAAGTGCCCTATATTGTGCTTACCAAAACTTTTCCCATACGAGGCATGCACTAAGGGCACCATACTTGTAAAATGTGGCATGCAACCAGCTGCATCAACTACTTTTCTCACACACACTCCATGAAAACAGGTATTGATGCAGTGGTCTGACTTGCTATTCACTAAAGAACTGTTGGCTGCACGGTTTTTGATCAGCTCTCTTTTCTTAGACTGAGGGTAGAACATAGAACATTACAGCACAGTACAGGCCCTTCGGCCCTCGATGTTGTGCCGACCTGTCATACCGATCTGAAGCCTATCTAACCTACACTATTCCATGTACGTCCATGTGCTTGTCCGATGATGACTTAAATGTACTTAAAAGTTGGCGAATCTACTACCGTTGCAGGCAAAGCGTTCCATTCCCTTACTACTCTGAGTAAAGAAACTCCCTCTGACATCTGTCCTATATCTTTCACCCCTCAATTTAAAGCTATGCCCCCTCGTGCTCGCTGTCACCATCCTAGGAAAAAGGCTCTCCCTATCTAACCCTCTGATTACTTTATGTTTCAATTAAGTCACCTCTCAACCTTCTCTCTAACGAAAACAGCCTCAAGTCCCTCAGCCTTTCCTCGTAAGACCTTCCCTCCATACCAGGCAACATCCTAGTAAATCTTCTCTGCACCCTTTCCAAAGCTTCCACATCCTTCTTATAATGCGGTGACCAGAACTGTACACAATACTCCAAGTGCGGCCACACTGGAGTTTTGTACAGCTGCAGCATAACCTCATGGTTCCGGAACTCGATCCCTCTATTAATAAAAGCTAAAACACTGTATGCCTTCTTAACAGCCCTGTCAACCTGGGTGGCAACTTTCAAGGATCTGTGTACATGGACACTGAGATCTCTCTGCTCATCTACACTACCAAGAATCTTACCATTAGCTCTGTACTTTCCCTTCCGGTTACTCGTATCAAAGTGCATCACCTCACACTTGTCCGCTTTAAACTCCATTTGCCACTTCTCAGCCCAGCTCTGCAGCTTATCTATGTCTCTCTACAATCTACAGCATCCTTCGTCACTATCCACTACTCCACCAACCTTAGTGTCGTCTGCAAATTTACTAACCCATCCTCCTATGCCCTCATCCAGGTTATTTATAAAAATGACAAACAGCAGTGGACCCAACACCGACCCTTGCGGTACACCACTAGTAACTGGTCTCCAGGGTGTTAACATATCCCCATCACTGTTATACATGCAGTCAGCTATGTCTCTGCATTCCAACAGCAGCAAGGAAAACAGGTGTACCTTTCTGACAGCATTGCATCTCCATTTTTCTTTCATATCCAGAATTTATCTTAACATTGAACAATTTTCTTCCAATCATCAAATCACCTGTGGTAATTTTCATTTTTTCTTAACATCCCAAAGTATCACACACATCCAAACATTTCTCTCCATGACCAAATCACTACTTTTTGTTTTTAACTACTCACCACCACGAGTAGATCACTTATATAACCAATTACATATTTATATACAAAGCCTGTTAGATTTCATCTATTAACCACAGCAGTAAAGGCATCTATTCATTAACCAATGAATAACATGTACCAACTGAACCGTTCTGTCTCAAATGCATCCAATGTCAGTGATGGAGGAAGACTGCAGTTTAAATTAACTCTAAAGAGAAATAGTGGTGTTACAGATCAGACTAAAGCACATCAAGAAGCTAGTCTAGATGAAACTTCTATCTTACTTAAAGGCAAGTGTTAGGTGCTGTGTTCCAGATATGATTTGATTGGCCAAACTACTAGGCTTGAAGCAAAACACACTTTATTCTTACACCACAACTAAAATACAAACAAAAAATAGAATTGGCATTACTTTAACTCTATTGAAATACTTAGAACAATTTTTTAAAAATTACTATGCATCAACTGTTCCAATATAGCAGCATCCCATACACACACCCTTGGCAAAAGCAAATTCAGCAAAAGAGATTTATTTTGCTGTCTCCTCCAGTCCAGGATAAGGAACACCAACAGAATGAATCTAGCAGCAGGGGCAGAATTCAAGCCTTTTATGGCAGCAGAGATAGCTTCACCTCCAAAACCCCAACTTCCAACAACTGAAAGCAAAAACCAAAAACCCAGGGTCTGTGTGAGCCTGACTCCACTAACTCATTTAAAAATGAGTGATTTGTTTAATTTTATAAAAAGCCATTTACTCTGCTCTCCATGGAGCAGACACCACCATGTTTATAGCATCCACTTCAAGATTAAAAGGCACATACGGCCACAGTTGTGAAGTGGCTACATAATTGGATGCAATTTGAGAACTACAGCTCAAAGCACAGAGAATCTGAATTAAATTTAAGAACAAAAATCAAGTGACCATGAAGCTGGTAAACTGACATAAAACCAACCTAGTTCATTAAAGACACGAGAACAAATTGCTGGAAAAGCTCAGAAAAAATCAGAGTTAACATTTTGGGTCCAGTGACCCTGCCTAAGAACATTAGTTCATTAAAGTCCTCTTGGAAAGGAAACATGCCATTCATACCCAGTTTAAATGATATAGTGGAGGAATGGAGATTCAAACTGGCTCAGTTGACAAGACGGTATTGCAGGGCAAATAAGTAATGCAAAGATGTAATATTATTTATTCCAAACCATGATCTATCAGGAAACTGATAATAGCACACCGTTGTCCAGACACCTGAAAATCTGACACAGGCCCCAAGCAGAGTTACCCTGTAGCCTGATCTTGTTAAATATGTTTGCTAAAAGAGAACTCTTCTGTGTCCATCTGCAGACTTGGGAAGAACTAAATAAAAATCTGAAAAGTATGTCCTTTAAAAGTAAACATGTTTCTCTTTCTTTTGTAATTTTTTTTCTTTGCCTGATACAATTATATCAACTGAAATAGGCTCATTCAGGTGATTGGTACACTTCCTTCAGTAAAGTGCAGCACAGCTAAATTTGACACTGCTTCCTATTAATGTCCACACACATACTTCCGATCAGGGGTCACTACACTGCAATTAGATGAAGCTTATTTGATTTCTAACCTTGTTTATAACTGACGTGTCTGACTGCTAGCTAGCTTGGTTAAAATAAGCCAAATCCAACATACATCCGGGGCCAGACCCTTCCTTAGATCTTCTTCTAAGATCTTCTTAGCCCCTCCACTAAGCAATTATTACTCTTTAAACCTTCAGCAGTAAATATTTACTGTTGTCCACAAGGTGGCAACAAATCTCTTGTTTCACCTTCCACTATGCAGGAACTGTTCTGGGTGCATTAACAACTCTTCCCCACTCAGCCCATGAGGACAGGAAACAATGAGAGAGGTTAATTTAGTACTGCTACTTCTTAAAATGTACTGATCAGTGCTCATATACATTATAAAGTCTTTAAGACGATTAAAGGCACTTACAAAGCAGATAGAGATAAATTGTCTCTGTGTGAAGAAATGATTCAGGACCACTCCATCCCCTCACCCACAACAATCAAGGTTTATTTGGAGCTTTTAAAATTCAGACTGATAGATTTTCGTTGGGTAAGTAAGTTCATGGTTAAGGAACCTAGGTGGGGTAAATGCAATTAAGGTACAGATTAGCCACAATATAACTGAATACAGGTTGGGTTGATGAGATCCCCTATGTTTCTAAATATTAAGTGAATGTACGCATGGGACAGTGAGCTCTCATTGTCATAGAGTCATAGAAACGGACGCTTCGGTCCAACCAGTCCCAACCAATCGACCACGTGCCCAAACCAAACTAGTCTGACCTGCCTGCATTTGGCCCATATCCTTTCAAACCTTTCCTATTCATGAACTTATCCAACTTTCAAATGTTGTAACTGACCTGCATTCACCACTTTATCCGGCTGTTCATTCCACATGCAAACCGTTCTCTGTGTAAAAAGATTGCCCCTCATGTCCTTTTTAAATCCTTCTCCTTTCACTTTAAAAATATGCCCCCTAGTTTTGAACTCCCCCACCCTATGGAAAGGACCTTTGCTACTCACCTTTTCTATGCCCCTCATGATATTGTAAACCTCCACAAGGTCACCTCTCAACCTTCTACGCTCCAGTTAAAACATTCCCAGCCCATCTTTATAATGTCAGAAATCACACAACACCAGATTATAGTCCAACAGGTTTATTTGAAACACAAACTTTTGGAGACCCACTCCAACTTCAGGTGTTAGTGAGGTGGTATCAGACACAAAGTATAAGTAAAAGATCGAGGAGTCACACCACTGATGAGGATGTATTAAACAGATGCAAGATGCTGTTAAATCTTTAATCACTTAGAAGGTTTTAATTGAAGTTTTGTTTAGAATCTGTTTGTGTTTTGATTTGGAGCCAGACTGGTTTTATTTCTACAGTAGGAATTTATAAAATGCCACTTTGACTGACTGTCTATAAATTGTGTGCTTTTTGAACAAAACAGAATGCAAATATGAACACACCCAATCGATTTACGTGTGTGGGGGAGTGGAGAGAGACAAGAAGATGGGGAAGACAGAGCGACAGTGTGTGGTTGGGAGAGAGTGTGATTGAGATAGCGTGTGTGAGACGGAGAGAGTGTGAATGTGTGCGCATGCGTGGAAGAGAGTGTGTGTGGGAAAGTGTGTGTCTGAGAGTGACAGACTGTGTGTGTGTGCGCGCGTGCGCGTGTGCGACACTCTCTCTCCACGCACACACACTCTATTTTGTTCAAAAAGCACATAATTCATGGACAGTGAGTCAATGTGGCGTTTTATAAATTCCCATTTTAGAAATAAACTCAGTCTGACTGCAAACCATAACACAAACAGATTCTAAACAAGGTCTCACACCTAACATGAATTGTCTGACCTAAAATGTCATCTCTTCTTTACACTGATAAAATGTTTGGTTCTTTCAGGACAGCGACTTGAAAGCAATTCAGAGATTTACCTATACAAATTAATCAATTAAAACCTTCTAAATGATTAAAGATTGAACAGCATCTTAGGTTTGTTTAATATATCCTCATCCAGTGTTGTGACCCTTTGATCTCTTATGTATAAATTCTATGTCTGATACCACTTCACTAACACCTGAGGAAGCAGCAAGGCTCCAAAATCTTGTGTTTTCCAATAAACTCGCTGGACTATAACGTGGTGTCGTGTGATTTCTGACTTTGTCCACCCCAATCCAACACCTCCACATCATATCATCGTACCTCAAACCCTCCATTCCCGATAAATCCTGATAAATCTTTTCTGAACCCTCTCCAATTTAATAATATTCTTCCTCTAGCAGGGCAACCAGAACTGTACATAGTACTCCAGAAGAGGTTCACCAAAGTACTGTACAACCTCAACATGACATCCTACATCCTAAACTCAAAGGTCCAGACAATGAAGGCAACAGTGCTAAACTACCTTGTCTACATGGACACAAATTTCAAATAAGTATGTACCTGATCCCCTAGGTCTCTCTGTCCTACAACACCATTCAGGGCTCTGTCATTAACTGTAAAAATCCTGCCCTTGTCTGTTTTACCACAATGCAATACCTCACATTCATCCGAAGTAAACTCCATCTGCCTCACCTCAGCCTACGGGGCCAACTGATTAAGATCACTTTGTAATTTTGGATCACAAATCCCTAATGTTTTGAACATTGCTATTAAATCTCTTATAAATAATCTTCAACAAGAAAGACAGCTTTTTCAGAATCACTGTATAAAGCCCTAGTTCCTGGTACCACTGCAATAAATCTCCTCTTGTACCCTTTCCAAAGCCATGACGTTTTTCTTAAAATTGTGGCCCAGAATTGGAAACAGCAGATTCATGCAGGTTTAGCCTTCCCTACGTTTTACTCTGTAACCCTGTGGATAAAGGCTCAATCACTCAGATCGTAAAGCTCACAGATGGCGAAGATATTTCATTGTACAGATACATTAAAAACCCTCAAAGCAGATAGCTCAGCCTGGACTTGGAGGTGAACTAGTGGGTCCTTGGCCTGTATGGTGCTATATCAAACTGAGTGACACATGCACAAATACAGTGGAATGGGTCCCTGCCAACCTGCAGCAGTGTCACCAGTCCCTCTCATGTGGCTTCCTGTACAGCAGTCCCAGGTGCTCAAAAATGTCTTGCTCAGTTGTGGTGGAAATGATTACTCCTGTGGTGAGTTTGGCACTGCCCTTCCTCAGGACGTGGTAGTTCAGCGAGTGCTCTGACAGGCTCATGCCCTTCGTCTTGGCCAAAGCCCGCATGGACCGATTAAAATGTGCAGATCCGGTAAAGTACATCAGGGCACAGGCAAACTCACTGTATGGTACCACAATGATGTCGAGCCTCCGGTGACGGTGCCCAGGACCTGGAAGCCGGCAAACTCCCAGATACTTCTTCTGGTCCCCGCTCTCTTCCTGGCTGACCAGGTCATCTGTTAGAAATCCTTTCAACAACAAATTCAAGAGTCAAACATTGTCCAGAAAATATTCTGTGCTTGTGAAAATTTGAGATCTCTGTTTAAAAGCTACTCAGGAGAACCTTCAGTCAGATGTACCAAGGTTAAATACAGAATAAAGTTTCTACACTGCCCTCTTCAATCACACCCAGGACTGATACAATATTGGGTTATTTACTGAGTAAAGCCTCCTCTACGCTTTTAAACAGAAAGTAATGCATCCTCTACACTGTCCTCATTAAACACTCCCAAGGGCAGGTACAGCCTAGGGTTAGGTGCAGACTAAGCTCCTTCTACACTGCACCATCAGACACCTGCAGGGCAGCAACTGCTGGGACTTGCTCTGGACGATTTGCTCCAATGACGTACCTGAGTCCCAACCCTAAACCTTGCCCATACTGCATTAAATAGTGACATTGTAGAAACAAACAGACAACTGCAGAACATTCAGACAGCGTTGATCTGCGCACCATCCAGGAAACTCATCAGTAGCAATTCCGAGGAATGTTGAATGATCTTTGACTTTATTTTTTCCTTTTCTTTATTCATTCACAGGATGAGGGCATTGCTGGCTAGGCAGCATTTATTGCCCATCTCAGTTGCTCAGGGAGCAGTTAAGAGTCAACCACTTTCCTGTGGGTCTGGAGTCACAAGTAGGCCAGACCGGGTAAGGATGGCAGTTTCCTTCCCTAAAGGACATGGGTGAACCAGATGGGTTTTTTGTGACAATCAACAAATGGATTCATGATCATCATTAGATTCTTAATTCCTGATATTTACTGAATTCAAATTCTACCATCTGCTGTGGTGGGATTCGAACCCAGGTCCCCGGAGCATTATCTAGGTCTCTGGATTAACAGTCCGGTGATAATTTAATTAGGCCATAGTCTCCCCTGAATGATCCCTGATACGTCAGGCCTGAGGCTAAACAAATGAAAGATGCATTTTTTGGGGGCGTGAGGGTAACAACAAGCTTCATGTCCATTACAGAACACTGATGATATTTTTGCTCCAAAACTCTGCCTGTATCCATTGTCCCATTTTTGTCTGAACACACTTACCTGTGTCCCTCAGACCAGCAAGGATCTTACTGAAGACACCTTGGTGCGATTTTCCATCTGGATGTGTGATGAGGATGTCTACATCACCGCAGGTGGACCTCCCACGTCGATAGGAGCCACAAGCTAAAGCAATCAGGGATGGATTGATTGA
This sequence comes from Stegostoma tigrinum, assembly GCF_030684315.1. NCBI lineage: Eukaryota > Metazoa > Chordata > Chondrichthyes > Orectolobiformes > Stegostomatidae > Stegostoma > Stegostoma tigrinum. The sequence continues at coordinate 14,323,674 of NC_081373.1, forward strand.
CTGAGCCATGTCCCCAACCTGGAAAACAAACATAAGAAATACTGCTAATGAGAGTTACTGGATCACTGCTTATACCCCTCTCAGCTCTGACACTGGATTACGGCTCATGATCCCCTCTGCTGACAATAGATTACTGATAATCACTCGCTCACCCTCAGTTGTTTCTCCTGTTCCTTACCTTTGGCACTCTCTCTCCTCAGTCTCATGATCTTCTTCAATTCCATCAAAGCTCCTTAACTCCTGCCTTCCCGAACGCAATTGGCAATTTCCCACAACTCCACCTTAACAGTGCTGCTAAAAGACCACTTCTGAACATATTAATGCTGAAATTTTGCAGTGAAGCCACTGACTGTAACTGTATTGTGAGGCAGCTGAAAGACTCTGAAGAGCTTCACTCAATCCTACCTACTCCATTTGACATACAGATAGACGGTATAATCCTGTTAATTCCTTTCTCAACTCCTTACAGCCTCAGTAAGGTCCCAGTCATTGCTGGGAATAATCCTATCACGAAACAATGGCCTTTGCTCCCATCAAACTGACAACTGTTGAGTCCTCTGATTGATTTGTGCACTGAGCTCACGTTTGCTCCCTCTAATCCAGGACAGGAAGCTATTCCCTATTTACACAGCACAGTGAAGTCAGAATGACACACTGCACCCCTTGCCACCCCTGCTGAGCAACTTTCCTTGGGTCTGATACTTCATGGCAGATGCCGTGGTTTTGAGCTTCTTGCTGTTCCCATGACAACTGCTGTGCATGTGTCAGTAAGCTCAGCAGGATTTGCCATTCACAGTGGAGTATATATCTCTATCAGAGAATTGCTTTCAACAGATTCCAGTATTGCTTTCTCTGTATTAAATACTCCTGGGTTCCCCACCAAGTTCATTTAAAACCTGACGACTCTGAGCTGCTCTTCTTTGTCTTAGGGTCACCTGTTTTGTGGGAAGGATTGGTATATTCCCTAGTCTGCAACATCAACAGCTTGAACTGATGTGTGCACCTGAGCACAAACAAAGTTCCCTGCAGGACCATCAAATAAAAGTTGACACTGAGGCAGAAAGAGTTATTTAGCCAAAGGATGGAATCAATACAAATAAGTGTGAGGCAACACTTGGTCAGGACAGACAAAGCAAGGGAAATCATGATGAATGATAGAAACCTGGGATGTACTGAGGTTCATAGAGATCTTGGTCCATAAGTACCTTAAGGTGGTGGGACAGGTACATAAACTGGTTAAGAGCAGGGAGGTCATAGATTACACTTAAATGAAGGTATTGAGTGCACATTACAGAAGGGATGTAATTGCACTGGACAGGGTGCAAAGGAGATTTACCAGGATGCTGTCTGGGCTGGTGAATTTTAATTATGAAAAGAGATCGGATAGACTGGGTTTGTTTTCCTTGGGGCACAGGCTAAAGGGTGTGACGGTTGTAATATATAAAATAATGATGGGCATAGACAGCGTAGATAGGAAGGAACTTTTCCCTTTGAATGGAAGGCTCAATGACCAGGGGCACAGATTTAAGGTAAGAGGCAGATGGTTTAGAGGGGATTGAAGAAACATCTTTTCATCCAGATGATGTTGGGAATCTGGAACTCACTGCCTGTAAGGGTAGTAGAAGGAGTAACACTCATAGATTAAGTAGTGTTTAGTTGTGCACTTGCCATGATGCCAAGGCATACAAGACTGTTGGGCAAGTGACAGAAATGGGATTAGAAGAGGATTAGAATTGTTGCTTTTGACTACTGCAGACTCGATAATCAAACGGCCTTTTTCTGTGCTGCAGACTTCTGTGGCATGATGACTATGACTCTATGATCAAAAGCTTGATTGAAAGTGCAGGTTTTATGGAATGTCTTGCGAAGTAGACAGGCAGTGAGGATTATGGAGGGAGTTATAGAGTCATAAAGTCATATAGCATGGTAACATTCCCTTTGGTCCAACCAGTCCATGCTGGCCATAATCCCAAAGTAAACTAGTCCCATCTGCCTGCACTTGGCCCATATCCCTTCAAACATTTCTTATTCACTAGACTACTAATCCAAAGACCCTTTAATGTTTTGGGGACTTGGGTTCAAATCATACCAAGGCAGATAGTGAAGTTTGAATATAATATAAGACTGGAATTAAGAAGCTAATGATGACCATGAAATAGTTGTTGATTGTTGGAAAAACCCATCTGGTTTACTGATGCCCTTTGGGGAAGGAAATCTGCCATCCTAAACTAGACTGGCCTCGCCGTGACTCCAGACCCACAGCAATGTGGTTGACTTTTAACTGCCCTCTGGGCATTAGGGATGGACAATAAACACTGGCCTGGCCAATGATGTCCCCATTCCATGAATTAAAATATATTAAAAAAAAGAGAAGGTTGACAGATGGCTTGATGAGATACAGCAGAGTATTGTCAGCGTGGATTGTGTCACAGAGGAGATAGCAAGTAAGTGAAACAGGAAGGGCAAGGACAGTTAGTTGGATGGCTTTGATGGTTTGATGGTTTGATTGTAACGCTGAGTGATGCCAACAGCACAGGTTCAGTTCAATTATCACCGAAGGTCCCAACTTCTGAACTTCAGCCTTGAGAATGGGGTGACCCTCAGGTTAAACTGACCACCACTCATCTGTTTCTAATGAGAGAGCAGCCCTAAAGTCCTCTGGAATTATGATGATTTTACCTTTGCTTTCATAGGACTAGGCAGGAAAAAGTGGTTTGTTTCCTTGAAGGGCAATGTAAGGCCTCCTTGGATTTTTCAAAACAGCTTCCATAAGATTTTTTAAAAATTGAATTTTACAATTGGCCATGGCAGAATCTCTATTCACAACTTGTGTTTCCACATCCCCAAATCCCAATCAACATATGTCCTCTCCCTAGAAATATTTCAAGTTCAGCCTGTTTCTGAAACCTTGCCCCAGATACTCTATCCTGCAGATCATTCTCAATCCACCATGAATATCCTCAAATACTGCCTCCAAATTCCCAAATCCTGGAATATATACAGAAAATAATGGCAAAAACTCAATAGTCTGGCAGAGAGTGAAAAACAGCCAATGCTTGAGCTCTGTGACCTTTCATCATAATTGGGTAACGTTACAGAGATAATAGGTTTTGAGCAAAGCATAGGTTGGACAAGGATGAGGAAGATTTGAGATAGGCTCGAAGGCAGGGGAGATGGAAATGACAGAAAGGTTAGTCGTTCTGGACCAAAGGGAATAGAGATGGGGCAAGAAAAGCAGCAAAGAATCACATGGTGTCCCAAAAGCAGGTACTACTAGCCGAAAGAAAATAACAAAAGAACCAAAGGAAAGATAACACAATGCAGAACAGATTATGGTCTGAAATTATTGAATGCAACACTGAGTTGAGAAGGCTGCAAAGTGCCTAACATGAGATAAGCCACTATTGAGTGTCAATGGAACAGTGCACTAATCTAAGGTTAGAAATGTCAGTGTGAGAGCAAGGTGGAGAATTAAAAGACACGTTGCTGGATACATTTGCAGACTGAACAGAAATGTTCTGCAAAGAAGTTACTAAATCAGCATTTAGTCTTCCCAATGTAGATACTGTGACCGACTGTCAGTGGGCTTCTAATGAATATCAGTTATTAATAATGATAAATATAACCAGAAATTGAGACAGAGCACTCAAGAAAGGGAAAGGCAAGCCTAATTAGGACCTATCCAGATACCCATAGCAACATCTTTTACTCAAAAGGGGTGAAGTTGAAAGAACAGTTACTCAAAGTGGGAATGAATTCTGCCAGAAGGTGGAGGGTAGTGTTGAACGGGGATTGGTTGGGCCTCCCCAGATCACATCCCCACATTTTAAAATCCCAGCCAATCCCGTCTATAAATTTGGAAACAAAGTACATTGCACACACAACTTTTCCATAGTGGGACAGCAGGGATTTTCAGTTGAACTTGTTTGGGGGGAATAAGTAACAGATGTGATTTCAGATCACCAACACAAGCACAGTAGAATAGGGAATGAGAAATAGAGAAATGAGGAACAGTTCTAACAGACAGAAGACACAGTGATGAGGGGTTAAATGGCCTTTATCTACATTATAAAATTCAATAATTCTCTTTTCTGATTGACCACACCATTGCGAAAAAGCAACAATCATATGCTTGTAACCAAAACCAGCAGGTACTCACCATTTTCTCAATCTCCCCTGCCTCTTCCCGGGGCATTCGGTCTTGGAAATCATGATAGTGTTTGAGGCCAATGATCTGCTGCTTAGTCAGATTAGCTTTCATCTGAATATCATCCAAAGTTCTGAAACCCTGTAAAACATGTCTAAGTGTTAAAACATCTCAATTTAATGTGAGAACAGGAAAAGAACAATAATAAGAATTATTTCCTTTTCCAAGAAAGAGTGAATAGACTAGATCATGGGATGGATGCATATTCAGATTGAAATAGACAGATCACATTCACAAGTGGGATAAAGAGTTAGTAAAACTGGACTCAATGGCTGAATGTTCTCTGACCATTTGCAAGCATTAAAGAAAGAAAAAAAAATGCATTTGCTGTGAAGGTTTCATTTTTAATCTAAAGGATTGTGGATACCTGGATTTTTTTAAAAGGGGTCAATGAAAGGACATTGGAACACCATCTTAATGAGGCATTTCTTGGTAGTAAAATGTTTTGTGATAACTGCTTGTTTATTGGAATCCTTCCAATCGGGATCATGACTGTCAGCTTTCAGTTTCTACTTTGGATAGTAATAATGGGAACTGCAGATGCTGGAGAATCCGAGATAACAAAGTGTGGCGCTGGATGAGCACAGCAGGCCAAGCAGCATCTTAGAACATAGAACATAGAACAGTACAGCACAGAACAGGCCCTTCAGCCCACGATGTTGTGTCGACCATTGATCCTCATGTATGCACCCTCAAATTTCTGTGACCATATGCATGTCCAGCAGTCTCTTAAATGTCCCCAATGACCTTGCTTCCACAACTGCTGCTGGCAACGCATTCCATGCTCTCACAACTCTCTGTGTAAAGAACCCGCCTCTGACATCCCCTCTATACTTTCCTCCAACCAGCTTAAAACTATGACCCCTCGTGTTAGCCTTTTCTGCCCTGGGAAATAGTCTCTGGCTATCAACTCTATCTATGCCTCTCATTGTCTTGTATACCTCAATTAGGTCCCCTCTCCTCCTCCTTTTCTCCAATGAAAAAAGTCCGAGCTCAGTCAACCTCTCTTCATAAGATAAGCCCTCCAGTCCAGGCAGCATCCTGGTAAACCTCCTCTGAACCCTCTCCAAAGCATCCACATCTTTCCTATAGTAGGGCGACCAGAACTGGACGCAGTATTCCAAGTGCGGTCTAACCAAAGTTTTATAGAGCTGCAACCAGATCTCACGACTCTTAAACTCAATCCCCCTGTTAATGAAAGCCAAAACACCATATGCTTTCTTAACAATCCTGTCCACTTGGGTGGCCATTTTAAGGGATCTATGTATCTGCACACCAAGATCCCTCTGTTCCTCCACACTGCCAAGAATCCTATCCTTAATCCTGTACTCAGCTTTCAAATTCGACCTTCCAAAATGCATCACCTTGCATTTATCCAGGTTGAACTCCATCTGCCACCTCTCAGCCCATCTCTGCATCCTATCAATGTCCCGCTGCAGCCTACAACAGCCCTCTATACTGTCAACGACACCTCCAAACTTCGTGTCGTCTGCAAACTTGCTGACCCATCCTTCAATCCCCTCATCCAAGTAATTAGTAAAAATTACAAACAGTAGAGGCCCAAGGACAGAGCCCTGTGGAACACCACTCACCACTGACTTCCAGGCAGAATATTTTCTTTCTACTACCACTCGCTGTCTTCTGTTGGCCAGCCAATTCTGTATCCAGACAGCTAAGTTCCCCTGTATCCCATTCCTCCTGACCTTCTGAATGAGCCTACCATGGGGAACCTTATCAAATGCCTTACTGAAGTCCATATACACCACATCCACAGCTCGACCCTCATCAACTTTTCTAGTCACATCCTCAAAGAACTCGATAAGGTTTGTGAGGCATGACCTGCCCCTCACAAAGCCGTGTTGACTGCATTTAATCAAGCCATGCTCTTCCAGATGGTCATAAATCCTATCCCTCAGAGTCCTTTCTAACACCTTGCAGACGACAGACGTGAGACTTACTGGTCTGTAATTGCCGGGGATTTCCCTATTTCCTTTCTTGAAGAGAGGAATTACATTTGCCTCTCTCCAGTCCTCAGGTACGACTCCAGCGGAGAGTGAGGATGCAAAGATCTTCGCAAGTGGCGAAGCAATTGCATTTCTCATTTCCCAAAGCAGCCGAGGAGCACAAAAGCTGATGTTTTGGGCCTAGGCCACCTGATGAGCTTTCCAGCTCAGTTCTCCTGCTTCTGGAAAAATCCTTATGATTCAAATTTGAAACCTGATTGTCCTTTTGAAAAGCGCCCAAAAGAATCCATGACACTGTTTTGTGTGTGTTTGCAAAGGTCTCAGAGATAACACTTGTCTATACCTTGCAGAATGTCAGTCATCTGAACACTGCACCCCTTATCCATTTTACTTTTAAGAACTAACCATCATTTAAACTAGAGTGGCAGGGGGACAGGAACCTGGGTGGGAAGACAACAATGAGGGAAACAAACATGGAAATGAAAGACAGGGAAGTGGAAAGCAAAACTGTATGGCAGAAGAAACAAGGGTTAGCAGTAAGCGCAAATGAAATGTGCAATCAATCAAAACAACAAGTTTAAACGTGCTACACCTGAATGCACAGAGCATTCAAAACAGACAAAATAACAGCATTAATAGTTTTACTACAGTACTATACGATAGCAATTATGGTTACAGGTGATCAAGTCTGGGAACTTAACAATCTTTAGGAAGCATAGGAAAAATAGAAAAGAAGATGGCAGTGTTAGAGAAATGTGAAATCAGACCAATCATGAGAAAGGATATTGGTTCAGGAAATTTAGATGTGGAATCAGCCTGGGTTCAGCTAAGAAATAACAATTCCATTGGTAGGAGCTGTATCTAGGCCTCTGAACTGCAGTGCTAAGTTGGGAATGACTTTAAAAGGAAACTATTTAGAGACACATTCAACAAAGGGGCTACAGTAATCATGAGTGATTTTAATCTACATGTAATCTGAGTAAACCATGATGAATTCCTGGAATATTGCACAAGATAGATTTTTAGAGCTGTACATCGAGGAACCAACTCACAGGTGGGTTATCCTCGATTTGGTTTTGTGCAATGAGAAGGGATTAGTAATCTTTTTGCGAGAAGTCCTCTAGGGAAAATATGATATAACATGATCACAGAACTATCCAGTGGGATAGCAAGTGAAAAAATCCAATTCAAAACTATTTGAGGATGCGATGACCTGGTGGTATTATCACTGAACAGTTAATCCAGAATCCAAGTAATATTCTGGTGACCTGTGTTCAAATCCTGCATGGCAGATGGTGGAATTTGAATCCAATAAAAATCTGCAATTATGAGGCTAATGATGATCCTGAATCCATTGTTGATTGTCAGGAAAAACCAATCTGGTTCACCAATGTCCTTTACGGATCGAAACTGCCATCCTTACCTGGTCTGGTCTACATATGACTCCAGATCCACAGTTATATGGTTGATTCTTAACTGCCCTCTGGGCAAGAAATGCTGGCTTAGCCAGTGACGTCTACATCCAATAAATGAATTAAAAACTAAAATGGATGAAGAAATTGTTAACAGACAGGAAATGGAGATTAGTAATAAGTCAGTAATTTTGGAGTGGAAGGTAATGTCAAATGGGATACAACAAGGGTCAGCACTAGGGCCCCCACTATTCACAATATGGATCAATGATTTAGATGAGGGAATTGAGTGCAATATTTCCAAGTTTGCTGATGAAACAAAACTAAGTGGTCAGGAGAATAAGTTTCAGGTCATTGAGTGGGCAAATAAATGGCAGATGCAGGATCAGGTGTAACATGCTGGATCTTGGAGCAGTTGACATTGTCTCTGTCAAACTAAGAGCAGGGTGCCAAGAAGGTACTGACAATAAACTCAGGAATCTGCTCAGAGAATTATATAATATTGCAGAATCTGCTTCCACCTGCTGGTACCACATCTGGGCTGTCTTCACACCAGCTCCCCAGATGTTTGAGAAGGTTTCCAGCACTGGGACACTCTCACTGACGTAGTCAAGCTTGCGCAGGTGCCCACTCTCCAGTATCTCTCTGATTTTCTCAGCCATTCGTTTGCCAATGCCAGGGATCTTACATGCTTCCTGTGGACAGTTTAAGAGAAACTGGGTCCAAAATGTATTCATGTATACAAATCAAGCTACATTTTAAAGATTATTAACAAATGCACAAGCCTTCACTTTATTAATAGAGTACAAAATCAAAAAAGTTACATGAAAGCTTTATAAAACACTGGTTTAGCCACAGCTGAAGGACTCTCATCACTTTTGGCACCATTGTTTAGGAACAAACAAACCTGGGCTCCCAGGGGATTCCTCATTGCCCAGGAGGGTACTGTAGCTGATTGGGAAGGAAGGGGTTGCCCACTGAGAGTCATACACCTGCTCTTACTGCCAAAATCCTTTCTCCACACCCCTGTGATTGCCACCTGATGACCTCCATCCAGCCATTACTCATTTGTGCTTGGGACCCTCTTCAATCTGAGGCTTTGGGTAGGTGTCTAATGGCAGCAACCATCACTACCTCCACAAGGGGCAGTGCCCTTCATGTAAGTGCAGCCTCTGATCGGAGTTCTTGTTGGGACTTCTGATCCCCTTTCCTTGATCACAGGATAGGCACTGCCAATGGCCTTTCAAGAGCTGGAATGCCACTCATTGTGATGGACCTTCCTGAAGAGAAGCTAAGCAGGGCTCTGACCAGTTCTCTAGCTGGACGCCAATATTCCAGTCGCCTTCACCAGATTCCACCGTACATCTAGAAGAGAGCACTGTGATGAAGAAGGAATGAAATCCTTGGAGGCAGAATGATTGTTGATGTAAATAACAGTGTGGAGCTGGAGGAACACAGCAGGCCAGGGAGCATCAGAGAAGCAGGAAAGTTGACGTTTCCTACTCTTCTGATGCTGTCTAGCCTGCCGTGTTCCTCCACCTCCACGTTGTGTTATCTGTGACTCCAGCATTGGCAGTTCTACTGTCTTTGAGTGACTGCTGATGTAGTTCAGGGTGGAAGTTTTGGTATTTATTCCACCCACAGTTCTTTTACATTAAAAATTTATGAATTGTGAAGTTATAAACTGATTCAGCATTTTTAAAGTAAACTGCTTCTGAGAATAAATTACAGATGTGAATTGAAAAGAGGTAGTATTTGGATAAAATGGTTTAAAATGTCCCATGAAATAATCTGAAATTGTTCAGCGATATGGCCTGAAGATTGGGGTTAGGAATGAAAACCTTTACACAAACTTCCTACAATTGCCAATGTGTTTTCAATGTGTTGAATGTCTTTAGGATGAATGCTCCTTGTAACAGGATAACTGGGTCAGTGGTATTACCTGGCTCAAAATCTTATTAATCTTAATTACTTGCCATCACCTAAACTTACGAACTCTTAATAACTTACCTCCCTCCCACTGGCTGCTTACCCCACCTCCACCCTATTGCTCACGCTCTCTCTTGTTCATCACTTCACTCATTTTCTACTCTCTCTCTCACCCACCTCTTCCTCATGTCCACCTTTCCTCCTAGCCCACCTATCATATTTGTCCCCTGTCCCTCTGAACTCCTCTTATTCTCACCGCCCTTCTGCTGCTTCTCCTACTCATCCACCTCTTCACTCTTCCACTCGCTCTCTCTCCCTGTCATTCTTTATCCCTTCACTCCCTATTCTGTTCACTTCCCTCCCTGGAATCTTCACTTTGCCAAAGAAGTCAATTGATGATATAGATTTGGGTTCCACAAACTGGCGAGAGTGAATTTAGGCTGTTCTACCTGAATTTAAATTTATTGAACTTACTTTCCTCAGGCTAAGTATTCAGTAATGCAGGAACAGTCACCAATTTAAACCTGTCATTGAGGGGCAACGTCTTACAAATCAGTGTTATTGAAGCTTTGTCTCAGGGAGTGGTTGAGGCAAATACTATTGTTCCACTTAAAGGAGGAATCAATCAATTAAAACCACACAATCCACATTTTAATGAAATCAGTACAGGGTAAAATCGGCAAAATGCAGTTTCCCAGTGGCAGGTCAGGCTCAGCAAATCAAACTGAAGTTCCTCCACATGGAGGCTAGGGAGAAGGAAAAGGCTGAGATTTTACCTCGTAGGAGGACACCGGCTTCTGGTAACTCTTCAAGGAGTTGATGGCCTTGGCATATCCCAGCGCTCTCCACTTGTCACCCTGATGTGTATATGCAGCCTCCAGCACCTCCAACTTGTCTGTGATGGGTTTGTTGTGGTTTTCCTTTTTGCTTTCGGATGATTGGGCACACACCCACTTGCCACTAACAGCTGCTTTCCCACGGTCAGATCCATTCGACAAATGGCTGCTCCCGGAGATCAGGGCTCGCAGGTCATGCTCAGATACAATGTCATCTTCAGCGTCACTCCCGCATTCATCTTCACAAAACTAAAGAGACGCCAAGGACAGCGTTCAGTGAAAGGGTGAATATTTCACCAAAGTATCACTTTTAGAGATAGCTGATTCCCAACTTATCCCAGTATTACACTTGTTGATGTGTAAGATAGACTTGCATTTCTTTCACAACATGTAGGTGCTCCAAAGTGTTTCACAGTAAATTATTTGCTTTTAAGGCATAGGAATTGTTGTAAGGTCAGAAATACAGAAGCCAATTTACATTCACAGCAAGGTCCCCAAAACAGCTAAAAATTCTTCTTTCATGGTGTTTATTGAGAGAAAAGAATTCATGCAGCACCAAGATGAATTCAATTGGTCTTCCTCCAAATAATGACCATGGGATGTTTCATGTCCACCTAGTATGGCAGGTGGAACCACGGTTTAGTTTCTCAGTGAAAGATGGCATTCCCTCGGTACTGACCTCGGTGACTGACTCTCTGACAATGCCATATCCCCTAGTGCTGACACTCTAACAGTGCTGCACTCCCTCCCCCGTTAGAACTGGAACTGACTTCTGTTTGCCTCTATGGAATGGCCATGGATTTAGTTAATGAACTGTTGTCATCATATATTAATGAGGCCTGGTCATAGGAATGAAAACACACTGTACTCCCTGAACCAGATCCATGAGCCATGGGGATTGAAGCTGCCAGGTTCAATCCCTGATCATGGCTGAGTGAAACAATGTCGGTCAGTAACTGTGGTGCTGCAACTGGCCTAAGTTGGGGAAAGGGTTGGGAATCAGCCAAGGTTCCCATGCCTAATGGTTGATTTTGCCTGAAACATGTTCACGTTGGCTCTGGCCAGGATTGGGCTAACAGTAGGTGCCACGAGGCAGCGAAAAATGTCAGATGGGAGCTTTGAACAATTCTTGACACAGTGAAAGTAGACAATACTATTTTTACTGAATTTACACAGCATCTTTTAACATAGTGGTTCTATGAAGCACTATCAGACAGCATTTGACACTGAATCACATGAGGAGGTGACAAAAGCTGGATGAATAAGACAAGCTCAAGGAGCATCTTAAAAGGAGAGGGAGAAGGATCAAGGGGAAGAGAGAGAGAGAGAGAAAGCACATAAGAGAGAGAGAGAGTGAGAACGGGAGAGAGAGAGAACAAGAGAACGAGAGAGAACGAGAGAGCGAGAGAGAGCGAGAATGAGAGAGAGCGAGAGAACGAGAGAGAGAACGAGGCAGAGAGAGAGAGAGAACAAGAGAGAGAGAGAACGAGAGAGAGAGAGAGAGAACGAGAGAGAGAACAAGAGAGAACGAGAGAGAGAGAGAGTGTTTTGGGAGGGAATTCTAGAGCTTGGGGCCAAGTCAGCTGGAGCAAGGCCAACAATAATTGAGTGATTAAAGTAGGGAATGCATAGATACTTGAACTGAACAGTCACATATATTTGAAAAGGGGGTGGCAGGGGTATGTTTCTGTACCTGGGCCATAGGGACTTGTACTGATACATTGACTTCTTCAGCTGTGGCCTCTCCCTGTTGCTCAGCAAAAGACTCTTCCATCTTTGTGCAGTTCAGCTTGAGCTGGGTCCTTGATCGACTGTTGACCTCTGCAGTCTCTTGCTGATCCTCATCCCCTGACCCCTGATTTTTGCTCTGGTGTGCAGATGGCAGGTACCTGTCTGGGATGAAGATGCTGTAGTCCACTGTGCTCAAAAGTCTCCTCTCTGCGATGCATAAACTGAGCCATGCAGATCGCACCAACTGGACTCTGGGGGGCAGAACCTCCAGACCCAGGAGGCGAAAGGCACGATCACGGTCCATCTCATCATCTATGACCACATGAGTAACGGCTGGAGAGAAAGCAAGGCTGACCTCCCCACCACTCTGTATAATCCGCTTGTGAAAGATTTCTGTCCGAGCCTTTCCAATCCCTGCCTGGACAATGTGCACCACCACTCCACACAACCAGGTTTCTGTAGAAATATGATTTTAAAAAAAGGACAGATGATAGAATATGTTCATTTGGACTTCTAAGAGAGTGTAGGTCCATCTATCATAGATGTTGCTTCGCATGGAGGTGGAATAGGTGGGATGGAGGGGAATTTGGAGCTTGGAGTAAGAGGTGGAGAAGACTACAGGGCAGTGAGTGAGTAAGTGAAAGTTACAGATTTAAAACAATTTGTAAAAAGAACTGGAGGAGAGATAAGAATGTTTTCCATACAGAGAATGGTTAACATCCAGAATGTACTACCTAACAACAGTGTGGAAGCAGATTCCGCAGGAACTTTGTAAGGGACTGCACTCCATGACAAGCCAAATGACCTCCATCTGTGCTATAAGATTCTTTTAGACTAAAGCAAGTGATCAGAAGTATTCCGCTGATTCACCAGCAGAACACTAAGGGTGATCTGTAATTGAATTATGTATGGTATGCCTGATAGAGTCACACTATACCATATATTTATTTCTTCATGAGGATGAAGAATTTGTAAGACTCCTGCAGTGGGCCTCTGGAAACTGTCATCCACACAACTTTCTTTGCGCTGTTTGAAACAGAAAGCAAAATCAATTATCCAGCATGACTGGACAAAAGTTCAGCAGTAAGTCTGATCCCAGCTCTTGATAGGAGGGCGATTCCAGTTTGAGTTGAATGTAGGAGTTTGAGAAGAAAGGGAGAATTAAATCTTGGATTGGAAACAGAACTCCAATGTGCCATTCTCACTCTTTCTCATAATTACGGTTATTCCATCACAGCAGTTTACTGAGTTTTAAAACCGCAATGAATTAGAGAGCATGTGGCATTGTTGGAGGTGCCAGCCCTCAGGTGAAATCTGAACACAAAAAAACTTTGCCTGGGTAGGTCAAGTGACCATTAACAGATCAAGTATAGGAAAGAGTGTGCTGGCCAACATTTCCTACTCAGCTAAACTCTAACAAGAGACAAACTGACTGGCCAGCTAGTTCAACATGTTTTTGTTTGGCATCTATCAGTGCAGAAAATGGCTGTCGGGCGTACTTGCCTTGCAGTGTGCTTTGATGCACCTATGAATGGCATGTTATGATGCTAAATAAATAAGGACCTAATTTTGTACGGTGTCTTTTGTGAGCTCATTAAGTCCCAAAGAGTGTTACTACTGCTGCGTTTTTGAAATGTGCACTGCTGCACAGTAGGAAATACAGTCTCCAATCTCAGCACATTAAGAACATAGAAAAAGTGATATGTTAACAAGCAAATAAAGAATAATAAATACATTCTTTCTTTCATTGTTCAACTCCAGATTCTGTTTAATTTCCATTTGTTTCAACATGCACACTACAAGCGTGAAATTCACAATTTGCTCTACCTTTACTGACTTCATCTGTTTTTACTTTCTTCTGGGTCACTCCGGATGTTGCTGGTACGATGTCTTTTGCTCGTTTCACCTTCCGAAATGCCTTGACAATCCCCTGAGTCTCCATATGACAGATTCACAGTTTGGGCATGCTGTTCAGGTGAGTTGTCCGTATGATCTGCCAACCACCCTGTTCCAAAAATTAGGATTTTATTTCCATTGAAAGAATTTGCAAATGTCCATGCCCAATCCCATTTTCCAATGCCTTCCCAATACTGTCTTAAGTGTCCAGCTGAGGCCTAATCTGCGATTACTGGTTTGACATAGCTCCCTATTGCTTCATAATGAGGAAATTTCCAGAAACTTGACCTCCTCAAGGCAAGTGACTGAAGTGTTAGTGGGGAAGCACTTTGGGACTAATGATCATAATTCCAGTAATTTTAAAACAGCTATGGAAAAGGATAGGTCTGACCAATAGGTTAAGAGTTTTAAATTGGGCCAATTTTGATGGTCTCAGACAGGAACTTTCAAACATTGGCTGGGGGAGGCTTTTGCAGTCAAAGGGACATCTGGTAAGTCAGAAGCTTTCAGAAGTGAATGAATAAGGGTTCAGGGCCAGCATGTTCCTGTTAGAGTAAAGGATAAAGCTGGTAGGAATAGGAAACTCTGCCTGACTAGCATTATTGAGGCCCTGGTCAAGGGGGGGGAAAAAAAGAGGCGTATGACATGTATGGGCAGCTGGGATCAAGTGAATTCCTTGAGGAGTATAGAGGGTGTCGCAGTACTCTTAAGAGAGAAATCAGCAGGGTTAAAAAGGGACATGAGTTGACTTTGGCAGATAAGGTAAAGAAGAACCCAGAGGGGTTCAACAAGTACCTGAAACAAGGGAGGCAGTAGGGGTCCTTAAAGTTAAACAAGGTCTTCTATGTGTGGAGCCACAAGAGATGGGTGAGATCCTAAATGAATATTTCTTATCAGTATTTACAGTCGAGAAAGAGATGGATGCTAGAGAACTTGGAGGAATAAGTAGTGAAGTTTTAAAGACAATCCACATTACAGGAAAGGAAGTGCTAGTGGTCTTAAAACCAATTAATGTAGATACATCGCTGGGACCTGATGAAATGTATACCAGTACTTTGTGGGAGGCGAGGAAGGAAATTGCGGGACCTCCAGTGGAGATATTTGTATCATCGACAACACAGGTGAAGTGCCTGAAGATTAGAGTGTGGCTAATGTTAAGTCATTATTTAAGAACAGCTGCAGGGAAATGCCTGGGAACTACAGACTCGTGGGCCTAATGTCTGTGGTGGTTAAGCTGTTAGAGGGAATTCTGAGAGACAAGGACTTATTTAGGATGGTCAGCATGGCTCTGCACGTGGGAAAGCATGCCTCACGAGTGAATTTTTTGAAGAGGTGACTAGGAAGGTAGATCAGGGCAGCGCAGTAGACATTGTCTACATGGACGTTGGCAAGGCCTTTGACAAGGTACCGTATGGTGGGTTGTTTAGTAAGGTTAAGTCTCAAGGGATCCAGGAAGAGTTGCCCAACTGGATAAAAAAAAGTAGCTTGAGGGTAGAAGACAGAGGGTGGTGGGAGAGGGTTGTTTTTCAAACTGGAGGTCAGTGACCAGCAACGTGCCATGGGGATTGGTGCTGGGTCCACAGTTATTTGTCATTTATATAAATGGTTTGGAAAAGAACTTAGAAGGTATGATTAGTAAGTTTGCAGATGACATAGAGGTTAATGGTGTAGTGGGCAGTGAAGAAGGTTATCTGGGAATACATCGAGATCTTGATCAGCTGAGCCAGTGGGCTGAGGAATGGTTGGATGGAGTTTAATTTGGATAAATGCAAGGTGTTGCATTTTGGCAGATCAAGCCAGGTCAGGACTTAAACAGTGAACGGTAGGGCCTTGGGGGAGGTTATAGAACAAAGAGATTAGATTAGACAGTGTGGAAACAGACCCTTCGGCCCAACAAGTCCCCACCGCCCCTTGAAGCATCCCACCCAGACCCATTCCCCTATAACTCACATACTCCTGAACACTACGGGTAATTTAGCAATGGCCGATCCACCTAGCCTGCACATCTTTGGACTGTGGGAGGAAACCGCAGCACCGAGGAAACCCACGCAGACACAGGGAGAATGTGCAAACTCCACACAGACAGTCACCAGGGGCTGGAATCGAACCTGGGTCCCTGGTGCTGTGAGGCTGTAGTGATAACCACTGAGCCACTATGCCGCCCTGAAGGGGTACAGGTTCATAGCTCCTTGAAAGTGGAGTCACAGGTAGACAGGGTGGTGGAGAAGGCTTTTGGCATATTTCCTTTCATTGGTCAGAGCAGTGAGTTGCAATGTCTTGTTGCAGCTGTACAAGATGTTAGTAAGGCAATATTTAGAGTACTGCATGCAGTCCTGGTCACCTCCCTATACAAAAGATATTATTAAACTAGAAAGAGAGCAGAAAAGATTTACTAGGATGTCACCTGGACTGGAAGTTTTGAGTTATAAGAATAGGCTGAATAAGCTGGGATGTTTTTTCTCTGGAGCATAGCAGACTGAGGAGTGACATTATAGAGGCATAGATAAGCCAGACAGCCAACTGCTTTTCCCCATGGTAGGGGAGTCTAAAACTAGAAGGCACAGGTTTAAGGTGAGTGGGAACAGATACAAGTGTCCAAAGGGGCAATATTTTCACACAGTGGGTGGCAGGTGTTTAAAACGGATTGCCAAAGAAAGTGGTGCAAGAGAGTACAATTTTGTCATTTAAGAAACAGTTGGACAGGTACACGGATGGTTACATATGGGATATTGACCAAATGCAGGCAAATGGGACTAGACTAATTATGAAAACTGGGTGTCATGAATAGATCGAACCGAAGGGCCTGTTTTTATGTTATAAACCTCTATGACTTTAACACATAGAGCTTTGTGCTTTGAGGCGGCTTAAAACTCAGCTACAGACCCAAAACCAATTTAATTACAAGGGAATATGGAAAAGTGCTGTTCTAACTCCCCAAGGGAATCAAGATTAGAAGACCACAGTGACATTAGTGTCCGTTGGTATCCGGCTCTTATATGACTTGACCCTGCTGCCAGTGGGAACAGCTTTTCCCTATCTACTTGTCTATCTTAGTGTCATTGGCAATTTTGGCTACAAGCATTCATTCTCCAGGGGTTGGTAAACACAGATGGCTAAATAATTATATGTGGTGTAGAATAAAGTCAACAGTGTGGGTTCAATCTTCATATCAGCTATGGTAGATCTTGGAGACGTGCCTCTTCACTTTATACCACATTGTAGAAGGATACCCTCAAAGCTATATATAACCAAATATCCCTCCGTCTCTGTGTCTAATATAGGGAGTAGGCCTATATTCCCTTGCATACTGTAACTTCTTACATTATATGTGGTTCACACATTCAAATCAAGGTTGAGAAATTTTTAATCAATAACATAACTAAAGATATGGGCGTAGGATCACTGGGCATAATATCAGTGTAAGGGGCTGCACATTTAAAGCAGAGATGAAGAATTACTTCCCGAGGGTAATGAATCTGGAATTCTTTACCTCTAAAGCTTGTGGAAGCTGAATCATTAAGTATATTCAAGACAGAGATAAATAATAGATTTTTAATCAATAAGGGAATTAAGGATTATAAGGGTAAAGGCAGGATAATGGAATTAAGAATAATCGCAACTGCCACCATCTCAGTGAATTTCAGAAAAGATGGGCTGATTGGCTCACCCCTGCATCTTACAGTTATTTAAACTACTTCAAATTGGTATTAAACCAAGTAATGGGCCCTTTGACGAAGAATTAACAAAACATTGTAGGATGGAGGGAAGATAGATACCACCAGGAACTGCGGATACTGCAAGTTTAAAACAAAAAAAACAAGAAATTGCTGGAGGAACGCAGCAGGTCTGACAAACCTCTGGACAGGAAACAAAGTTAACCCTTCGGGTCCAGGGACCCTTCCTCAGACACGAAGGATTTCAGTCTTTAATGCGAGGTTAATAACAAAAACTTTCCATTTTTCAAAAAAAACCGTAGTTAAACCTACTCACCCCAGTCCGGAAATGGAAATTATATAGACCGGTCATTTCCGGCTTGGTGTTAATTTTTTAAAAAATTAAAAATAAATTAATATTTGTATTTGTCGCCTGCAGAAAGAAAGCAATTAAAAAAAAGAAAGCGAGAGGTAATTGGATTCCGCCGAATATTTTTTTAATTGAAATCAGTGCAGCTGCGGCTTTGGTGGGGATAGTGGTTGGTGATCGCGTCACCATGGAAACTGCAACGGTGCAGCAAGATGGCGGCGCAGAGTTGGCTCGAGAGTCTGAGGGCGGCGAGAAAAACGGCGGTGGTTCAGGACGGTGAGGGGGATGGAGGAGGGAGAGCGGTGATACTGAAGAGTGAGAACAGCAGGAGGGTATTGGGATGGGGGCGAGAGGGGATGGAGGTTGAAGGACAAGGGAAACAGTAGTATTATAGAACGGGTAAAAAAACAGCAGCGGGGCAGGAGGGTGAGAAAGGTTTCGGGGCAGGGAGGTGACAAAAACAGCAGTGTTGCACGAGAGGGATGCCTGGGGCACCTGAGAAGAAAGCAACAGACCATGGATCCGAGATAATAAAATGTGAGGCTGGATGAACACAGCAGGCCAAGCAGCATCTCAGGAGCACAAAAGCTGACGTTTCGGGCCTAGACCCTTCATCAGAAAAGGGGGGTGGGGAGAGGGAACTGGGATAAATAGGGAGAGAGAGGGAGGCGGATCGAAGATAGATAGAGGAGAAGATAGGTGGAGAGGAGAGTATGTTGGGAGGTAGGGAGGGGATAGGTCAGTAGGACGGACGGACAGGTCAAGGGGGTGGGATGAGGTTAGTAGGTAGGAGATGGAGGTGCGGCTTGGGGTGGGAGGAGGGGATAGGTGAGAGGATGAACAGGTTAGGCAGGCGGGGACGAGTTGGGCTGGTTTTGGGATGCAGTGGGGGGAGGGGAGATTTTGAAGCTGGTGAAATCCACATTGATACCGTTGTGCTGCAGGGTTCCCAAGCGGAATATGAGTTGCTGTTCCTGCAACCTTCAGGTGGCATCATCGTGGCACTGCAGGAGGCCTAGGATGGCCATGTCGTCTAAGGAATAGGAGGGTGAGTTGAAATGGTTCGCAACTGGGAGGTGCAGTTGTTTACTGTGGACCGAGCATAGGTGTTCTGCAAAGCGGTCCCCAAACTTTATAGAACACCTACGCTCGGTCTGCAGTAAACGAGTGCACCTCCCAGTTGCGAACTATTTTTACTCCCCCTCCCATTCCTTATACGACATGGCCATCCTGGGCCTCCTGCAGTGCCACAATGATGCCACCGGTAGGTTGCAGGAACAGGAACTCATATTGCGCTTGGGAACCCTGATACCATTGGGCTGCAATGTGGATTTCACCAGCTTCAAAATCTCCCCTTCCCCCCACTGCATCCCAAAACCAGCCCAGCTCGTCCCCGCCTCCCTAACCTTTTCTTCCTCCCAACCACCTCCTCCTCCCCCCTCAAGCCGCACCTCCATTACCTACCTACTAACCTCATCCTGCCCCTTTGACCTGTCCGTCCTCCCCGAACTGACCTATCCCCTCCCCACCTATACTCTCCTCTCCACCTATCTTCTCGTCAATCCATCTTTGGTTCACCTTCCCCTCTGTCCCTATTTATTTCAGAATCCGCTCCCCATCCCGCTTTTCTGATGAAGGGTCTAGGCTCGAAACATCAGCTTTTGTGCTCCTGAGATGCTGCTTGGCCTGCTGTGTTCATCCAGCTCCACACTTTGTTGTCTCAGATTCTCCAGCATCTGCAGTTCCCATTATCTTTGTTAAGTTGAGGTGTTCAAGATGATTATCAGAATAAAAGTACCCATCCAGATGCCTTTTTAAACGTTGTAATTGTACCCACCTCTGCCACTTTATCTGGCAGCTCATTTCATAAACACACTACCATTTGTGTGAAAAAGCTGCCCCTGAGGTCCTTTTTAAATCTTTCCCCTCTCATCGTAAACTTAAACCCCCCACAGAAAAGACCTTGACTATTCACCCTATCCATGCTGCTTATGATTTTATAAACCTGTTTAAAGTGTTACCTCTGCATCCGACGCTCCAGGGAAAATCGCCCCAGCCTATTTGGCCTTTCCCTATGCTTAAAACCCTCCAACCCTGGCAACATGCTTGAAAATCTTCTCTGAACTCTTTTAAGTTTCACAACTTCCTTCGTATTGTCAGAGTGACCAGAATTCCAAAAGTGGCCTAACCAATGTCCTGTACAGCTGCAACATGGCCTCCTAACACCTATACTCAGTGCGCTGACCAATGAAGGGAAACATACCAAATGCATTCTTCACTATCCTGTCTACCTGTGACTCCACTTTTAAGGAACAATGAACCTGTACTCCAAGGTCTCTTTGTTCAGTAACACTCCCCAGGCCCTTACCAATAAGCGTTTAAGTCCTGCACTGATTTGCCTCTCCATAAATGGAACACCTTGCATTTAGCTAAATTAAACTCCATCTGCCACTTGGCTATTTGATCAAGATCCCGTTGTACTCTTCACTATTGACTACGCCTCTAATTTTGGTGTCATCAGCAAACTTACTAACCATACTTCCTATGTTTACATCCAAACAATTTATATAAATGACGAAAAGCAGTGACCCCAGCACCGATCTTTTTGGCACGCCACTGATCACAGACCTCCAATCTGAAAAGCAACCCTCCACCACTACCCTCTGTCTTCACCTTTAAGCCAGCTCTGTATCCAAATGGCTAGTACTCCCTGTACTGCATGTGATCCAACCTTGCTAACTAGTCTACCATGAGGAACCTTGTCGAGTGCCTTACTGAAGTCTGTGTAGATCATATCCACCGCTCTGCCTTCATCAATCCTCATCATTACTTCTTCAAACTCAATCAAGTTAGTGAAACATGACTTCCCATACACAAAATCATGTTGACTATCTCTAATTAGTCAGGATTCCCTCCAACAACTTGCCCACCACTGATGTCAGGCTTACCACTCTATAGTTCCCTGATTTTTCCTAATACCATTCCCAAATAGTGGCACCACATTATCCAACCTCCAGTCTTCCGGCACCTCACCTGTGGCTATCGATGATACAAATATCTCACTAAGGGGCCCAGCTATCGCTTCCCTAACTTCCCACGCAGTTCTAGGGTATACCTGATCAGGTCTCAGGGATTTATCCACCTCTATGCGTTTTAAGATATCTAGTACCTCTAGAAGGGTTTAGAGGAATATGGGCCAAATGCTGCCACATGGGACTAGATTTATCTGGGATATCTAGTCGGCATGGACAAGCTGGACCAAAGGGTCCATTTTTGTGCTGTATGTCTCTGTGACTCCAAAATTTGCAAGGGTATGGGGAAAATGCAGGAATTTGGCACTAGATAATACTCACTTTAAGATCTGGTGCAGGCGTGATGAGCTGAATGACGTCTGTCTTTGCCATAAGACATCTGTGAAGGAGAGGAGTGTGTGCTGTGGGTGAATAGAATATGGTACAAACTCTGCCGGAAATGCAGTGCTGCAATGTAACGGAGAGGAGAGAGTGCAAAAAGTACTTAAACTAAGTTTGCTGGAGGTTGGGAGAGCTTGAATGTTAGGTCTCAGACTAACTCCATATGGATCAAGATTTAAAATGTAGATCTGGTTTAGTGCAAAACTTATGTAATTTGTAGCCTTTTTGGATTAATTGTAACTGACTCATTATATAGCTTTGTCTTTCTCTTTACTCCCAACAAGGCAAGAGAAAAGTACATTATCTCTTTCCAGATGGCAGTGAAATGGTAGAAGAGTATGGAATCTCCAATGATCAACTCTTAGGTAAAAATCATATTATTAATTGCAGACTTTCCTATAGCAGTAAGCCAGTCAAAGAGTTTCTTTTATGTTTCTTTGGTAAATTTGAAAACTGAAAGCAATTTTATACATGCGCTTTCAGAAATCCTGTCCTTGGTGTTACTTTCAAGGGTAAAGCTGCGATAATTTGGACATCCTCAGCTGCTCCAAACCTGTATTGATGAACCTTGTCTTCACTGGTGTCCTTGTAGTAATGATCTTTCCACAATAGTCACTAAACAAACAAAAAACTCAAAGAAGTACTGATTTTGGAAATCAGAAAGCAAAACAGAAATTGCTGGAAAAACTTAGCAGGTCTAGCAGTATCTGTAGGAAGAAAACAAAGTGAATGTTTCAGGTAAGTGACTGTTGAGGTTGGTTGGCTCGCTGAGCTGGTTTATTGTGCTGCAGCCGTTTCGTTACCGTGCTTGGTAACATCCTTGGTGCAGCCTCTGATGAAGCGTCGGTGTTTTTTCCTACCTGACTTTTAAACTCGAGGGTCTGTTGTGATGGATTGCCTCACTTCCGGGTTTCCTTCGTAGTGAAATGTATATGGGGTTGAGTTCAATGTGTTTTTTAATAGCCTGCTTCGTGGAGTGCCGTGCTTCCAGGAATTCTCGTGCTTTTCTCTGCCTAGCCTGCCCCAGGATCTTGGTGTTGTCCCAGTTGAAGTCATGGCTCTCCTTGTCCTTGTGGATTGAGATGAGTGAGTATTGGTTGTGACTTTTTGTAGCTACAAAAAAGATACGACCAGTACATAGTCGTCTCAATCCACATGGACAAGGAGAACCACGACTTTGACTGAGACAACACCAAGAATCCTGGGACAGGCTAGGCAGAGACAAGCACGAGAATTCCTGGAAGCACGGCACTCCACGAAGCAGGCTATTAAAAAACACATGGAGTTCGACCCCATATACATTCAGCAACGGAAGAAACCCAGAAGTGAGGCAATCCGTCGCAACGGATCCCAGAGTTTAAAAGTCAGGTAGGAAAACACAGCAATGCTTCATCAGAGGCTACACTGAGGATGTTACCAAGCACGGTAACAAGACGTCTGCGGAACAATAAACCAGCTTGGCGAGCCAACCAACCAACCTCAACACCCACAACCCGAGCTACAGATCTACTCCAAAACCTTGGAGGTTAGTGACTGTTCTGAAGAAGGGTCTCTGACCCAAACTACTAACTCTGCTTTTTCTCCACAGATGCTGCTAAATCTGAATGTTTCCAGCAATTTCCGTTTTTGTTTCCTCAATGGTGTTTGGCAGACGATTCTCATCCAGTGACAAAGAAATAGCGATAAATGTTTGGGTTAGGATGGAAGGGAACTTGGTGGTGATAGTCCTTCTGCAATACTTCTGTTGATGTGACAGCTAATGGGGATTGCAGTGATGTTGAAGTTAGTTTGGTGAGTTGTTGCAGTGCAGACTGTAGGTTGTACGCATTATGCGAGGCAAGCATTGAGAATCCAGTTCACTTCACACTTACAGATGGGGGAGCAGCTTTGAAGGAGTCAAAAGGAGTTGCAAGGTGTCTTGAGCTCATATATCTGATCCTGTTCAGCCTCTAGCCTCTGACAGACTCAACATGTTGGATTGGGTGTGTGGGTTCATTAGTGATGAGACCATTGAAAGTCAAAGGGACATATCTGGGATTTCACCTGTTGAAGGTGATTATTATGTGACATTTCTGTCACACAAGTTGGGGTGGCATGGTGGCTCAGTGGTTAGCACTGCAGCCTCACAGCGTCAGCAACTCGGGTTCGATTCCATCCTCGGGCGAGTGTCTGTGCAGAGTTTGCACGTTCTCCACCTGTCTGCGTGGATTTCCTCTGGGTGCTCCGGTTTCCTCCCACAGTCCAAAGATGTGCAGGCTAGATGAATTGGCCATGCTAAATTGCATGTAGTGTTCAGGGGTATGTGGGTTATAGGGGGATGGGTCTGGGTGGGATGCTGCAAGGGGCGGTGTGGACCTGTGGGCTGCAGGACCTGTTCCCACACTGTAGGGAATCTAATCTAATCAAATGTGACCTGCACTTTTCTGCCCATGTCTGAATGTTACCCAGGTCATGCTGCAGGCCATAGCCGACTTTGTCATTATCAGAAAAGTTGTGTATGTAGTAGGAAGTAAATTAATTAAAACATTTAAGATGGACTGAAGATCCTTATTCTGATAGTAATATTCTGAGTCCAAGATCGGCCTCTAACAATCATGATTATCTTCCTTCAACCATTGCAGTGTGCCTTGGACACCAGTTTATTTTTGTGAAATCATTTTTGGTTAAACAGTGCCTTAATGTCGAAAAAAGTTACTCATCCTATGGCATAATATTTTTTATATTAGCTTGTAGAAAACTGGTCTGCCTTTGTAAACCTTCACTGGTGTAAATTTGACTGAACTCTGTTATATATTTTTGTGGGATCTTTTGTCTGTTTCCATCCAACCCATGTTTCAACTGCATAGTATGAATGTAGCTTGAATAAATTGCTCTTAAAGACCTGAATCTGCTAGCAGGACAAATGTAGAAATGTTTCAGGGTACATCTTCAGGTGACACAGTGAGCTGTCTTGAATATATGTCACTTCTTTCTTACTGTGTCAATACATTGGAACACCATATCCCATTATGGGTGCATCATCGCATTGTAACTGCATCAATTCAAAGCTACGCACCACTTTCTTGTTATGAACTGTGTATACAATCAACCCTGATGGTTATATCTAGCGAACATATTTCTTAAAAAGAATGGTTTATGTCATTCATGTGTGACTCTTTGACAGCATTTGATAAATATTTTAAAAACACATTAAATGGTTATGGTTAGGTTGCCATATGTCTCCATATTTACAGTTGCACTCCACTTTGATTCCAGAGCAGATTCACCTTTTCTGAATAGCTATCTTAAAAGTATGAGTGATGGAATTACCAGTAATGAAGCGTACTTTTGTGCAGCTATAGCTGATGAATACAGGGTATTTTTTTGCAGGTCATTTGGTTTCCTTATAATGTTACATGTAACATTATATTTGGTTTACATATTTATCATATTGTTACTTTTTGATGCTCACAGTCAGAAAGTGGAGGCGGCAGAGTCAATTGGGATCCCAGGGACAATGGCAGGTTGAGGTTGGGGAAACATCATCTGGAACATTCGGAAGCTTAGAACAGCAGCTGATACAGGAGAATAGCAGCAATGTAAGTGGATTTAATTCTCTGAAGTAGGTATGTGAACTTTAATGATGTAAGAGTGTACATTCCTTCTTGTATTTAAAAAATGCTATTTACCTGTCTCCCAACATGATAAATATATTGTCGTGAAGTCCACCGATATGTTTACATTTTATGTATGATTTTTATATTTTGTTGCAGCCTATTTTCACAAGGAAAGACACCAAGACAAGCTTCCAGTGGAGAATCCGAAATCTGCCATACCCCAGAAAAGTCTACAGTGCCACAATTGACCCAGAGCAGAGATGTTGCATTGTGAGAACATCAAACAAAAAGTAATTCTGTTTCTCAGTTCTGAGTTAAATGTTCTATGCGGGGCTATTTCTCTTTCTTGAGAAACCTGTGTACCAGTTGTGAGATTACATTATTTTTATTTTGATTTTCCAACGTTTGTTTTTTTTTTCTCCTTGTTTTCACATAAAGGATTTCTTTTGTCAGTTGCTGTCCTTTCACGAGCCTTTCTTCGGCAGTGCTAATTCTGATAGAGTATGAGTTCCATGACTGCAGTCTGTTTCCATGACCTCATCCATAACCCATTCTTCATGAGTGAATCCATGGATTTGCTTTTGGACTCCAAAGCTGTTTTGTACTGATGGAGTGCCAGAGGGATTAATGTAGCCACATGAAGCAAGAGAAATGTTTCATTTATTTTTGATTGAGGAGAGACTGAGCATATATTTGGTGGAGTTTGTTAGAAAAGAGGTGGGATCTTATTAAAATGTATAAGACTGTGAGGAAGTTTAGATGCTGAGATGTTTCATGTGGAAATCTGAAATCAGGCTCAGTTCCAAAATAACTGGCCTCTCATATAAGACCGGGGCAGGTGGGATCCCAGGGACAATGGCAGGTTGAGGTTGGGGAAACATTATCTGGAAAATTCGGAAGCCTGGAGCAACAGCTGATACAGGAGAAAAGCAGCAATGTAAGTGGATTTAAACAACGAGCATAAATGATGTGCCCAAATTCTCTGAATTAGGTATGTGAACCTCAATGATATTCTGGTCGGTAGGGCTATGCCACAAGACCCTTATAACCAAGGTTTCAATTCCACATTTGTTAATAAATTGAATTTAAATTCCACTAGTTGCCATTGTCGGATTTTAAACTATTCCCAGAATGTTAGTTTGAACACACCAGTGAGGATGTCACAATGCTATCATTTCCCAATAATCTCCTACTTAATCGTTGCATCTTTCAACAACTCCCTTAATATTGATTCCTTTGGTTCCCTTTTTAAAAAGATACTTTTGTGAAATAATTTGTTTGTGGGTTCATGGCTTACTCCAGAGTGCTGAATACAAGTGAGTATGAATCTTCTGTGCAGTTGTGGAAGGGTCTGCTGTCAAACCAAGACTGTATCTGCTCCTGATTAGATTTCAGAATTTCCAGTGCTCTATTTGAAGAGTTTCCAGGAGTTACACCGGTGTCCTGTTGAATATTGATCATCAGAAAGATTTTATGCATATTATCTTATTAATGCTCAAGAACTTGCTATGTATAAATTAGTGGCTAAATTTCTTATTAGTGACTACACTTCAAGAATAGTTCATTAACTGAGGTACTTTGGAGACATCCTAAGCACATGAAAAGTGTAAATTACACTAGTTTCTGTATTTATTTGTATGGCTAAAGCTTTTGTTACGAACAAAGTATAGGACTGAAACTGACCTGAGTTTCCTCTTGCTCTGTCCAGGTATTATAAGAGATTTAACATTCCAGACATGGATCGGTGTGGATTGCCCTTGGATGGTTCAGCTCTTAGTTTCACACATGCTAACAATACCCTCATCATCACAGTAAGTCCATTCAAAAGTTGGGCAGTTAGGATTTCTATTTCGTATGCTTTTGAGATTAGAGCACCACTTACAAGGTCAACTGTCCTTGAAGGTGGTGGTGAGCACCTTTCTTGAACTTCTGCAGTGCTTGGAATGTAGTTATACCCATGGTGCTGTGAGGTAGTTTCAGGAATGACCCAGCAACAGTGAAGGAACCACAATATATTTGAAAGTCAGGATGGTGCATGGCTTGGAGAGGAACGTGAAGTGGCTTTGAAGAAACTATGGCGATTTGATGCAGTTGATAGTTAAGTAAGGGAAACATTTTCCTCCCAGAAGACACGTGGGTTTTTTAAGTCCTTTATTCATTCTTGGGATGAGGGCATTACTGACTAGGCAGCATTTATTGCCCATTCTTATTTGCCCAGAAGGCAGTTAAGGGTCAGCCACATTGCTCTGAGTCTGGAGTCACATGTAGGACAAACCAGGTAAGGATGGCAGTTTCCTTTCGGTTTTTCCAACAATTGACAATGGATTCATGGTCATTATTAGATTGTGAATTTTATTATTTTTATTGAAATGGAATCCCACCATCTGCCACGGCAGGATTTTAACCTGGGTCCCCAGAACATGAGCCGAGTCTCTGGATGAATAATCCAGCGAAGATAATACCACCACCTCCCCTATTGAGAATGTCAAGAATGATAAAGCTGTAGATGGCTCTGGCTGTGCTTAAGATTGAGAGCAGAGAAACTGCAACAGATACATGGTTGACATATTATATTTTCAAATACTTTATACACATTAACTGAAATTTCTATTCACCCCTCAGTACCAAAAGCCGAGAGAAATTTTGCAGCTGGAACAGGAAGTTCTGCGGGAGCTGAAGAACGTGAAAGTGGCTGAAGATGGAGATGTCGAATGTAAAACGCAGTGAACCTGAACACTGTCTAAAATACTCTAAATCAATGCTGCAAAGCCGAAATCCTACTTTAGTAGATGCTAGTGATGGCGAAAATAGGCTGTCTCAAGGATTTGAATGCCTTTGTGGCATTTATGCTGCTAACTGTGAAGCCCTGTGGCCCAAATTTCAGTATATTGGATGATGTATTGTCGTGAGTGGGGTTGAAATTAAGTCACAAATGAAATGGGAAAAGCAGAATGTTACTGGTTTTGGAGAGGTGTAAAGTTCAGTCATGAAATATACAGTTTACATTTAATCTGCAAAGTGTGATCTCTTAACCCTGAGAGGAACTCTCTCTACTGATTTCTCTCTCCTGGGAGCCCCTGGTTGCCTAACTGTGGAAGAGGGATGTAGAGTTAGCAGAGAACAATAAACACTGTCCTCCGAATTTTCCTCTAACCATTTAATGTCTTGGCTGCTTTTAACTGAACAATTATTCACTTTTTCCCCAAGTTTCAGAATATGTGTGTGTGGGTTGGTGGAACAGGCCTGACTGTCTGAAAGGGCTTGGTTGGCACACACTATCTTGTATAACACGGGGAAGAAAATAAGACATTAATCCTCCTGTTAATGATCAAGTTGCATAACTCCTCTAATTCCAGTACATCCAGTAACTAAAGGATTTAATTTTATACATTGGAGATTCACCCTGTGATGATGCAGTTAGGTCAGTTTTTGATTTTTGCCTTTGCACATTTATGTAAATGGTTGCAGATGTTTCTTCTAAGAACAATAGGATCTAGGAGCAGAAATTAGCTATTTGGCCCAACAGGTCTGCTCCAACATTTGATCACGGCTGATATGTTTCTCAATACTATTCTGCCTTCTCCCCGTAACCCTTGATCCACTTCATCCTAAACTCCATTGAGTACAGAACCAGAGTCCTCATATGAAAAGCCCTTTATGCCTAGGATCATCCTACAAACCTCCTCTCCAAGCCTTGCACATTCTTCCTTAAATTCTGGCATTCAAAATTGCTCACAATATTCTAATTTTTTTTTTAAAAACAGCCTCACTACATCCTTGCTCTTGTATTCTTTCCCTCAAAATGAATGCCGACATTGCATTTCCCTTCCTAACTACCAGCTCTACCTGCATGCTAACCTTAAGAGAATCCTGGATTAGAACACCTAAGTCCCTTTGTGCTTCAGATTTCTGAAATCTTTCACTGTTTAGAAAATAGTCTACACATCTATTTTTCCTACCAAAGTTCATAATCTCACTTTCTTAGCTGTCCCAGTCTTGTCAAACTGGGTGATCTTTCAACTTATCAGTCTCAGTGAGGTTATAACTGATCTTAGCCCCAACTCCCATTGACAACACAATATAGGATAAAATGTAGGATTTAAAGTGACGCACACATTTTACTGCGTTCTGAATTAAAATCTTTAAAAGTCACATTTTTGCTCAAACTGAAAGTGATGTGCACAAGGTAAGGTTTTCCTCCGGTTCTATCACTTCACAGAAAATCAAACCTCCTGTTTTTCCAAACAGCATCCAGTAGTTCAAGGTCTGACCCTCAAATCACCCTGGCAATTAATTCCAGCTGTTTATTAACACAACACTTAAGTTCTAGGCTTACTTTTTATAACCCAGGTCCTTTGCCCTCATCCTACTATTTCTAAAGTGTTGTTCTGCATTTCAACCTGGGATATAGTTTTGAATCAAGATTTCACTGATTTCCATTTTGTTACCTGGTGCACAAGTCTGAAATAAGTGTCCAGAATTAATGTGAGCTGCCTACATCTGCCAGTGAGTCCTTGGCCATAGCTGTGGTCCTCTGCCATCGACTCCAGAAAGCGCAAATAATTCAGTAACACTGATGTAAGTGGTTTAAAGAAAGGCTGAACTGAATAATTAACCATTGTTGGGGGCAGTGCAGAGAGAACTTTTAGTTCAAAAGATTTTAGGGAGCTTTACTCTTTATCTGACCCATTGCGACATCTGACCAAGGAGTGCTTAATGGGACAGCATTGCTCTGTGGTAGGGTACAGGCATTTACAGGGCATTGGTACTTCAATCAGGAAGCTGCTATTATTGTTTGAAGGGGCACGGGACCCAAAATGTTAACTCTGACTTTTTCTTCACAGATGCGGAGCTTTTCTAGCAACTGCTGTTCTAGAAGCTATTATTTACCTTAAGTCTTGCAGGGCTAATTAGGAATGAGCAATAAATGTTGGCCTGACACCCACATGCTGAGCCATGAATTTTAAAAAAAGTCCAAGTCTTGTTCACAAGGAGCAAATGGACAAAAAGATAGGAGCAGGAATCCAGGTGGATTCTTCTTTCCATCTTCTATGAAGCAACAATGAGTGACTCTCTGAGCTTCGAACGAAGTGGTGAAGCAATGGCCTTATCTGTCTGCTTAGAAACTTCTCCAGCCAGCATCTTAACAGCGGAAATTTCTTAAAGGCTAATGGTCCGATGTTCCTCCCTGAAATGCCAGTGGTAAAAACTAATATTAATGATGATCTTTCAGTTGGTGTTTGTGGGATCTTGCTGTTTGGAAAGTTTGCCTTCATATCTGAAGCATTGGATCATTGAGAGACAAGGTTAGTATCCAGTTGAACAAAGATTTTTGCTTTCAACCATCACAACATCACTACAACTACTTCAGGCAAGGTTAATAATAGGAATCAGTTGACTTATTACACATTAACAGATAAGTCGTAAAATTTATTGCAAATAAAGGAATCTTCCTCTATTTAAAAACAAAAATGCGATTCTTTAAGGGATTGCGGCATTGGATGTGAATGAGTAATTCCTGTCTCAAAGTAGCAACTGACAACATGTCGACTTCTGATGTGCAGTATTGGGATCCCTGGTATTTGGTATTCTCATCCATTTATTTCCCGTG
The DNA here is from genome assembly GCF_030684315.1 of Stegostoma tigrinum. Taxonomy (NCBI): domain Eukaryota; kingdom Metazoa; phylum Chordata; class Chondrichthyes; order Orectolobiformes; family Stegostomatidae; genus Stegostoma; species Stegostoma tigrinum. The sequence continues at coordinate 14,354,292 of NC_081373.1, forward strand.
CTGTTGGTCACAGATTGTAAAATCCAACATGTAAAGCGCATGGGCCAAGACACTGTAGAGATGTGAGGTAGTAAATCGGAGGCAGTAAACAGGGCTGCTGCTGCTGGGGGAGGAGAGGAAAAAAACCTGGAGGAAAAGGAAACAAAGCATTGATTAGTTCCACAACCTGCCTTTGCTGTTATTTGCACAGGAAACGCTGCAGTACACTAAAGCTAACGGACCGTTAGGACAATCTCCTGTTTCAACCTTTATGTTTGCTGCCCTCTGCTGGAATACCAGAATCTCAATAACACTTCTCAATCTCTTATTTTTCACAGGAGACTGGATATTGATCAACTATAGTGAGTGCCTGATTAACAGTGGCTATATTTTGTATGAAGAGCAAATTTCAGACAGGTGTTGATGTAATAGCAATATTTCAGCAATACATTAGCTTCATTGGCTTATTTGTAGGGCTCAACCAGAAAGAAGGACTGGGCAGATTGAGCTAGAAAAGGTGACCTGTAAAGCGTTTTGATGGTAGACATGAAAATATTTTTACGTGCAAGCAAGTCCAAAACTAGGGGCCGTAAACATCAGGTTTTTTTTTCATGGGGTGTGGGTGTCACTGGTATTGTTCGGCACAACATTGTGGGCCGAAGGGCCTGTACTGTGCTGTACTGTTCTATGTTCTATTGCTCATTTTTTAAAAATGTACTTGAATGGATGGCTTGCTAGGCTATTTCCAGAAAATAGCTAAAAGTCTACTACATTGCTGTAGTCACATTTCGGCCAGGTCAGGTAAAAGAAAATTTCCTCCCCTAAAAGATATTACAGAACCAGACAAGTGCTTATGATAATCAGTATTCCTCATTCCTCGAACTTTCAATTTCACATCTTCATTAAATTTCCACCTCCAAGTGTAGTAGAATTTAAATTTGTATCCCCAGAGCATGCCACCATCTCCTGAACATCATGAAATAATCTAATTGGAGTTTCAAATAAAGCTTCTTTACTCAGAGTCATACAATGTGCGTCTCACTTCTAGAGGGAGGAAACTGAACCCATGCTGTTGGTCAGAGATAAGGGAAACTGCAGATGCTGAAGAATCCAAGATAACAAAGTGTGAAGCTGGATGAACACAGCAGGCCAAGCAGCATCTCAGGAGCACAAAAGCTGACGTTTCGGGCCTAGACCCTTCATCAGAAAGGAGGATGTGGAGAGGGTTCTGAGATAAATAAGGAGAAAGGTGGAGGCGGACTGAAGATGGATAGAGGGGAAGATAGGTGGGGAGGGGATAGGTCAGTCCGGGGAGGATGGACAGATCAAGGAGGCGGGATGAGGTTAGTAGGTGGGAAATGGAGATGTGGCTTGAGGTGGGAGGAGGGGATAGGTGAGAGGAAGAACCGGTTAGGGAGGCAGGGACAAGCTGGGCTGCTTTGGGATGCAGTGGGGGAAGGGGAGATTTTGAAGCTTGAGAAGTCCACATTGATACCATAGGGCTGCAGGGTTCCCAAGCGGAATATGAGTTGCTGTTCCTGCAACCTTTGGGTGGCATCATTGTGGCACTGCAGGAGGCCCATGATAGACATGTCGTCTATGGAATGGGAGGGGGAGTTAAAATGGTTCGCGACCAGGAGGTGCAGTTGTTTATTGCGAACTGAGCGGAGGTGTTCTGCAAAGCGGTCCCCAAGCGTCCGTTTGGTTTCCCCAATGTAGAGGTAGCCACACTGGGTACAGTGGACACCTGCACATCTGCCACTGTGGTATTCTGTATCCACTGTACCCGGTGTGGCTTCCTCTACATTGGGAAAACCAAGCGGAGGCTTGGAGGCCGCTTTGCAGAACACCTCTGCTCGGTTCGCAATAAACAACTGCACCTCCTGGTCGCGAACCATTTTAACTCCCCCTCCCATTCCTTAGACAACATGTCCATCATTGGCCTCCTGCAGTGCCATAATGATGCCACCTGAAGGCTGCAGGAACAGCAACTCATATTCCGCTTGGGAACCCTGCAGCCCAATGGTATCAATGCGGACTTCACCAGCTTCAAAATCTCCCCTTCCCACACTGCATCCCAAAACCAGCCTAGCTCGTCCCTGCCTCCCTAACCTGTTCTTACTCTCACCTATCCCCTCCTCCCACTTCAAGCCGCACCTCCATTTCCCACCTACTAACCTTATCCCGCCTCCTTGACCGGTCTGTCCTCCCTGGACTGACCTATCCCCTCCCCACCTCTACTCTCCTCTCCACCTATCTTCTCGTCAATCCATCTTCAGTCCGCCTCCCCCTCTCCCCGTCCCCTTCTCCGATGAAGGGTCTAGGCCCGAAACGTCAGCTTTTGTGCTCCTGAGATGCTGCTTGGCCTGCTGTGTTCATCCAGCTTCACACTTTGATACCATACTGTTGGTGTCACTCTGCATTGCAAATAAGTCACCTAGCCATTTCAGCGAACCGATTCAACATCTGAGGATACAATGAAGGACCCTCTTCCTCAGTTGAGACATGGTGGCCCTCACGTTAAATCACCACTAGTCATTTCTCTCTTAAGAGAGAGCAGCTTATGAAATATTAGAACTGTGGTGAATTTGCCAGAAGGAGTAACTGAAGTGAGTGGATAGGTGTACAAAATAGTGCTATGGGGATCTTTTACAACTACCTAAGGAGGCAAGTGGGGCCTCGGTTTACAATTAATTTGAAAGATAACAGCAAAACAGCTTCATCAGTGCTTGACAAAGTGCCAAGTGGATTATGTGCTGAAGGGTCTCAAGTAAGACTTGAACCCACGATCCCATTAACGCAAGAAAGAGAGTGTTATCTGACAAAATGGCATTTGGGATAAAGCACCAATGGATGGTCAGTACTCTTAGAAAAGGTGGTGATAGAGTGCTGGAAACCAAAGAAAATTAACATTCTTAGCATAAACTGGACCAACCTTACCTGTAGACTCTTTGTCTGCCTCTTGTCCCAGAGACGCACAACACCATAGCGGGACGAGCCACTGGCAATCATGAAATTTCCATCTGTCTGTAAGCAGTACAATGCACTGTCATGAGGTTCTTCCCATTCCATCACACTGCGTCTGCAACAGAAGAGACAGATTAGAACAGCAATTGCATGGCATCTAGTACTGACAGAAGAGATGGCAAAACTGATCTCATAAGCACCACATGTTCTTGTAAGCACCCAAAATACACCACTGCTGTTTGACACAATGTATTTATGAACAGTGAATAAAAGATAGGAAAGAGTAAAGGGAAAGGGAGGCGTTGGGAAAGAAAAAATAACAAACAAGATGAGCAAGTTTTTAATGTGGTTTCTGAAGGAAAATACAAAGGGTTGATGAGAGGTCTGGGCTTTTGGGAGAAAGAATGAGCTTTCATTCCCATAGTGATTTTCACTACTTTGGGACATCACAAAGTGCATTTCAATTTAATAAGTACTTTTCTGAAGCACATCATTGTTGTAATGTTGAAAGCTTGCCAGCAAAAGTATGCTCAAGATCTCACAAATGACGATGCCATAATGGTAATCTTTTGATTATGTTTTTCGAAGGATAATTTCTGGCCCAGGGTACTCTATGCATCTTCCTTCAGTCTAACAAAAACCATTCACCATTACTCTGTTTCCTGTCACTTAGCCAACATGCTTTTACTTCATAGGGTTCAGCTTTGCAGGGATGTATCTTATGTGGCACTTTATTAAAACTGTTTGGAAATCCATAAGCTTCATGCAAACCATAATCCCACTATGAATCAATGAACTACTGATTCTCTACTAAAGTAATTCTCTCTCTCATCAAGGGCAATCAGGACTTGGATGACAAATTCTGGCTTTGTAAGCGATGGCCATGCCGTGTACAATTTTTTTTAAAAAGTTCCTTCCTCCTCCACTCACCTTCAAACATTTAATTCCATTTCTCAACAGACATCAATCCAAGTCTTTTCAACAATGATGACTAATGCAAGTCCCATACCTGAGCTACATTTGGCCCTTGTGCTTGTTGTCCAGGGTTGGTAGCTGTTTTATGATTCACCTCACATGTTTCATTGTTTTAAGCTCCTGTGTTATGGGCGGGCACAGGGATTTGCAGAGGTGGACGATCATAATCATATAGTAGGGAGGGTAGCCACTCACCTCAACATGCCTATGCCAGCTCTTTGAAAGAGCTTTTCAATTAGTTTCTCTCCTTTGCACTTTCCATTAATTTTTTTCCCATTTCACACAATTGTCCAATTCACTTTTGAAAGATATTACTAAAATCTGCTGTCACTACCCTTTCCACTAGCACATTCCAGATCCCAACTCCTTGTTTTGTCATGAGGAAGATAGTATTGTGACTTTGTGGGGTGAGTGTGTGTGTGTACGTATGTTTGCTTGTTTGTTTAGGAGTGTATGGAAGGAAATGAACAGCAAATATGTATAATGAAAACCACTGGCAGTATAAGGCAGCTCACCGATTCAAACTATCTCAGTGTTGATGAAGACAGCCTCATTAACTTGGAGGAGTCAGCTGACAGTGCAGTACAGTCATGGGATCACTACTGTGTTTACTATGAATGCTGGAGATGAAATGAGTATCACGAGAGCTGTGGACTATGCAAGAAACCATTAAAAAGCTGCTTTCTGAGTCCATTAAAGCATTCTCAACCAGGGATAGTCTAATTAATTTCCTTGCTGTGTTTATTCATTCATCCCCAGAATGTAAGCATCAATAGCAAGATCAGCATTTATTGTCTGTCCTTAATTGTCCTCTTTAAGGTGGCGGTGAGCTGCTTCTTGAGCCACTTGCAGTCCATTTGTAAGCACATCCACAATGCTGTCAGCAAAGGAGTTCCAGGATTTTGGCTCAGGAACAATGAAGGAATAGCCAATAGACTTCGAAGTCACAAGGGTGTGTGGCTTGGAGGCTTTAAACCTGTAAGTCCCAGCCCAGCTCTTAATCTGTTTTACGAATCTCTCAGATGCATCTGGAAGTAAAATCAATTGTCACAAATGTGTCATAATCTTCAACTTTAAAAAAATGCACAATTTCATCAGTAGGGAAAAACTGAGGCACATCAAATGCTGATATCCTATTTTTAATCTGTGATCTCACCAGAACAGTGGTAGGATGGCTGTAAACTTTCCCATGAATAACATGCACAGGAGTTCTTGCTAGGAAGTGCTTGGGTGGATATTAGAATGAGGACTCACCTCTGACACTCACCTAATTAAAAGGCTATCCACTATGCGAATAACTACTGAGTGGGCTATTGAGGTTAAGCTATTGAGACAATAGTCAAGTTCATTGTTCCCTTAAACCTATCCAGCTATAATTTCTGAGATAGTTGGAACTGCAGATACTGGAGAATCTGAGATAACAAGGTGTAGAGCTGGATGAACCCAGTAGGCCAAGCAGCATCAGAGGAGCAGGAAAGCCGATGTTTTGGGCCTAGACCCTTCTTTAGAAAATCACAAATCATTAAGCTATAATTTATCTTTCTCTCATACCATCCTTTTGCGTACTCTGCATATTTGGCTGTGCCCTGGAAACCGTGGTGGATACATAAGCTTTCAGAATGTGAGTAGGCTTTCTGGCAATTATCACTTTACAAGAAGGGCAAGTGTGACAGCGTGGGGTGGAAACCCCCAGACTGCCAAGAACAATTTTCCCTCAAATCAACTGTTTGACCTTTGGCCATTCACTCCAACGCTTGGGACCTTTGGTCATTTGAAACTAGCTTGTAAAAAAAACAAGAGCAAAGGGCTCTGCTGTTCGATTGGCGCAGCCATGCCAATCTTCTTTGCAATTACTGAATATGGTTCTACTGCCTTCTGAAGAAAGTCAGAGAGATTAGCATCACTCATTAAGAAATGCATTTCTCATATCTCATTCTGGACCACTTTCAGAACATTTCTTTTTAAATAATGATGCATATCTTCAAAATAAAAACAGGATTTGGATGATGCTAACAATAACAGCATTTGTTGTCCCGACTTCGTTGGTTTTACAAGTTGATAAAGACTAACATCTTGCAGTCTAGCTGATACAGTTACTCTTGTAGTGCTGTTAGAGAGTGATTCAAGGCCCTAACCCAGTGAAGATGAATGAAGGTGGAGGTGGTGATATCCCACACATATGCTACCCTTGTTGTTCTCGGCAGATGGTTACCTCCACAAAATTGCCCAATTCTGCACCTGCCTCTGTTAATTGATAGCTGAAACCCTCATACATCCCTTGCTATCAAGATATAATTGTTCCAATGAACTTCCAAATTCTATACCCTCCCTGCAAATTTAAACTTACTCATAATTTTGCTGCCAATGTCCTAATTCCCATCAAGTCCCATTTGTCCATCACTCCTGTATATACCAATTTGACTCCCAGTTTTGCAAATTTAGTACTTTGATTTTAAAATCACTCACCCTTCTTTGTAAATTTCTCCAGCCTTAAGACGTCCTGAGATATCTATGCTCTGCCAACGCAAGTCTCTTCAGAATCCCTGAATACGACCAATCCAAGAATGTGGCCATGTTTTCAGCTGCCTAGACTCCAAGCCTTGGAATTCACTCCCTAAATCCCTAGACCCCCTTTCCTCCTTAAAGACACTTCTTAAAACCTACTTCATCCGATCACGTTGCTCTGTGTTAAACTTTGTTTGGTAATGTTTGTTGAATGCCAGGAATGCTTTATTATGTTAAGGGTGCTATACATAACCAGGTCATTTCTGTTGTTGTTTACATGGTTCAATTAAAGCAGCCTTGGTAAGTTTCTCCAAGAGACCTCGTAGACGCAACACACTGATGCGGTGAGAGTGCAATGTTGGTGGAAGGAGTGGGTGCTCAAGGTGCCGAATGGAATGCCAATCAAACAGATTACAGAACTGTTACAGTACAAAAGGAGGCCATTTGGCCCTTTGAGCCTGCAGTGGTTCTATTAATTACTGCCAATCTACTCCTATTCCCCCATATCCTTGCACATTACTTCCATCCAAACAACAATCCAATGCCATTGCGAATGCCTCAATTACACCTGCCTCCACCACTTTGCCAGGTGGTGTATTCGTTACCCTAAGTATATGATGTATGAAACCATTTCCTCTCATGTCACTCTTGGGTCCCCTAGCAGAGACATTTGTATTACCTATAGCCATGGAAGAGGTGCCAGAGGAATGTTGCGCCTTTAATTAAAGAAGAATGTAAACAGAAGCCTGGGAACTACAGACTGGTGAGTCTGACATCAGCGGTGGATAAATTGTTGGAGGTAATTTTGAGAGAGAGGATTTACATCCATTTGGAGAGGCAAGGACTGCTTAGGGTAGTCAGCATGGCTTTGTGCGTGGGGAAGCGTGTCTCACAAACTTGATTGACATTTTTTTGAGGATGTAACCAAAAAGATTGATGAGGGCAGAGTGGTAACACTATCTACATGGTCTTTTGTAAAGCCTTTGACAAGGTACCTTATAGTAGACTATTTAGCAAGGTTAGATCACATGGAATACACAGAGAACTAGCAATACGGATACAGAACTGGCTCGAAAGTAGGAGACAAGAGTGGTGGTGGAGGGTTGTTTTCTGGCCTGGAGGCGAAGACCAGCAGAGTTCTGCAGAGATTGGTGCTGGGTCCACTGTTGTTTATCATTTAAATAAACGATTTGGATGAGAATTTAGGAGGCATGTTAAGTAAGTTTGTGGATGACACCAAAATCAACAGTGTAGGTGGTTATCTGATATTACAAAGGGATCAATTGGGCCAATGGGCTGAGGAGTAGCAGATGGTTTAATTTGGATAAATGTTAGGTATTGCATTCTGGTAAAATGAACACAGGGCAGGACTTATGCAGTTAATGGCAGGCCCTGGATAGTGTTGTCAGAGGAACCTAGGGGTTCAGGTACATAGTGTTTTGAAAGCTGAATCACAGTTAGACAGGATGTTTAAGAAGGCATTTATCACACTTACCTTCATTGCTTATACCAATGACTTTAGGAGTTGGGACATCATGTTGAGGTTGTACAAGACATTTGTGAGGGCACCTTTGGAGTACTGTGTACAGTTCTGGGTGCTCTGCTATTGGAAGGAAATTATTAAACTGGAGAGCATTTCAGAAAATATTTACCAGGATGTTAACGGGACTGGAGGGCTTGAGTTGTAAGGACAGGCTGGAGCATACAAGATTGACAGGTGAGCTTATAGGAGTTTATAAAATAATGAGGAGTATAGAAAGAGTAAATGGCAGTTGTCTTAACCCTAGGATGGGGGATTTCAACAACAGGGGGCATATTTTTAAAGTGAGAAGAGAAAGATTTTAAAATGACACGTAAGGCAAATCCTTTTACACAAGAGGATGGTTCGCGTGTGGAATGAACTTCCGGAGGAAGTGGTGGATGTGGATACAATTACAACTTCTAAAAGACATTTGGATAAGTACATGAACAAGAAAACTTTGGAGGGATATACTCCAGGAGGAGACAGGTAGGACCAGTTAGTTTGTGATTATGTTTGGTGTGGACTGGTCGGAATGAAGTGTGCGATTCTATGAGGGGTATAGATAAGGTGAATAGGAAAGGTCTTTTCCCTGGAGGCTGGGGTGTTCAAAACCAAAGGGGCATATTTTTAAGCTGCAAGAAGAAAGATTTAAAACGGACCTGAGGGGCAACTTTTTCACAGAGTGGTTTGGATGTGGAATGGACTGCCAGAGGAAGTGGTGGATACAGGTACTGTTATAACCATTAAAATTCAGTTGGACATGTACGTGAGCAGTAAAAATTTAGAGGGGTATGAGCCAAGTGCAGACAAGTGGGATTAGTTTGGCTTGGGAAACTTGATTGGCATGGACATGTTGGATCAAAGGGTCTGTTCTCATGCTGTATGACTCTATGCTGCACTTTCACATCACTTTAAATCCACACGCTCTCATTCTTTTTCTCTTTTGAATGGGAACAATGTTTTCCTATCTACTCTGGAATACTTTGAACTGATTGACAATCAGTTCCTTTAGTGTTGTTGGAGGTGAATTCATCCAAGCAAACAAAGAGTATTTCCTCATTTCACATGATGGTGGAGTGACTTTGCAAAATCAAGAGGTGAGTCATTTGTCACAGAATGCGATGCTTCTGACCTGTTCAATATGGGCAAATTCCAGCTTTTACTATGCAGTGGAAAGGAGTAGGGAGCCAATACAGAACATCACTTCATCATAGCTATCTAAACAGGCAGAAAGACTCTGGTTCAAGCTTGGTCTGTGTTTTGTCAGAGATTTGAAATAAGTTGGGTAGTAAGGAACACTACACTGGATCCTCCATGTCATCAACCGTCTCTATCTCTGCAATGCCTCCCAGCTCTGCATACTGTCAAGATTTCTCTACTCCTGTACTAGGTCCTCTTTCATCATCACAATCCCCATTGCCCAATCAGTGGTAAACATGATTTCAGCGCCTGGGCCGTAAGCTCTGAATTCCATCCACAAACCTCTCTGATTCTCTTCTCCTTTCAGATAGTCTTTCAAATTCAACTCAATAAACACTCGATCACCTGGACTTATGTCTCCTGTGGCTCAGTATCAATTTTACATTGATAATCGTTCCTAATAGATTAAAAGTGATGTACAGTCACAAACTTTGTTGCACCTAATCTCATGCTGCTCCTGCCTTGGGAGTATTTGATGGGGTCATTGTGGAAACAGCTTTACTCTGTATCTAGCCCTGTGCTGTACCTGTCCTAGGAATGTTCGATGACGACAAGTTGAGGATGCTTTACTTACAGTTTACTTTCAGTACAAGAATAGAGTTAACTTTTAGTTCAAAAGGATAGAGAAAGCTTTACTCTTTATTTAACCCTGTGCTGGGAGTGTTCGATAAGGCACTGTGGACAGAGCTTTACACTATATCTAACCCCGGGCTGTTTCTGTCCTGGCAACTTTGAACGGAGACAGTTAGATTCAGAGGAACCCTTAACCTGTGTCTACTCCAGTGCTGTATCTGTTTTGGGAGTATATGCTGGAGACAGTGTAGAGGGTGATTTACTCTGTATCTAACCTGTAACATGCTCTCAGTGTTTTCCATTACCTCACAACCAATATTTGCTAATCTGGTGAACATACCGAAATACTTCAAGCACATTTGTATAATGTCAGCAGTGGGTAAGTTGTTGGAGGAGATTCTGAGAGACAGGATCTGCATGTATTTGGAAAGGCAAGGACTGATTAGGGATAGTCAGCGTGGCTGTGTTTGTGGGAAACTGTGCCTCACAATTTTATTTAATTTTTTAAAGAAGTGGCCAAGAAGATAGATGAAGGCAAAATGGTAGATGTTATCTATATGGACTTCAGCATTGCGTTCCACAAGGTTCTACATGGTAGACTGGTTAGTAAGGTTAGGTCACATGGGATCCAAGAAGAGCTAGCCAATTGAATACAAAATTAGCTTGATGGTGGAGTTGGAAGGTGGTGGTAGGGAGTTGTTCAGACTGGAGGCCTGAGACCAACAGTGTGCCACAAGGATGAGTGCTGGGTCGACTGTTCATCATTTCTCTAAATGATTTAGCTGAGAACTAAGGAAGGATTTTTAGCAAATTTGTGGATAACACCAAAATTACAATGAAGAAGGTTACCTAAGATTACAACGGGATCTTGATCAACTGTGCCAGTTGGTTGAGGAGTGGCAGATGCTGTCTAATTTAAATAAATGCAAGGTGTCGCATTTTGGTAAGACAAACCAGGGCAGGAATTCCACAGTTAGTTAATGGTCAGGCTCTGAGGAATGTTTTCAAACAGAAAGACCTAGGGGTGAATGGTACTTAGTTCCTTGAAAGTGGTGTCATGGTGGTGAAGGCGACATCTGGTTCGCTTGCCTTCATCAGTCAGAGCAGTGAGTACGGAGTTGGGATGCCATATTACAACTGTACAAGACATTGGTGAGGCCACATTTGGAGTACTGCTCACAATTTTGGGTGCCTTTCTGTAGGAAGGATATTATTAAACTTGAGACAGTGCAGAAAAGATTTACAAGGATCTTGCTGGACTGGACGGTTTGAGCTATAGGCAGAGGTGGAAAAGGCTGGGGCTATTTTGCCTGGAACATCGGAGGCTAGTGGTGATCTCATGGAAGTTTATAAAATCATTACAAGCATTGAATAGGGTGAATAGGGTCTTTTTCCTATGGTGGGGGAGTCCAAAACTAAAGGGCACAGATTTAAGGTGAGACAGGAAAGATTTACAAAGGGACTGAGGGGCAACTTTTTCATGCAGAGGTGTGAACAGAATAAGCTGCCAGAGGAAATGGTGGAAGTGGGTACAATTACAACATTTAAAAGGCATCAGGATGGGCAAATGAATAGATAGGGTTTGGAGAGGTACGGGCCAAATCCTGGTAAATGGGACAAGGTCAGGCTGGGACATCTGGTCAGTGCAGATGAGTTGGTCCAAAGGTTCTGTTTCTGTGCTGTGCAAATCTATAACTCTATGGTAGAAGCGAGTAAAAGACATTTTGAAAGCCAGGTGGATAGAAAAGATTTAGTGGGATATGGGCCAAACACAAGCAAATGAGACTTGTTTATTTTAGGAAACTTGATCAGCATGGATGACTTGGACCGAAGGGCCTGTTTCCGTGCTGTATGATACCGTACTGAATCTGTACAATTTTCACAATAATGAATGTGCATTTCCAGCTGTTGCATTAACTTTTATTGCCACAAGATGGCAACAGTATCCCACAGGACAGACATGTTACATTTAAACCGGAGTTGAACTATAGGGTAATAAAATGTGAGGCTGGATGAACACAGCAGGCCAAGCAGCATCTCAGGAGCGCAAAAGCTGACGTTTCGGGCGAAGGGTCTAGGCCCGAAACGTCAGCTTTTGCGCTCCTGAGATGCTGCTTGGCCTGCTGTGTTCATCCAGCCTCACATTTTATTATCTTGGATTCTCCAGCATCTGCAGTTCCCATTATCTCTTGAACTATAGGGTGTTCAGGTGAGCTCGTACCTCTGCACTATCATCTGGCTTTGTTCTGCCATCAGACTCTGCTCATATTTTCTCTCCCTTTGGTGTAACATATCAATTCAGAAAATAATTCTTCCAAATTTACAGTCTTACTTAATAATATTCTCCAGCTCCAATTCAGACATATTCCTTACGAAAGTGCCAATTCCTTAGGACCGTCTCTCAGGGCTCGTTAGTTTGGACCGTGAGAGCAGTCTGCTATCAGGGTTAGAGGCTTCTAAATTCAAACCTTGCTCCAGGGCCTGAAAATGTAATCATAGCTGACAGTGCAGCCAGCATCGATAAAATTCTGTTGTACCAGGACTTCTTTCCTTTATGTGGGACTTGGAAACTGAGCACAGTTTATAATTTTGGCATATTACAAATGAGTGTGTTGTTGGCAACACAGAAGTACGCTCCAAATCCTAACTGACTACAAAAAGATGGTAATGAACTGCCACTTTTAAGCTTCTGCAGTCCTCAGGAATGTAGAGCAACAGGTGTTGTTAGGGAGAAAATTCCCGGATTTTGAACCAACATCAATGAAGGAATAGTGATATAGTTCTAAGTTGGAATGGTGAGTGGCTTGGCAATGAACTTGTGATTTTTTCATGCATCTGCTGCCTTTCTCCTTTAGATAGTAAAGGCTAAGTGTTTGAAAGGAACAGCTTCACAATAGCACAAATATAAACCACAGTCAGTAGAACATCATCTTGGCTTGATAGCAGCAACTTCTCAATGGGGAATACCACTCGGACTGCTACTGAATGGTGGAATTGTGAAACTGCTAGCTTCATCTGCTGCTGTAATGTTTTGAAACACCTGGGTTATCTGGGGCAGACTGAGCACTTTTCAGGAATGAAAGTAGAGGCCTGAGGCTAATTCATACATTTGTGTAATATGCACTGAGTAATGCTCTGATCTGGGTAGCCTTTAACCAAAGTGTGTCCCAGGAATTGCACTAACAATCAATTTAAAATTCCTAGTAAGGCTCGTAATGTGGTGCTCTTGCACTTATTAGAAGATAGAAGCGTAGAAAACAGAAGCAGGAATAGGCCATTTGGCCCCTCGAGCCTGCTCTGCCACTCAACATGATCATGGCTGATCGTCCTGATCCTGTTTTCACTCTATACCTTTTGATCCCTTTAGCCCTAAGACTTATGTCTAACCCGTTCATGAAAATTAATATTTTTGCCTCAACTGTTTTCTGTGGTAGAGAATTCCGCAGGTTCACCACTCTCTGGGTGAAGAAATTTCTCCCCATCTCAGTCCTAAATGGCTTATCCTGTGTCCTTAGACTGTGATCCTGGTTCCGGACTCCACAGTCACTGGGACGATCCTTCCTCCATATATACTGTCTAGACCTGTTAGAATTTTATAGGCTTCTACGAGGTCCACCCTCGTTCTTTTAAACACCAGTGAATATATTCCGAGCTGGTCCAGTCTACCTTCATACGTCACTTCTGCCATCCTTGGAATCAGTCTAGTAAACCTTCAAAGCACTCACCCTCCATAGCCAGAACATCCTTCCTGAGCTGAGGCCAAAACTGCATGTGAAACTCCAGTTGTGATCTCTCAAGGGCCCTGTACAAATGCAACAAGACATTCCTGCTCCTGTACTCAAGCCCTCTCGCTAGGTAGGCCAAATTACCATTTGTCTTCTTCACCACCTGCTGCACCTAATTGCTTACTTTCAGTGATTGGTGTACAAGCACAGCCAGCTCTCACTGCACTATACCCCCAACTTATTGCTGTTCAGATAATAATCTACTTCCTGCCTCTGTTAGTGCAGTGGATAACCTCACTTTTATACAATTCATCTGTCATGCATTTGCCCAGTTTGACAATGGTTGAACAGGCTCATTTCTTCAACCCTCCCAGTCAGTAAATTTGCAATAAAGAGAGAATTGGGGAAAGAGATGACATATTTTTGAATGTAGTAAACAAACGGTCAACATTCGCAACTGCAGCAGTCAGCAAGCGTCAAAGACTCCAAACATCCAGACTGCTGAGGGGTTCAATCTCGGGAAGAAGGGGTAATGCACAGGGTCCAAATGAGGCGAGAACACTCAAACCAGTGAGGACTGCTTTTCAGTAACTCATGCTGAGTGTGCAAGCATAGGCATGTGGACATGGAGAACCAAAACAGAACAGGTCCTGAACACACTTGAATCATGATGCCCCCTCCTCTGTAAATTGCAGAGATTTGTGTAAGAACAAAACCCACTTTACAGATGACCCAGACATTAAAGGCTGCATAAAGCTGAGACAGACCACTTCACAGTCAGAGCCTATGCTGTGTTGAGGTAGCAGTTTTCAGACAGAATGAATATACATGAACAACAACCGGTATTTAAATTGCTACTTCAACATCGAAAAATGTCCTGAGGCACATCACAAGAGCGTGATCCCGCAAAAACTGACAGAGTCACATAAGGAGATATCAGGATGGATGGTTCAAAGTTCAGAAAATGCTTTAAAGTTCATCTTAAAAAGAGGAGAGACAGGCAGAGAGCTTTAGAGAGGAACTTCTGGGTTTTTGGGTCCAGGCAGCTGAAAATACAATCACCACCATGAGATTAAGTGAAGTCAGAACTGGAGGAGCCCAGAATGGAGAGAGTTTTAGCGTTGGAGGAGGTTACAGAAGAAAGGGAGCTGGAAGCAGCTGGAGAACATAGAAAAGGTGAACAGGAGTAAGCCACACAGCCACTTGTACCTGCTTCACTCAACAAGATCACAAACCTTGGTTCACAATCCCATTTTCCCGCTCGATTCCCATAACCGTTATCTCGCATATCTGTTTGTTTCCCTTTTCATCAGGTGAAGGGAAGGTTTGCATTTGGCTGTGACTCACCCCAATGGAGATTAGCTTGTCTATCTTAAGTGTTCATGCACAGTGTTTGAAGACAGAAAGGGCTGCAGATGCTGGAAGCTAGAGTCAAAACATGAGAGGCTGGAAAAGCACTGCAGGAAGACAACCAAGAAGCTGAAAAGTCAACGTTTTGGGTTGGAATCTTTCTTAAGGACTGTGGAGGGGAGGGAAGCCCAGAAGTAAATAGAGGGAGTGGGGTGGGACTGGGGTGAGGGTAGGTGTGATGAAGATAGGGGGCTACTGTAGTTGGTCAGTGGGAAGGGTGGAGCAGATAGGTGAGTCAGAAGGTGGACAGGTTGGGGGGCGGCGGGGGCAAGAGATTTTAAAGCTGGTGAATTCAGTATTCAGGCCATTGGGCTGTGAGACCCCGAGGCGAAATATGAGGTGTAGCACCTCTGCAGGGAAATGTACCAGGTGTGCCGGAGGGGTTGGTGTGGAGTGTGAAGCTGACGAAGGAATCACAGAGTGAACGGTCCCTGTGGAAAGCGGACAGGGGTAGGGAGGGAAATATTTTGCTCGTGGTGGGTTCACATATCATCCCACAAGCCTTCAAATACAAACGCGTCATCCTCTGACATTTCCACCAATCAGATCCCACCACTAAAAAGATATTTGCTTCCCCACTCCTGTAAGCTTTCCACTGGCACTGTCCACTACATGAATCCTTCATCAGCTCGACATTCCCCACCAACACCTCCACCACACCAGGCTTTTTTTCCTGCAACTGCAGGAGGTGCAACATTTGCCCCCAAACCTCCCCTCTTACCTCTGTCCAAGGCTCAAAACAATGCTTCCAAATCCAGCAGAGAATCACCTGCACTTATCTAACCTCATCTACTGTATGTGTTGCTTCCTAATGTGGTGTCCTCTATATCGGGGAGACCAAACACAGACTCAAGGACCATTTTTCAGAACATCTCTACTCTGCACGCTCCAACCAGCCTGACCTTCTGGTTACTATCCACTTTAGCTCCACCTACCACTCCCATTCCCCTGGTGACATGTCTGTCCCTGGCCTCCTCCACTGTCAGTGTGAGGCCAAACACAAACTAGAGGAACAAAACCTCATATTTCGCCTTGAGAGCTTACAGCCCAATGGCCTGAATATTGACTCTGCCAGCTTCAAAATCTCTCCTCCCCGCAACCTGTCCACCTTCTGACTCACCTATCTGCTCCACCCTTCCCACTTACGAATCACAACAGTCCACTACCTGCATCCATCTATCTCCATTTCACCTACTCTCCCCCCTCCTCCAGCCCCACACCCCTCCCTTTATTTACTTCTGGACTTCTGTCCCTCTCCCCAGTCCTGAAGAAGGGTTCCGATGCAAATTTTGGCACAGGCTTTGAGGGCCGAAGGGCCTGTTCCCGTGCTGTAACTGTTTTTTGTTCTCTGAAACACTGACTTTCCTGCTTCTTGGATGCTGTCTAGACAGCGGTGCTTTTCCAGCTTGACATTTTTTGACTCATGCATAGAGTTTGACCACTCAGAACAGGAAGGTGTCTGGTTCAGTAGCTGTGAAGTGCGACCTTCAACAAACACCTATGGCAAGGGCAGGATTGAGAGTTTGGTCGGAGAAACAAAAATTTGCTTACCTAATGCTGGCTCGCATATCCCACTGTCTGATGTAGGTGTCATATCCACAGGTCAGCACCACTGAGGGAGTTTCGTACAGGATATCTAAGACCCCTGCTCCCCTGCGGAAATCAGACCCCAGACAGCTCTCAAGTTGACCACTAGAACAGAATACAAACACAGTATCAATTATGAGCTAGGAAACAGATCTTACAATTGCCAACTGCTTACAAATGAAGAAAGAAATTGCATTTATACAGCATCTTGCATCTCCTAAAGCATTTTATAGCCAATTAACACATGGAAGGGTAGTCATCGCAGTAACACTAGAGGAAATGCCATAGCTAACTGTCCGACAGACAGTCTCACAAACAGGTATTAGACAAACAAAGTAACAAAGAAACCTACAGCACAGGGACAGGCCCTTCGGCCCTCCAAGCCTGCACCGATCAAGATCCTCTGTCTAACCTGTCATCTATTTTCTAACGGTCTGTGTCCATTTGCTCCTTGCCCATCCATGTACCTGTCCAAATATATCTTAAAAGACGCTAACATGTCTGCGTCTACCACCTCCGCTGGCAACGCGTTCCAGGCGCCCACCACCCTCTGTGTAAAGAACTTCCCGTGCATATCTCCCTTAAACTTTCCTCCTCTCACTTTGAACTCATGACCCCTCGTAATTGAGTCCCTCACTCTGGGAAAAAGCTTTTTGCTATCCACCCTGTCTATACCCCTCATGATTTTGTAGGTATGTGATAATGACAGAATAATCTGTTTTAGTGGTTCTGACAGTGGCCTGAAATTTTAACTTTATTTTTCTCACTGTAGGCACTTTGTGTTTTCCTGAATATTGTCAGCAATTTTTGATCCTCGTGATTTTTGTTTTTAAAATTGAGGGGTAAAATATTGGCCAGATCACTGAAAATACACTCCCCTTTTTCAAAGCAGTACCATGGAGTCTGTTACTCCTACCAAAGAAGGTAGATGGGGTCTCAGTTTCACAGCTCATCTGAAAGGCAGTACGTCTGACTGCGTAAAAACCAAAAGAACTGCGGATGCAGTGAATCAGGAACAAAAACAGAAGTTGCTGGAAAAGCTCAGCAGGTCTGGCAGCATCTGTGAAGAAAAATCAGAGATAACGATTCAGGTCTGGTGACCCTTCCTCATGAAGTGTTCTGAAGATGGGTCAGTGGACCTGAAATGTTAATTCTGATTTTTTCCCTCTGACTCCGCAGGTCTCAGGAGTGTGCTGGGATTGACAGTGTCTATTGAGTATTCATGTCTCTGGACTGCAACTTGCACACAGGACTCACTTCAGCAAAGAGCTCACTGTTCTGGTCACTGAGCATTACTGATGTAGAGGTGCTAAAACTGGTCTCAGTTTCCCCAAACTGGGGTTGGAGTGAGAGAGCAAGAGAGAGAGGAGTATTTGGAAGAAATGATCACTTGAAATGATTTGGATTTATGATCACTTACAAAGGCACAGTTTGATTTGTGATAGCATGGATTTGTGAGGGGTAGATCATGCCTCACAAACCTTATTGAATGCTTTGAAGAGGTGACCAAACACGTGGATGAAGGTAGAGCAGTGGATGTGGTTTACACGGATTTAAGTAAGGCGTTTGATAAGGTTCCCCATGGTAGAATCATGCAGAAGGTAAGGAGGCACGAGATAGGGCAAATGTAGCAGATTGGATTCAGAATTGGCTGACCCTTAGAAGACAAAGAGTGGTAGCGGATGGAAAATGTTCAACACAGTACTCAGTTACGAGTGGTGTACCACAAGGATCTGTTCTGGGTCCTCTTCTGTTTGTGATTTTTGTAAATGATTTGGATGTAGGAGTGGAAGGGTGGAAGGATTAATAAATTAGTGGACGATACGAAGGTGGGTCGTGTTGTGGACAGTGCAGAGGGCTGTTCTAGGTTACAAAGGGACATTGATAGGATGCAGAGTTGGGCTGAGAAGTGGCAGATGGAGTTTAACCCTAAAAAGTGTGAGGTGATTCATTTTCGAACGACAAACTTGAAGGCAGAATACAGGGTTAACGGAAAGATTCTTGGCAGTGTGGAGTTGCAGAGGGATCTTGGGGTTCATGTTCACAGTTCGCTGAAATCTGCCACCCAGGTGGATAGAGTTGTTAAGGTGTATGGTGTGTTAGCTTTCATTAATAGAGGGATTGAGTTCAAGAGCCATGAAGTTATATTCCAGCTGTACAAAAGCCTGGTTCGGTCACATCTGGAGTATTGTGTTCAGTTCTGGTCACCTCATTACAGGAAAGTTGTGGAAGCATTGGAATAGGTGCAGAGGAGATTTACCAGGATGTTTCCTGGAATGCAGGGAAGTTCAAATGATGAAAGATCAAGAGAGCTAGGGCTTTTCTCTTTAGAATGATGAAGGATGAAACGTGGTTTGATAGAGGTATACAAAATGACCAGAGGTATAGATAGAGTGGACAGCCAGAGACATTTTCCTAGGATGGAGGTAGCAGTTACGAGGGGACATAGTTTTAAAGTGAGTGGAGGTAGATATAGGGGAGACATCAGAGGTAGGTTCTTTACTCAAAGAGTGGTCAAGGCATGGAATGTATTGTCAGAGAGGGTTGTGGAGTCGGCCTCATTAGGGGCATTTAAGCGGCTATTAGATAGGCATATGGATGATAGTATAAGGTAGGGGTGGAGGTTAGATAGACCTTAGGTTTAGGGTAAAGGTTCAGCACAACATCATGGGCCAAATGGCCTGTACTGTGCTGTACTGTTCTATGTTCTAAATCAGCCAGGTTTTCTGCTCTTGATCAACATTCAGTATGGATATGCTGGATGGAGTCAGGGTAGGTATGAGATCAATGAACAGCTGACACGCTGAATCTGCTGACCCCAGGAATGAACATTCATTGGGTACCCACGGGAGCTCAGGTAGTAGCAGACAAAGTGAGTAAAAAGTAATAGAATCGCACAGCACAGAAGGAGGCCATTCCGCATTAGCATCTCGATTCATCCTGCTTTCTCCACAACACTGCAAATATTTCCTGGTCAAGTATTAATTCTATTCCTTTTTGAAAGTTTCTACTGAATTTGCTTCCACCACCCTCTCAGGCAGCATATTCCAGATCACAACTACTCAGTATAAAAGGAAGACATCTTTGTTCTTAATATCCATCTTTAACCAGTGGTTACCAAGCTTCCTGCTGATGGAAGCAGCTTCTCACTCTGCCCCCTACGATTTTGAAAACCCAAATGCTATTTCCTCTCGACCGCCTATGTTGTAAGAAAAAGAAACACAAGCTTCTTCACATAACAGAAATGCCTCATCCCTGGATCTGTTCCAGTCAACCTCCTTTGCATCTTCTCAGGAGCTTTGAAACTCTTTCTAAATATGGTGCATCCAGCGCTGGATAAAATATCGCAGCTGAGATTTAACCTGCAGTTTTTAAAAATGCCAACAGTTTCATGAGCATCTGCGGAGTGAGTGTGGAAAGTGAAGTTGGTGATCATCCATTGTCTTTCAGCCTTTAGGCAAACCTCCCTCCCATGCTGAAAACATTCAAAGAAAGCAATCCTTTATTTCTGCCCACGGCCACAAGTGTGTTTGAGGGAAAATACACTTACTACACAGCACTGAATGAAGTTGGTGAGAACTCACAAACATTCTAAAGAGCCATCCGACTGCACAGATGCAGAAAAGAAAATGGACACTTATTTCATTTGCCTGACCTGACGTGTCAGCAGGGCCAGACTTTATTAAGATGGAGACCACACCAAAAGCCTGAACAGAGCAGAGAAAAAAGGCCAATGCAATGTTAAAAAATAAGTAAACACCTTTGTCTGGGGGAATGGTTTGCAAAAGGAGATTATTAGTTGAAGCATGGTGCTCCCAGATCTAACGGAGTGCCCCAGCACAGGCCAAGCAGTGACTAACTACACTCCTCTGATCACAGCTAGCCACACACTGGGGTAGGCCCGTTCCTCACTCACTTTCCAAAGAGAAGATTATGTAGAGTAACAATTTCTTTGTCAATGTTCAATTCTCCCCTTGGACATGACTGTGCATGACTACATTGCACCTCGATACTTTGTCCTTAGCAACCATTTAGAGCTGCTAAGCTGGCCTTAGCAACAGTCTCTTGTAAGCATCCCCCGACAAGCTTTATCATCAAGTACTTCAACTAATCCTTAACATTAACCTGGAGTGGTGTGTTATTGTGTGGCAGATTCTCAACGTTGGAGGCTGCCTAAACCTATTGGCGGCTGTGTTTTTAACCCTTGCTGCTCTGCCTTGGCTTGAACAGGAGTATTTATTTATTCAACCATTAAAGCAACTTCCATTTATATAGCTCTCTTAATAATAAAATGCATCAAGGCACTTCACAAAACAAAAATGATTATGCAGCAAATTTGACACAGCCATCCAAGAAGATTTTATATCAACCAAAAAGTGGGTCAAGTGAATTTAAAGGAGCACCATGAAGAGAGAGAAGCAGAATGTTTCACAGAAGGGATTTCAGAGTTAGGGCTCGGGCAATTAAAGATACAGCTGCCAATGTAGGAGTGATTAGAATTGGGGGTATGCAAGAAGCCAGCATTGTAGGAACACTGAGATCTGGAAGGGCTGTAGAGAGCGAGAGAGTGAGAGAAGTGTGGGGCGCACAAGGCTGTGGAATTATTTCACTTTAAGTTCTGCTCTCAGGAGAAGTTTGTGCCTCACCAAATCTTTTTACAGACTTATCTCTTACTTACACCGACCTCCACAAGATGTCATTCCCTCGTCAAAATTCTCAGCTTCACCTTCAAATCTCTCCACTGTTTCATTACTTGAAACTTTTTCACCCTTCTGTAGTTCAATATCACTGTTCTTTGTTATGCTACTTAAACATCTTTCTCCCTACTTTAAAACCTCTCTCTTTGGCCATGTGACAATAAACCACACTGTATTTACTTCACAGAAGAAAACCATTCTGACTAACAAGTCTATACTGGGGTTTTGGCTCCATGTGGGAAGGCACAGTGGCTCAATGATTAGTACTGCCGCAACACAGCACCAGGGACCCAAGTTCGATTCCAGCCTTGGATGACTGTCTGTGGGAAGTTTCACAATCTCTCCACAGGGTTCCACTAGATGGACCGATTTCCTCCCCCAAGCCAAAGATGTGGAGGTGACGTGGACTGACCTGGCCATGTTAAATTGCCCCATAGTGTCCACAGATGTACAGAGTAGCCATGATATTGTTGGGGAGGTGATGGCCTTGTGGTATTATTGCTGGACTGTTAATCCAGAGACCCAGATAATGTTCTGGGGACCCAGGTTTAAATTCTACCATGGCAGATGGTGAAATTTGAAGTCAGTAAAATATCTGGAATTAAGAGTCTAATGATGACCATGAATCCATTGTCGAGTGTTGAAAAAACCCATCTGGTTCACCAATGTCCTTTAGGAAGGGAAACTGACATCCTTACCTGGTCCGGCCTACATGTGACTCCAGACCCACAGAAATGTGGTTGACTCTGAACTGCCCTTTGGGCAACTAGGGATGGGCAATAAATGCAGCCTAGCCAGCAATGCCCTCATCCCTCACCAATAAAAAAAAGTGTAGAGTTATGGAGTGGTCGGTTTGGGCGGGATGCTCTTCAGACAGTCAGTGCAGACTCAATAATCTAAATGACCTCTATCTGCACTGTCGGGGTTCTACATGAACATCCCCCCACTTAATTTAACATTTTCCCTTTCTACAAACTCTACCAACACTACACATCCCTTTATGAAGCATGCTGATAAAATGCAAATTGCTGATAAGTGGGAATATTCTTTTTATCAAGTTGTTTTTTTTATTCATAAACACATTTTTCCTTAGTTCATGGTGAGTAAAAGTTGACTTTGCTGAAACTGATAGTAAATATTCCCTAAAGATATGTGGTTCAAACATGGCAAAATATTTCCAGAGAACTCCAGCGCCATTCAAAAGCAAGATCAGTGTGCACACAGGTAAGGCACATGGCTCACAGCAGAATGAATAGAGAAAAATAAAGAGCCAATATTCAGTGAAACTACAACGAGGCATTCTTCATCATTCAGCCTTCCTTCGCTACCTAGCATTCTCACATGAGTCCAAAGGTCGTGGGTTCAGGTCCCATTCCATAAGCTTGAGCCCCATGACCTAGGATGACACTTCAGTGCAGTAATAAGAGTGCTGTATCATCAAGGCTGTCATCTTTTGGATGAAGCATTAAAATGAGGACTTGTCCAACATACTTGAAGGAGAGTGAGGCACATTTCTAACTTTTATTCACAAGACTACAGATGATGTTTTTTCCCCACTTTGCTTACGGACATGAGTGTCACTGCTCAGCTAGCATTTATTGTCCATCCCTAAGTGTCCTGGAGAATGTGGTGGTGAACTACTTTCTCGAGCCACTGCAGGCTTTGAAGTGCAGGGGCACCCACAGAGGTGCAAGGAGGGGAGTTTGGAGCCAGTGGGCAGGAATTAGAGGTGAAGACAGAGGCGCATATGAAGATCATTCCAATCACTGAGACAAATAAATCCATTATGTTTCTGCACTTGGGGCTAAAGGGGAAGATGTAATTTAGCAAGATAAAAATTAGTTGTGGGTTATTTTGGTCATACCTCAGACAGTAACTATAGGAAAGAATGATGCTTGGTAAGATCCAGCCAAATTTGTTAATAGACAGCAAAGACCAGTCACATGCCCAAAGCACTGAAACCCCGGGTCTCAGGCTAGTGGGTAAAAGCTGTTCCACATTCACCAACAGAGACGGGAGATGATGAGGGCAAGAGGAGGGAAGTCAGGCAGTTGGAAACAAAGCTGGTGAAGGAAGTTACTATGTAGTTGGTACGTGGAGTTAGGTGGGCTTTCCCCTCAAAAGCAAAGGGTTACACTAGTGGTAATGGGAACTGCAGATGCTGGAGAATCCAAGATAATAAAATGTGAGGCTGGATGAACACAGCAGGCCCAGCAGCATCTCAGGAGCACAAAAGCTGACGTTTCAGGCCTAGACCCTTCATCAGAGAGGGGGATGGGGTGATGGTTCTGGAATAAATAGGGAGAGAGGGGGAGGCGGACCGAAGATAGAGGAGAAGATAGGTGGAGAAGAGAGTATGTTGGGGGGAGGTAGGGAGGGGATAGGTCAGTCCAGGGAAGACAGACAGGTCAAGGAGGTGGGATGAGATTAGTAGGTAGGAGATGGAGGTGTGGCTTGGGGTGGGTGGAAGGGATGGGTGAGAGGAAGAACAGGTTAGGGAGGCAGAGACAGGTTGGACTGGTTTTGGGATGCAGCGGGTGGAGGGGAAGAGCTGGGCTGGTTGTGTGGTGCAGTGGGGGGAGGGGACGAACTGGGCTGATTTAGGGATGCAGTGGGGGAAGGGGAGATTTTGTTGCTGGTGAAGTCCACATTGATACCATTAGGCTGCAGGGTTCCCAAGCGGAATATGAGTTGCTGTTCCTGCAACCTTCGGGTGGCATCAGTGTGGCACTGCAGGAGGCCCATGATGGACGTGTCATCTAAAGAATGGGAGGGGGAGTGGAAATGGTTTGCGACTGGGAGGTGCAGTTGTTTATTGCGAACCGAGCGGAGGTGTTTGCAGAACACCTCCGCTCGGTTCGCAATAAACAACTGCACCTCCCAGTCGCAAACCATTTCCACTCCCCCTCCCATTCTTTAGATGACACGTCCATCATGGGCCTCCTGCAGTGCCACACTGATGCCACCCGAAGGTTGCAGGAACAGCAACTCTTTTTCCGCTTGGGAACCCTGCAGCCTAATGGTATCAATGTGGACTTCACCAGCAACAAAATCTCCCCTTCCCCCACCGCATCCCTAAACCAACCCAGTTCGTCCCCTCCCCACACTGCACCACACAACCAGCCCAGCTCTTCCCCTCCACCCACTGCATCCCAAAACCAGTCCAACCTGTCTCTGCCTCCCTAACCTGTTCTTCCTCTCACCCATCCCTTCCACCCACCCCAAGCCGCACCTCCATCACCTACATACTAACCTCATCCCACCTCCTTGACCTGTCTGTCTTCCCTGGACTGACCTATCCCCTCCCTACCTCCCCACCTATACTCTCTCCACCTATCTTCTTTTCTCTCCATCTTCGGTCCGCCTCCCCCTCTCTTCCTATTTATTCCAGAACCCTCACCCCATCCCCCTCTCTGATGAAGGGTCTAGGCCCAAAACGTCAGCTTTTGTGCTCCCGAGATGCTGCTGGGCCTGCTGTGTTCATCCAGCCTCACATTTTATTATCTTGGTTACACTAGTGGGATTGATGGGGAGCAGAAACATACAGAGACAAGGAGATGGTTGGCGATGGCACAATCAGTGATCAGTACTTCAGAGGGGGCCTGGAGTGAGGCTGTATAACCTGTGACTCCAGATTTATATGTAACTTTTTAATATTTAATTTGCAGAATCTAACCTTTTCCATCTGGATCACAGTAACACGACAAAAGCTTAAACAAAATTAAGCAAGACAGCCGTGTTTTTATTGTGGTGATAAAAGGCTAATCATTATGTTGCACTTTAAGGCTTGAAATAATCATTTTCACAAAGTCAGCCATTGTGCCCAGGAAACACCTGTTCAGTGATACAGTACAGCTCAACATGGTTGTAGATAAAACCTGTTCTCTGAATTAAGGTGTTACGCTTGCCATCATATTGTTTCTATATGCTCCTACAGCTGAAACAATAAATTATGCCAAATGTATTTTAATCATGAGAATCAACAACTGCAAAATTTCCCTTACAACATGCATAAGTACAAGTTTATTACAAAGACAACTTTACTGACAGAATTAGTTTTAGAAAGGTTAAAATGGTGACAATTCTGTGTTAGGTTGATTTTAATATAACTTATTTTCTATTGATAAATAAATTCAATACATTTATTTTCATTACTAATGTTTGAATTATTTATTCTACCAGAGACACTTGTTAATTTGCCAAGTATTAGATTTAAAAAAATGCCAACTTGTAGAACTGCCAAAATTTTCACCTATGGATACCCACCTGCTTTTAATCAGAATTACGACAGTACAGGTGATCTTCATGCGGACCATCATGTCTGCGCGAGCTCTCAAAATAAGCTTCTCCCTTAATACATTTTTCTTGCCTTTCCCTATAACTGTGAACGTTGTTACTTTTCAATTAACCCTCTAATTCCCTTTGGAATGTCTTAGCTGAAACTGCCTCCATTACACTCTCAGGCATTGCATTCCAAATCTCCTCCCAACTTTCTTTTCTCCAAGGAAAACAGTCCCAATTTTCTCAAACTATTACATTCGACAATTTGATTTGGAAAAAAAAATCTCTTCAGATGACAAACATTGCCAAACCCTGTTGGGAACTGGTCTGAAGGAAAAGGCTAAGGGAAGATGAGAGGGCATCATGTTTAGCAGAGGAGAGAGAAGGGAAAAGAATCAAGATTGAGTACATTGCACAAACTGAGGGATGTAGCCGTAAACAGAATACAAACCTACAGCAGAGGAAGAAGCCATTGGTCCAAGATGACTGTGTTGGCTCACTGAAAGCTAATCAATTTGTCGCAATTCTCAGCTCTTTCCCTTACAAATTCCTCACCTTGAATTATTTCTCCAATTCCCTTTTGAAAGTTCCTACAGTCATCCCACTGCTCTCTTGGATTACACATTTCAGATCGTTACAAAGCAATGTGTGTGTAAAACAAAGTTGACCTCATCCCCCCCCCGATTAGTCTATATTGAAGGTGTGGGTTGTCTGACTCTCTGTTACGAGGGAGTAAAATTGCTGGAGAAAAGATGAGTTGGGGGCCTGAGAGTGAGACTTGGGGGAGGTGTTTGGGTAGTTGGGCACAAGATTTGACAATATTACGTCTAGCAGTGAGCTGGGTTGGACAGCTGCTCACAGCAAGGATATTACAGAATCACAGAAGTTGTACAGTGCAAAAGAGAGGCGATTTGGCCCACAGCGTCCATACCAACCCTTCAAATGAGCATCACTACCTAGTGCCAATCTCCTGCTTTTTTCTCATTTCCTTGCACACTGTTGTTCATTTCAGATGCTGGAACAATGTCTCCATATCAATTCTTTCAGCCCACTCTTCTCAATGACGAGAAGCAGTGTGTTAACCAACTACACAACATTGTCCCAAATCAACAGCAGAACACTCCTCTACAGCACCGTACGGGGCAACAGAGCAGAGCAAAGGCCAAACTCCTCTCTGCTCCAGCCTGTTGCTTCACTCAGAATGCAAACGAGATAGAACATGATTTTGAAAACCTTGTAAAAATCTCCTCTTAGCTTTCTTCTTTCCAAGGAGAACAGTCCCAAGTTCTTCAATTTATTGTTAAATGGAGTTGCTCATTCCTGAAACCAATTCTTGTAAATCACATCTGTACCATCTCCAATATCACCTGATTTTACCCTATCATGCTCATAACTATATAAAATACTCCATCTGAGGTCTAGCAAGCGCTTTATTCAAGGTCAACATCACCGACTTGCTCTTGTACTCTGTGCTCCAACTAATAAAGCCGAGGACACTGTATATTTTACTTTGCTCCCTCAACCTATCCTGCCACTTTCAGTGATTTTGAACATATACACCCAGGTCCCTCTTCTCTTGCAACCCCTTAATAACGATACCACCTATCTTATGTTGTTTCCTCCTACTAAAATGCATCATCTCACACTTCTTTGCATTAGAATCCACAGCAAACATTTTATTAACCAGCACCAATGGGAACCAGGAACGTGCCAGCTGTTCAAATATTCCAGAATATCAAGAGGTCCACATAATCAAAATAAAAACACACACCAAGTAATATAAATGTAACGTACGGGGTACAAACATCACTGTTATATTTTAATTATAGCATAAATCAAATGGCCATTCAATTGAACAAGTAAATTTACATTAATGTAAATAAATTAAAAATTATAATTACTGAACAGAATGATGTTGTCAATTTTGTAGTATGTGCAGTATATAATTTTTGTTGGTTTAAGGAGAGTGCCAGTTCATAAGGTGCTGGTTAAAACAAAGTTTGCTGTATTTGCCACCTCTTTGCCCACTCCACCAACTTGTCCAAGTCCTTTTGGAATTTCTCCTCACATTTTCCGTCGATATGACAGCTAGGGTATCTACTCTGGAGCAGCCAATTACAAATACTGTGCTGTCAACTTGACGATATGGAGGAGATTCTGGGATCAAGAAAAGATGAGTTTAGGAAGGTGACAAAAGTCAGCTAAGAAATGTGATTGGATGGTATTAATTGAATTGGGGGCTAGGCACTCCATGCTGTTGAAAAAAAACAGAATGGGCTGGAGAAAAGATTTAAACAAGAGCTAGAGAAAGGAGTGAAAGTGAAGTTATGCTGCGAAAGGAGAAAAGGAGATGTCACACAAATGCTGCTCTGCTACAGGAAAGACAGATGATGTTGACAGAAGGAGCTTCCTTAAATAAATCAGTATGTAACTTGGGTGTTTTATTAACCAATTATAGAAGGAGCTTTATCCCTATCTAACACATACAGTTCTCGCCAGGAAGTGTACTCTGAAATGTCCCACACTTAGTTCATGCAGGACTGAGAGAGAATACTAATACTACA